>NC_138884.1:600000-1115000 GCF_965194825.1 Balaenoptera physalus
AGACCAGGGACGCTGCTAATCCTCCTACAACATAAGGGACAGCTTCCACCCCAGAGTTATCCAGCCCCAAGTGGCAGCAGGGCCAGGCCGAGATCCCCTGACAGCCTATCCTGCCGCCTATAGGTACCCAGACACGCTGCAGCGAAACGGCAGATCAGGGAAGACACAGAGTTCTTGCAAGGAACCACAGAGAACTGACCGGCTACGATCTAAGAACTAACAATTGCACTGTCAGCCGACTTCTCCATAGAAACCAGAGGACAGTGGATACTACTTCAAAATCCTGAAAGAAAAGAGCCATAAACATGGAACTGTATAATCAACAAAACTATGCTTTGGACACGAGAGCAAACTAATGGCATTTGTATGTGAACCAAAGCTAGAACATTTGCGACAAATAGACATTAAGTAAAGAGTACATTCCAGCCTCTTGCTACCCTAAAAGTAATCCTTGCTGAGAGGTTTTATATGCAAAAAGCAGTGGTGACCAAGCAAAGTAGTAAATCTGAGGGCATATTTCAACAAACATGGAGTATATAAAACAATGTCTCATGGAGTTAAAGAATGAAGATAAAGCTAAAATACATGATAACCATGATGTGAAAATCAGAGTTAAATTTTCCAAGCTCTTTGTATCATTTGAAGCTGAGTATAGTTTAGTATAGAAGTTTACATTTCTAAGGTTTCTGAGTTAAAATATATGAAACCAGAGTTGGCAGTGTTGACTGAAAAGAAACGCACAGCGTGAGAGTTGTGAGTTCAGTGTCATTTGGGGCAGAGGGAGGGCTCAGAGCTGCTTGAGAGCCTGGCACACAGCCTCTCTGGTAGCTCAGGGAACTGCTCTGAAGAGGGAGGGGGAGGTCGGTATGTATGTGCCTCTAGCGACGGGGGGTACATGCAGTCAAGCACACGCTTTGGCAGAAGGTGGTTGCCTTCACGAGAAGCAGATGTCACCCTTAATGATTTTAGTGCTTTTCTAGGTATGAGGAGATGCAAGAACTGGGCTCGTAAAGTCTTCTCCTGAAAATATCTAACTCTCTGAAGGCCTCTTCTGCCAGTTTTCCCAGAGCACAGAGGGCCTCCTTCCTGATCTCCAGCCTGAACTCCTTTCAGGATGTGTTGAAGGTCAGCGACGGCAGTGACCAGCGACCTCATCCTTGTAGAGGCAGGTGGCCAGTGACAACTTTTAGTTGGCAGCAGAAATACAAGAGAAACTGACAAATCTGCCGTTATCTTGGGTTTTCACTATCACATATGAGTTCATGCCACTCCCACAACCAAAGTACTTGCTAAATGAGACGGTACACAAGTCTTGGAAATACTAAAAAGCAAGTTAGGCTTCTTTTCAGTTCAATATTATAAACCTTTTCAATCGATGGGCAAAACTGGACTAATACCTAGATGGAAAACTGTCAGTTAAATGAAAATACATATACGAAAACATAAAAAAGGGGACTTTGCCACTTCATGTGTCCATATTATTCCCAAGTCAGACTCTGGCTACAGTGTGTATCGACACTGAATGATGGCATCTAAGATTCATGGTTTTATTGTTTTTATTGATAATGTGCAGTCATAAGATAAAGATAGTATTTTTTATTATGTGACCCAAATAATGTAACATTCATTATTTAAAATCACTGGGAGCATTATTAGATACAGCATGTACATGCGAAACAAATGGAAATTAAAAGATACTTTTTTCAGTCATTCAGTATTCATCACCCTACACTTTAGCCAAAGGTGAGAAACAGGCAGATAGAGTTAAAGATTAAACTTATAATTGTGATGCATAGTATCTAATTTTAATATTGAGGTCTGTAGAGAAAAGATAGAGAACAAATTAAAATTATAAAGAGAATATTAAACATGCAGTTCTGGCAGGACACAGATTGGTCTCACAGAACATTTTAGTATGGAGGTTACTGAGAATTTGTTGGACTGGTTTCATCTGTGAAACAGCCTCTCTATATTTCTTTTACTCTTTTATTTTCCTTTGGCAGAGGTACTGCATCTTTGATGAGTGGGCACATTAGATAAGCAGATATTTTTCTCAGACACATCGTCTATTGAATTCTGCGGTCTATAATAGCTGACATACTGATCATTATTTCCATGTTTTAGTGCAATGTAAGAAAATAAACAACTGAAAAAAAACCCCTATTTTTCTTCCATAACTCGAATTTGGCAATCTCATGGCAGAACTTGGGGGGGACTTGGTTGTCTGGAAGACTGTGTCGTTAACCTTGAGGTTGGCTGACTCTGGGTAGGAAACAAAGCTTTAGATATTTTAGCTAATTTGCTCAAAATCCTGGAACAAATGTGAGGGGCATTTGGTACCTGGACCCCAGCAGCGTAGTCTGATTCCAGAATCCATTCAGTTTGCCTTACGGTGTTTCATAAAACTATTGAATGAAAAGATATAGTCTTCGTTTGGGTTCCCCAGAAGACACTGAGTTGAGGATACGAGCATAAGCAGTTGTTTGGGGTTAGGGGCGAGAAAGGGCAGGGGGAGAATGAGTCAAGCCAGGAAAGGAGAAGCAGTCAGTGCTACTGAGCCAGATCCACTGTGGGGCTGGGGCTAACTCCCCATGGAAGCTCTGAGTGGTGGTGCAAAGCATGGGCCGCCTGGGGATGAGAGAGCTGCGACTTTTATAGTCCGAGACAGTCCCTGGTGATGGGTGGGGTGCTGAGAAAAGCAGGGGGGCTTCCCTGGCCCTTCTACACTGTGCCATGCCTAGACAGAGTGGTCTTGGAAGGTTTGCGAGAAAGTTATTCAGGTAGCACCTGCAGATATTAGCGGTCAGGTTGAAGGAGCAAAGCTAGGGGATGGGGATACACTGACAGTTATGAAACGCATAATATATGTGGAATCTAAAAAAAGTTGATATAAATGAGCTTATATACAAAACAGAAACAGACTCACAGACATAGAAAACAAACTTATGGTAACAAAAGGGGAAAGCGGAGGCAGGGACAAATTAGGAATGTGGGATTAACAGACACAACTACTATATATAAAACAGATAAACAACAAGGACCTACTGTAGAGCACAGGGAACTGTATTCAATATCTTGTAATAACCTAAATGGAAAAGAATCTGAAAAAATATAGATATATAACTGAATCACTTTGCTGCACACCTGAAACTAACACAACACTGTAAATCAACTAGCCTCAATTAAAAAAAAAAACCCATATAATAGCAAATATCATTGCACTGTCTTGGCAAGTAAAGTGTAGGAAACAGAAACTGTACCAGACTCGACAAGCCGCCACTGTCACCACCGAAAAGACAAGAGGGATGAGGTAGATGGCTCGTCACCCACTGCACTGGAACGTCCAGCCACATCAGACATTAGACGTCCACAGCAATTAACACAGAAATTAAGCCCAAAGTTGTCTGCTATTCAAGCATTTCCCCCTTCGGGAGGAGGGCTTATTACCCCTGCAGATGGGAGAAAGCCTGAAGACGCCCCTCAGGTGTCAGCTCTCTGCAGGATGTTCGTACCTGCCTGGTCATGGGTCTAACCTCCTTCCAGGGACATCCTGAAGGCAATGGGGCATCAACACGTGGGTTCTCCGAAGACCCTTCCTAGGCCTGGAACTCCACCTGGGATCAGCTGTGACCTTTTGGGGCTGCACTGCAAGAACACACTCTAAGAAACGACCTCTGCTCTGATCTTCATCTCAGGCTCTGACAAAAGGCATTGAAACGATCAGAATACTGTAACATTTCCTCTACTATTAAGTTGTGATGGTACCATTGCCTAAATATGGACCAAAAAATAAACATTATTCCTGTAGATATCTTAACATTTTCCAGTTCTGAAGTAATATTATGTAATATGGCATTCCTCTATAAGCCCTTTCTATTCTTTTAAAAGGAATCTTAGGTAAGTTAATAAGCCAAAGTCCTGTAATGAACAGCTAAACTTATGTCCAGTGTTTAGTTACTTAATTGTCGATAAATTGTTTTGAAAATTAAAAATGTTTCAAATTATGTCACTTGTAAGCTTAAATCCATTTTCAAGGGACTGAAAAAATATGATTTATTTTACAATCTGAAAATATAATTTTGGCCCAAATAAACATGAATTAAAAATTAACAAAAGATTGAAACAATGTTTCACTATTTAGGACGTGTTGTTTCAAAAGCCACAACGTCATCTATACTCATGTGCATTTCATTACTTTTGAAATATAGTTTTACGGAGGACATCTAGCTCCTCTTCCTTTAGTCAGTCAGTTTTATCCCCAGGCACACATGGTTGATTATTATAAAATTTTAATCATTCCAAACAAATAACCATTAAGTAAGTCTTTGTTATAGAAACATTTAAACAGGATTCCAGAACTCTAACAGAGGGTCTCACTGGGCCGTGCCGCTCCCCTGGGGCTTTGGGGTAAATGCTATGTTGCTGCCTCAGTGACTGGGAAAGTCGAGGGTCGCTTGTGTAGCCCGGACCAGGGATGCTACACAGGCTGAAAGTGTGGAATCATCTCACATTACACACCAACCCGTCTCAAGTGTGAATAACGTGGAAAGATGCAGACAGCTCTCTGTTTATAAATACAACTATGAAATACACAAGGAATGCTGTTCTATAATCCTAAATACTAATATCTACTCTGCCATTTTTTTCAGAATTTGTAAACTCACTTTGCAAACATTATTTATTAAGACATATGTGTGTTCTTTGAAAAGTATATCCAGGTCCATAGATTGAGTCAGATAAAGATATTTTAAACAAAAATGTATTGGTGATTTATCTAGTTTTATGAAGTCTTTAAAATTTCCTTTCTGTACTCTTTAAATTTTATAAGAATTAAGTTAAATTTATTTAATTCTATTACTGCAGTAAATAATAGAAATATTTATTTTGAGTGTTTCAAGAATAATGTTATTGACATGATTGAAAATAGACTTTTATAAAAACATATTAACCCATCTTAGCATATTAATTTTCATTCATGGGTATAATGCTTACTATTTACTATAGGAATTTTAAAAATTCTTATTTTCAAAATTCAAAAGTTTTTGAACCACTAGAGTTGATTTTTTTTCCTTGTGATTAATTCAATCCCTGGAACTAAGATATTTATGGACTCACTGTAGGACACTATTTTACTATTCCATTAGACCACAGAGAGGCCCCAAAAATGTAAGCATGACCAAATCACTGAAGAAAAGCAGGTTCTCTGGTATTGAATCAGATATTCGGATCTGTAGATTAAATGTCACTTCATCTGTGTTATCTAAAAGCTGAGAAAGTAAGGAAATTAATGCTATGATGTCCTGATCTGTATAATAAAGGAAGTTAATCACACCACATCCTTCTATTTCATTCCTAGAATTAGGGTTCCAACCAGGTAAACATGTACTTTATCTTTATTAGAGAAAAGACAACTCTATCTCTCAGTTCACTTCGTTCAACTCTTCAGAATTAGGAAACACTGTAAGTGCCGTGAGTGTAGCTGTGCTCTTGATTAGCCTTCCACAGCTAATGGAGAGAATCAGTCACTGAATCAGCTCACAAAACAAGATTTTCCAGTTCACCAACCTGACCTTAAGTTTATACGTCCAATGGGAGGCTTTGCCGTAAAGCATAAAATTAAAGCAACTAAATGAACTGTATTTTGTTTGATCCAAGCCCACCACGAAATTGTCACTTCCTTTGGTGCATTGCTGGGTTAGAGAACTGGTGACTTGCCAGGTCTGTGTACTGTGAAAAGCCTTAGCGGACCAAATGGCTTCACTGATGAATTCCACCAAACATTTAAAGAAGAATTAATGCAGTCCTTCTCACACTTTTCCACAAAACTGAAGAGGAGGGAGAACTTCCTAACTCATTCTATGATGCCAGCATTACCAAAAACCAGAAAAAGATACTATAAGAAAACTACAGGCCAATATCCCTTATGAATATTGATGTAAAACTCTTCAACAAAAATCCAGAAAAACCACATTTACCAACATCTGAAAAAGATTATACACCATGACCAAGAAAAAACTTGGCATGTAAGGAGGGTTACATTCCAAGTAACTGGAATGTAAGGATGGTTCAATATATTAAAGTCAGTGTAATAAACGACATTAATAAATTGGAGAAAAACTACATGATCATCTCAGTTGATGCAGAAAGAGCATTTGACAAAATTCATGATAACACTCAACAAACTAGGAACGGAAGGAAACTACCTCAACATGATAAAGCTCAGATATGAAAAACCCCAAACCAACATTATATTCCAGGTGAAAGAATGAAAGCTTTTCCTTTAAGATCAGGACCAAGGCAAGGATTCTCACTTTTACAACTTCGGCTCAACATGGTACCTGAAGTCCCAGCCAGAGCAATGGAGAAGGTGCAGGAATAAAAGGCATCCAGTTTGGAAAGGAAGAAACTGATCTCTGTCGACAGGTGACAGTTATAAAGCTACTACTCTGGTCCAGGTGAGGGAGGGTGGTGGCTTGGACACTTTGAAAGTTTGGTCAGAGAAAGCCTCTCTTCAGGATCGACTTCTGAGCTGAAACCAGAAGGATGAGAACAGACACGTGGACAGCCAGAAGCAGAGCCTTCCAGACGCTTCTGGCCCACTCTGGGCAGCACGAGAGTGCTGAGCCACGGAGACAAAGGTTCAGGGAAAGACCAGAGAAGGACCCCGTCTGTCCCTGCAAACCCTCTGGGGGGTTGAGATGCACTCGAAGCCATTCCACATCACGGCCTGTGGTCTACACGGCAAGACGGCAATTGTGATAGGAACAGAATGGAGGACGGGCCAATAGAGTACAAGTATCTCACTGTTGCCTCAGAGGAGAAGAATAATCTAATGTGATTTCAGTATTGACAGAAATCTTTTTTGAAAAAAATAGCATTTACGCTTTGAAGGATGAGTATGATCTCAGTAGATGGGAACAGAGGGGAGGGCTTGCCACACTTTTTGAGACTGAGAAAAACTAGTTTCAGTGAAAACTGTGCTAGTTTATTAAATTATATCCAATAAATACTCTCCCACACTAAAAAAAGACTCCCCTCCAAAGTGAAATTAAGGCATGTTACATTAGCCCTCACCCAATTCTATACTCAGGGGTGACATAGGATCACCTTAGAGAAACTCTGGTGACAACAGCCATACTTATGTTTTATTTCGAGAACTTGTTTGTACAAACAGCAGAGGGGAAGTTGGTTAAGTTGGCAAAGAAGCAGATGTATCATCTTTCCTTTGGGGGCCCTATTACATAGCGGTAAGCACAATTAATTGGTAAAGAGATTAGCCCTGTTTTATTTAATCACAGTATGACAGTGGTTAGTAAAGGCAGCGTGTCCAGCTACTACGTGTGAAGTTTTTTACATGGATCACCTCACACTTCACAATAACCCTTGGAAATAGGTAATATTATTATGTCCAATTTACAGATAAGTCCTCTGAGACTCAGTGAGGTTCAGGCTACAGGCAAAGATATGCATCTGTGAAATTCTAAGCTGGAATCACCCAAAGTCCAGCTGACCCTCGAGGCCAAGTCTCTTGTTATTATGTCCCACTGACAAAGTCACTGTATTACTGACTTTTAAGAGAACCCTGCCTTGGAATTCTGTGTACTGTCAGTATTTTTAACCAGATATTTAAAGACCTATTTGACCTCGTTTCTTGGGATACATTTTATCCTCCAGACATTCCAAATAGGGTCGAAGTTGATCCCAAATAAATATAGAAAGCATAAACACCAGCAGAATTGTGTTTTCCAGGGCTTTTGCTAAGTGTTTTTCATTTCAGTACAGATTATCCTGTTATGCAAATAAGGTTCAGCTCTGTGTGTAGCTGTTTCAAGGCTAGTTGCACGCCATCTTAACAGAAGCCTTTGTAGAATGTTGTTTGTTTCATTACTTTTAGATTAGTTGATTAACAACCTGCAACACAACATTCAATTTTGTTCCCTGTGAAAATGTGCCGGCCAATAGGTTTCATACGTTGTTGTTCAATTTATCCACCTATTAGAAGAAGTCATTAAGTGGAAGAAGACAGCTTTTGGAAATAATGAGTTTTTCATTTACTGGTACAGGCATTTTCTTTAAAAAAGTATCGTTAATCACGTAGTTAAACCACTAATTAAAAATGTTTTACTTTGATTTACTTTGTTTTCCTGAGCTACATTAAACACCAGTCTATCATGCGGATGGCAAGCAAAGATCAAAGACCTCTGTGCTCCCATTTGTCATTAAAAATTAATAATAGCTCTGCTTTGCCTTTTTCGTCACGTGTGCTTGTGTATGTGTATATGTGTATGTGAGAAAGAGTCTACTCAAGCGCATATGTGAGATAGTTTCTACTAAAAAAGAAATCACTTTTCAAAATATATGTCAACTCTAGAAGCCAACGAAATGAGTATACAAAATGTATAAAATGTAAATATTTACCTATTGCTGTAATTTTGTTTTTATTTCTATAGCTGTCTTTTTGTTGGTTTAAATGAAAATAGTTGATTTCTAAACTTTCCATTAGACATGGGTTGTGTTTTGAAGGATCTAATATGTTCTAGTTCTTCTTTTTTAGTACGTTTTTACAGCATCACTAGAAGATGAGAAGCAGGAGGTTTTGGTGGAAAAGCAATAGAACGGGAAGCAAAGAGACTTCTGTTTTGCTTCCAACCTGTCACTAACTTGCTATGCAATGCAGATCACTGAAACTTGGGGCCTGAGCTTTCCGCAATTGCAAAATGACAATGTTAAAGCTCATGATTTGATGTTTTCTTCTAGATCTAGTGTACCACGATGTTAAACTATCATTTCATTTTAAGGTGAAGAAACACATTTTCTAAGAATATAGATTCACAAAATATATCTTCTTTCCTCACGTACCTTGTCATTTTACAATGTTTTATATTTTGTTATTTAATTTGAAGGTTCTGAACCACTGGATAAAGGTCTGATCTTGAATGAAGAAAATAATACAAACGATAAATGCCCCAGTATCACCTATTTTTCTTTTTTTCCAAAAGGTAGAAGGGAATCGTGCTGTTAAATGTTTTCCATAAGCTATATCTGAAGATTAAGACATTACTATTTACTCAGTGTGGTACTGCATGCCAGTGTTAATAAAACTGGGACATTTGCTAGCATGTATATGCACTTCAGAGTAGAATCTCGTTCTTATTCTCTTTTTTGCATGTCAAAATTGAAAGCAGTAGAAAAATATAACTGAAGGTATGAATAGATCACTCACCTTGCTCTAATTTACTTGAAAATGTTACCTATTATCAGTTTAGAAGGTTGAGAGCTTAACTGTCATTGGTGTGTGTGCTGATAAAAGAAACCACAGCAACAAATGAAATGTTCTTTTCCATTCTGGCTTGTTACAGGATACTGCGTATAGGTCCCCGGGCTGCACAGTAGGACCTGTTGTTTCTAAAACATGGACCTTAATTATCTTCGTCCACATGACACGTTGTAATGAAGCGCAGGTGCTGGTAAACCTCCTGAGTGAACTGTCTTCATGTGTATATATACATTTTGTATATATGTGTATAAGATAAATTGTATATTAAATATGTATTTACAATTACATAAATATTAAAATATATGCTATATTTTATATACATATATTTTAATAAAAGCCTAAGAGCAAAATGACTTTGTCTGATGTAGCACTACCTCTGAGTAATTGCAAGGTGGACTTTAATAGAAAATGCAGCCCGTGGTGCTATCGGAACCCAGTCTGCAGCTTCTCTGTTCCACAGCCCTGGGCAGCTGGGGTCACTGCTTCTATTCTCTGTGATAAATGCTGCCCCACTGAGCTTCTCAGAGGACACTGTATAGTTATTCAGCAGCAGGGGAGAGGGGCACACATTGTTTTCCTGCCTTCTTGGCCCAGAAGGACGAGTTGTTATCTCTTGACTCAGTTTGAAGGAAGGGATACCCACGGGTAACTTTGTATTATTTCAACTCGTATCGCAAAGTATGCCTAAAACCCCTTTGTCACTCTGGGTTTCTGCCTTGTGGGGACACCCTATTATCTTACTACTTCTCTGCTCTTTTTGACAGTCTGTGCTTTGATCAGTAGGGTTATCTGACCCCCTGCACACTCTACCACGTGGTGACCAGCCTCTGCCATGGACGGGGGGGTCACCTGCCCCTGGTGGTCCATGTGAGGGACCCTGGTCTCCAGCCCTGCAGCCCCGGGCAGCTCAAGGCCCACACGTATTCTCCACGGCTCACGCCCTCTTGCTCTCCTTCTTCTCCACTTGGGCGACATTGTGGACCCAACACCACAGTGAGAAGTTAAAGCTGACTTTGCCTTGGCTCCGAAACACCAGGCCACGCGAGGGTTCTGAAGATCCACCGTGGCAGAGGGGAGAGAGCTTCACGTATGCATGCACAGTCGTCCACAGTTTTGATAATTCCCTTTGCTCACACCCCATCCCTTTCCCTGGCTGCCGACAGGAGGCCGTCTCAGGACCCTCTGAGAAATGTGGACCACTCCTCCCTCCCAATCACCGAGCCAGATGCCCTGGAATCTGGGTGGCTAAAATTTTCTCCACGGTGAGTTAACTGCTCTTATTGATGAGACTGAACTTTGACACATCACACGCCAAAGTATTTCTATAATACAATAAAACTGCTAGTCTTGGGGGACGTGGGTAGGCAAGGTCTTGAAGAGAAATCCTGAGTTTTGTTATATGTACCCTTTCTTCTTGCCAAGCAGCTGAAGGGCAGAAGCTGTGAGAAGACAGTGCTGCAGTTGCAGTTCAGTGGTCCCTGGAAAGGCTGCGTGGAGTGTAAGAAAGCCCTCCGGGGTACACACTAAAGACCTTCCGAAGGATGGTTCCAAGCTGGAAATCACGCTTGTGACAGCGGACACCCTCCAACACAGAATCGAATGGCAGGGAAAGAGGCCCAGGGCATGAGGGTAAGAGCCAGCGATCTCACTCGGCTAATTTTGATGAAGATTTATGGGTAATACTATTATATTCTGTTCTCAAGAGATATTCTACAAAGCATCTGATAGGTGAAGAATTAAGTTATAATTTATTCAAATCAATGGTAAGTAATTTTAAAATGTTCCCAAGAATCCTGATCTTTGAATTTAGAGATTTGTTTAAAAAAAAGAAAAGATCATAAAATAAATAGCTAATGAGAACCTACTGTAGAGCACAGGGAACTCCACTCGGTGATCTGTGGTGGCCTAAGTGGGAAGGAAATCCAAAGAAGAGGCGATATATGTATACATAAGCTGATTCACTTTGCTGTACAGCAGAAACTGACACAACATTGTAAAGCAACAATTTGCTTTACAAAGCAAAGGAGAGGAAAAAAGAAAAGGAAAGCACTGACCAACAAGTGAGTCTGGCAGGGTGTTGTAGGTGGGCCGGCACTGAGGGCACCGGGCCCGAGGGGCAGTGAATGAAGACCCAAACCTACATGCCGAGGGCTCTTCATTATCTGCAGAAAGCCATTCCCAGGTACACAGGTCATTTTTTTAGTTAATTTTTTTCACTAACACCTTACCAGCCTGTTCCCTCTTGTATTGTTTCATGTTTTGACTTAGAAAAAAAAAAAAAGCAGAGCCTGTATTTGTTTAGTGTCAGTATTCAATTGAAGGGGGTGACTCAGCCTATTTCAACCAGGAAATTGCCTTTCTTGATCTTGACGTGGTTTTAAAACATATCATTTCTGGCATGAAAGAATGAAATAATGCCATTTGCAGCAACATGGATGGACCTAGAGATTATCACACTAAGTGAAGTAAGTCAGACAGAGAAAGACAAATACCACATGATAGCACTTATATGTGGCATCTAAAATAATGATAGAAATGGATCTATTTACAAAACAGAAATAGACTCACCGACATAGAAAAAAAACTTGTGGTTACCAAAGGGGAAACGGGGCGGGGGATCAATTAGGAGGTTGGGATTAGCAGATACACACCACTGTATACAAAATAGGTAACCAACAAGGGCCTACCCTACAGCACAGGGAACTCTGCTCAGTACTCTGTAATTACCTATAAGGGAAAAACCACATCACTTCTGAATCTTCATTCCCAATTCCTTTTTGACTATTGAATTTTCTCCAGCTGTTCTCCTCCTGGCTTAACACATGGCAGCTTCTGTAATTCAGAGCAGCGTCTCAGGGGGAGGTCCTCAGGCCTGAAGGGACAGACCGCAAAGGACAGGCCAGGCTGAGATGCTTCCAGAGTCCGGAGTGTTCCTCCCTCACAGGGCGTGGGGATGGGTCTTGTGGGTGAAGCAGTGTGCTTCTGCTTAAATTCCATGATTTAGCATCACCTTCTCTGTGGCAAAAGGAAGCATCACTGCAGATTGGCCCTAAGGCCAGGAAACAGGGAGAGAGGCCCTTCAAAGAAAAGAATTGAGCAGCCGGTTTGCCCCCTTGGTTTCTTCCCCTCGCGGGGCCCAGGGCTCAGCCAGGCCTCAAAGGGCCAGCGGGCGACCCTGCAGCACAGAAGCAGCTGTGACTCACACCGGGGGGCTCCGTGGGGCCTCTAGTTTAATAAATGATGCGGCCCGACTCTGCCGAATTGATGAGCCCCAGGGCACAAGAGGGCAGACTGAGGCCTTTCTAATGGCCACAAAGCACTGGGAGAATTTTCCGGAAAAATCTGCCGAAAACAACTTTCACCCACAAACAGTCACAAACTTTTCAGACAAACTTCGACTTCTTCTCCCTTAGTCCTGTCCTTTACTGCGACGGCCGGCTTGTCTAAGGATGACGAGCTTTCCCACGCGCTGTCAGGGCCTGCTGCTTGGCGGTCAGGCTCCAGGTGTGTTTCTCCATCCGTCTCCACCATGGCTTATCCTCGGATGGGTGTCAGGATTGCCTGAGCCCTCGTTACTCTGTCCCGGGCATTGCTGTGCTCACACGTACCTCAGGCGTCTCACTCCTGCACCTGCGGAGTCGGCGTTACTGCAGAGGTCGGGCATCGTCCCCAAAGACACAGATCGTGGATGGGCTACAGTTCAGGTCACGTTCCAGAACTTACGTGAGTCTGTATCTTGTTTGAGAGGAGAAGTGTAAAGCAAATGACTAATTTGGACTTTTCTATGTTAAATATGCATAACAATGTCTAGTGATATATATATGTATATGTATAATATCTAATCAAAGGCTAGAAATAAAAAAGATAATTTCCAAGTAATAAGAAGTGAAACAGATGAACATAAAATCAGTCAATCAACTGAAGGTAAGAAAACAAGAAGAAAAGAAATGAAGGGGAAAAATGACAAATAGAAAGTACAGAATAAGATGATGGAAACAAATCTGAATAAATCAGTAATGGCAAAAATCACAAGTGAAGATCTTAAAATGTTAAACCTTATGCATCTAATAACATACCTTCAAAATCCATACATAAAAAATTGACATAAGTAGAAGGTGAAATAGATGAATCCACTAAAAGAGTGGGGTTTAATACAACTCTTTCAGAAATAGATTAAGCAGATTCCACTGTTCTTAGAGTGACATGCATTGTCTAAATGTTTATATCACTGCTATGAAATGTTAGTAGCCAAAGGGACAATCCACAGCTGTGACTTGTTGTGTTGTAGCTACTGGTAGCTGCCAAAAGTTAGGGTTAAAGGTATTAAAAAGGCTTTTCCTTATAACCTTGCTACCAGGTAATTTTTGTAGTAGAAAGTAGCAGATAATGCTCTAACACCAAATAATGCTGTACATTCAAAGCAATAAGGCACAAACAGTGCCACTTCATAAAACCTGTCTAAGAGAAAAGTGATGTCCTAGTCTTCCTCTTCTTAGTTGTGATGAGCATTTTATGCTAAATTTTATATTTTTATCTTTTTCAGGAATAAATATAGGCAAAACACCCTTGCTGTGTGCATTAGTTATTGGAATCACTTAACTTCTTTTAGACTTAAACTCAAATTAAAATATACATAATATTACACTACCTGTGCTGAAGTATTTAAAGTTAATTTCTGACACCATAACAAAAAGAAAAGAAGCAAGGTTAAAAGTTAAAGGACTAAACTTCCAACTCATTGGTTAGAAAGTGAACAATAAAATAAATAAAAATAACTCAATAGTAAAAATTAATAGCAAATATTAATAAAATAGAACAGAAGCTACAAACGAGAAAGCCTCAAAGACACAGACCTTTTCCTTTGGAGAGTCTAGCAAAAAGGGTAAACTTCTTGAAAATATATGCAAAGTTATACATTCTTTGAAAATAATACATTAATAAAGCTGAATGAAAGATTAAAATACAGAAAACCATTAAAATGTAATTAAAAGTAGTGGTCTCAAATTAAAACAGCTCTCTCAGATAATAATTTCATTCCAATACACACTCTTTCCTGACATGTATGATGATTCTAGCACAGAATCATGAACGTTTATATGTAAACACACACGGGCTGTAAAGGAAAGAACAAAACAATTCAGACTCACTGGTGAACAGTGATACGAGAAATTTTTCATCTAAATGTACACACAAAAAATCTGTAATGTGTAAATAAAGCAATACGGAATGATCAAATTGGCTTTGTTCCAGGATGTTGAAACAATTACACATCAGAAAATCTGAAAATACAACTCACCACATTTGACAGATTATGTAAAAAAATATGAACATCTCAACAGAAGAAAAGGCCTTCAGAAAAATTCAGCATTCATTCAGGATAGTTATTCTGGAAGCTACAAGGAGTATTTAAGATGAATTTTTAAATTTCTTAACCTCCACTTTCTCAGAGAGGACTTGACCAGAATCCCAAAAATGTAGGTAAGAGTTTAACTGGCATTTTTACTATAACACAATAAAATTGTAAATTTTTATACTGGTCAAAAATATTTCTTGGAAGGGAAAGCCTTTCTGGTTGCCCTAGGATGAGAACCTCCAGCTTTTTGGAGGATAATTGTAGCTATATGCCTCCGAATCTGTTCACAGGACAATAAGGAAAACAAAATAAATCTACAAATTATTACCTGCAAATACAGAAGTAAATATCAAATTCCAGTAGAACTAACATCTAACTCTGGAACTTGCTGACTGAAAAAAATGCACAAGGTGAGAGTTGTGAGTTAAGTTTTATTTGGGGCAAAATGAGGAATATAGCCCAGGGGACAGCATTTCAGAGAGCTCTGAGGAACTGCTCCGAAGAGGTAGGTGGGGAGGTCAGTATATATGTGATTTGGGGAAAGGGGGGTACATGCAATCAAGCACATATTTTTGCAGAAGCTTTCTGCTCGTCTCGTGAAGGTTACTGCTAGTCACGCAGAGCAGACATCACCATGAAGGATTTTAGTGCTCTTCTAGACATGAGGAGATGCAAGCACTGGGCTCATAAAATCAGCTCCTGAAAATATCTAAGTATCTGAAGACCTGTTCTGCCAATTTCCCAGACCACAGAGGGCCTCATTTCTGCTCTCCACCCTGAACTCCTTTCAGGGGGTGTTGAAAATCAGCAGCTGCGGCAGCTCATGATTTAATCCTTGTAGAGGTAGATGGCAAGTGCCAATTTGCAGTTGACAAACTCAAAGTACAAGAATGAGAAGATACAGTAGGTGGAGTCTGGGGAAAATGAACAGAAAAGAGAAAATCCTGCATTAATGGTAAAAATTCTGAAAACTAGTCTGAGACTTGGTAGGTCACAGCACTAGCTATAGACAGCATTCTAAAAATTGTGTGGGAAATTTGAAAATCTGAAGTGGCAGTCTCAGAGGGAGTATTTTTTCTGGAAGAGGAAGAAAATGGAAAAGGAAAGGCACAGTGGGAGACGTGAAGGCAAAGAAGAGTGAAAGTGGGAAGCTAAGGAGGCTGCAGAAACAAGAGAGAACCCTGAACACACCAAGCCCCTCCCTGCATCCAAAAAGCCCCCCCTTAAAGAAACTGCACTGCACTAAACTGACAGTGTATGCTTCTAAAGCAGTAATGTTGTCAACTAATCCAATTTCTCCCACTGTCTGGAAACTCAAGAGGAAAGAAGAAAGAAAGAGAGAAAGAAAGAGAAAGAAAAAAAGAAAGAAAAGAAAGAAAGAAAGAAAGAAAGAAAGAAAGAAAGAAAGAAAGAAAGAAAGAAAGAAAGAAAGAAAGGAAGGAAGGAAGAAAGGAAAAAAAAGCAATCTATATCCACACAAATTTGTTGAAAGAAGAAAACAGAAAATGAGAATCATACACTTACAGTTGTTGAAAATTCCCTACCCTGCAATTAGCTGAACAAACATCTACATTGTGGAATAAATGTAACTGTAAAAAGAATGAGAACAATCTACAAACTTATATGGAGCGATTTCCAGGATATTTTGTTAAGTAAGTAAGTAAAGTGCATAGAGTATACACACTATTCTACTTTCGTGTAAGAAACAGGGGTTTTAAGAACATAAACATGTACCTGCTTGCTTTTGTCAAAAGAAACACAAAAGGACAAACAAAGACCTAAGCCTTTCCTGTGGAGTTGAAAGGAAACAGTGTTCGAAGCATGAGGGAAGAGACACTTCTCTGAATATAACCTTTTGTGTAACTTTGAATGCTAAAAACATGTTACTGTTTGATATATCCAAAAAATACAATCAGGGCAACAAGGAAGGGGAAATACTCAAATCTGAACATTAATGGAATTAGACACTGGAAGTATATTAACAACAAAAATAATGTATCTGAAAAATAACAATACCTTTTCAGCACAGTGCTGTGATACTGGACCCTCCGTTTAAAGACAAAAATAACTGCAAAGAAATATCAGATTTATTTTAATTAATGTGTTGTTGGTAATGGTCCAGATGTAATAACTTGAAACTATTTTGTGTACGTTGTAGGACTGACAACACTACTGCATATATTGATATTTCGGGGCACCAGAGTTCTCATTGTTAAAGAGAGAATACAAAATGGGAAAAATAAGGAAGAATACTGTGATATTAGATTATAATTAGAAGTATCAGTATGAAATAATAATTTAAGAAAAAAACCCTCTATTTGCCACCCCTGACCTCTAAAGGGCCTTGAAATAATGACAACCCAGTGACTGAGCCCACCTAATGGCCGTGTCTTTTTTTTTCTAAATGACACTCCACACGACAAGTTATCAGAATTCTCTGGGGAAATAATTGATTCCAATCTGTAACAGGGGAAGTACAAAGTGAGTCTACAGCATTTTGCTGTGTCAGACAATAGATGAGAACTTAAATGCAAGGGGGACCTCACCATGACACGGGAGCCAGTGTGACAGGTTTCCATTGGCCAAACCTGGGGAAATCTGATAAAAATGAGTGACAGTAACAGATGATAGAACATCTAAAAGTTCAATAGTCTATAGGAATCCTCTTGTGATATTGCGATTTATAATAAGACATTTGTATTTAGTCTTTGTCCCCTTTCTGGCACAGAGCTTCTATAACCCTAGGAACTTCCCAAGTGGTGAGTGAGATAGAGGTGTCTTATGTTATGTTCAAGAGGTGACTTATGGAATATCCCTGGACCACCTAAGGATGGGGAAAGGTTTCCGAGAGAACCAACCCTGTGATTGGAGGTTGGAACTTTCAGTCCCGCCCCTGAGTCCTGGGAGTGGGGGAGGGGCTGGAGGTTGAATCGTCGCCAATGGCCAGGGATTCAGTCAATCATGACTGTGTAATGAAGTCTCCATAAAAACCCAGAAGGATGGGGTTCGAGAGCTTCAGGGTTGATGAACACGCGGAGGTGTGGAGAGAGAGGTGAGCTCAGAGCATGGAAGCTCTACACCCCTCCCCATGCCCCGCCCCATTTCTCTCTTCCATCTGGCTGCTCCTGAGTTGTATCCTTTTATAATAAACCAGTGATCTCGATCTTAAAATGTTTCTCACAGCTCTAGCTGAGCTGCTCTAGCAAATTAATCAGACCTGAGGGGGTTATGGGGACCTCTGATCTACAGCCAATCGGTCAGAAGTGTAGGTGACAACATGAGCTTGTGATTGACACCTGAAGGGGAGGGGGGCGTCTTGTGGGAGGGGCCTTAGCCTGGGATGGGGTGGAGTCAGGATTGAGCTGAACTGTAGGACACCCAGTTGGTGTCAGGGCATCGCTGGTTGGGGACGGAAGCCCCCTCGGATGAACTGTAATTGGCATCTGGACCTTTTAGAGTCAGAATGCCAACTAAAAAAAGAAGGAACAACAAAGTCAGAAAGTCATTCGTAACCTCTCATGTCAGCAAAGCTGCATGCCTTTTGGAGGCTCTAGGCGTGCTCTGCTCCCTGCCTGTTTTGGGTCCCGGAGGCCACCTGCACCCCTTGGCTGGGGTCCCTTCTCTACCTCAGAGCCAGCAGCACATCACCTTTAGGTCTGTCTCTGTCGCTGGCCCTCCTGCTACCCTCTTGTAAGGATATTTGTGATTACATTGGGTCCATCCAGTGACCCAGGGTCATCTCCCCATCTCAAGATCTTTTTTTTTAATTGAAGTGTAGTTGATTTACAAAATCATGTTAGTTTCAGGTGTACAGCAAGGTGATTCAGTTATACCTATATATGTATGTATATATTCCTTTTCATTATGGTTTATTATTACAGGATAATAAATTCTACACAGTAAGATCTTGTTGTTTGTTTATCTATTTTATATATAGTAGTGTGCATCAGTTAATCCCAAACTCCTAATTTATCCCTCTGCCACTGCCCTGCTGGTAACCATAAATTTGTTTTCTATGCCTGTGAGTCTGCTTCTGTTTCATAGATAAGTTCATTTGTGTCATATTTTAGATTCTACATATAAGTCACATCATATGATATTTGTCTTTGTCTGGCTTACTTCACTTAGTACGATAATCTCTAGGTCCATCTGTGTTGCTGCAAATGGCATTATTTCATTCTTTTTAATGGCTGAATAATATTCCATTGTGTATATACCACAGCTCCTTTATCCATTCATCTATCAATGGATATTTAGGTTGTTTCCATGTCTTGGTTATTGTAAATAGTGCTGCAGCGAATATTGGGGTGCGTGTATCTTTTCAAATTATGATTTTCTCTGGATATATGTGTAGGAGTGGGATTGCAGGATCATATGGCAGCCTTCAAGATCTTAAAATTGACCAGGTCTGCCACATACCTTTTGCTCTGTAAGGGAATGTATTCAGTTTCTGGGAATTACTATGAAGAATCTTGGGGGTGAGAATTATTCTGCCTACTTCAAAAGGTTATATGGAAATTCATTACAATATCTTGCAACTTTTCTGTAGGTCAGAAATTTTTTCAAAATTAAAGTCTTATTTAAAAAGTTTACAATGTAAAGAAATTGCTAATGATTTAGGTCTAAAATTCTAGATTATAGTGATTATGACTGCATTGAAATATAGGGAAAAAGTAAAAATGGACTAGTGAAAAACTTCCACCAGGAATTCATAAACTTAATTTATAAGGTTAAAAAATTATGTATATGTGTAACATACACACGTATTATTTTCCATATTTATAAACCTTATAAATACATGTCTGTATATATATATGGATACAAAACTTTGGGGGGCAGAGTTCTCATTTATTGAAGCAAATATAACATGCACACAAGCTCTCTGCTCACTTTCTCTTTTTCTCAGGCTGGCATTGGAACTGATCTCTCTGACGGCCAGGTGGTCACTTTTAGAAAGATCTTTCACAACACAGAGCTCCAGCATCACCTACTCACGTCGATTTTTTTCTAGTACTTTAAAATTTTTTATCTACAATCATTATGGTTCTAACTTTTCCCTCCTTCAAATGATTAACGGCTTGTCCTAACATGACTTTGCATAACATGACTTTGTCCCAACAGCTTGTCCTTCTCATGAACAGTAAATGCTGCTTTTATTAAATATTAAATAACTCAACAGTACTTTGAAATAGTAGTCTCTCATCTGCTTCTCTGAGTTGCTGGTTTGGTGTGGTCAGTGTTTGCTTTTTGTTAGCCAATTAGGTCTTGGGATGACTACACGCTTAATGAAATCATAATGCATTTGCTAAACACGATGAATCATGTCTGCATCAGTCTCTGATGATATTTAATACTAGGATTGAAAGACGCTGGATTTTTTTTTTTTTTGATAGCCCTAAAGGGCAATTTAAACATTCATGGGTGTGCTGCAGAAAGGCTCATAAAACTGACTTTCCAAACTCATTGTGCAAGGTCTCTGAGTCACATTTTAAACCCAAGTTGTAATTTGACAGTAGAAAATTTCAAGTACTGGGGCCCAGAATATGTGACTAGCAACTCAAGCAAGCGTCCCGAAAACTGCCTCTGTCACTGAAAACATGACAATCGCACAGAAAGCTATGTTTACATACTGAATTTCTGGAGTAATTGTTTTGGTTAAAAAAGTAAAATAGGAAGGAAAGGAAGAAGGAAGGAAGGGAGGGAGGAAGGGAGAAAATGGAAAATCATTCACCTAATTCCCTCTATGGCTATCATAGTACATGGGGGACCAAGTACAGTAGGCTCTGGGACCACATAACTCAACATAAATAGTTGTTTCATCAGTCTTTGTGCAAATTATGTTACAATCAAGAAATGTCAAACTTCTGATTAATGCTTTTCAACTCCAAAGAACAGGGGCATTGAAGTATGTTGACAAAAATTAGTATTTTACTGGATTCACTCAATTCTAAGTCTATGAATATTTTCATCCTTGACATTGTGTTCTTTAAATAATGTTTTCAAGGATGAAATAACATAAAACCTAAAATGGTAAGTTTTTATGTCAACTCCGTCTTTCATCTCCTTGTCTGCCCACCCACCCTTCCTCTCACATGTCCTGGACAAGACACTGGGTCCAGTGATGCCTTTGTTATTATTATAGAATTTCATGAATGTACCTTTGTCAAAAATAACCTAATGCCTAGGGGTTTTTTAAATAAACTTATAAACATGTCAAATATGCTAATGTACAACTTTTGAATGAGGTCATCAGTTTTTGAAAATGAAATAAAACTTTTTTTCCCAGAATTTATGAAACAGATACATGAGCTAACCACCCCAGTATAGGTAAGTAAAATAATTTTGAAAAGGTTATTTCTTCTGATCTATCTTCTAACACTGTAAGAGTCATAATAACCTTTGTTGTACACACTGTTAAATGTTTTATTAATAAAATCACCTTTTTACCAAACCCAATGACACGGAAAAATTCAGTGTCATTTATTATCTGAAATGTGGATTTTAGTTTGAAAACTGCATGGAAAATGCTACCAAGGTGACAGTCAGTCCCCGTTGCCTGGGACCATTCTGGTTTGCCCCTGTTGTCCTGGCATAATAATTAAGAGTGTCTCCTTTCACTCTTAAAGTGTCCTGGTTTGTGATAATAAATCATATAGTCACCCTACTCATGACCCGTTCTTTTGATTTTAAATGATAAGAATTTTCCGAAGTGACATCTAGATAGATTGCAAAAGCATTTCTTTTCCAGACATTTATAAATATTTGTTGTCTGTAGCTGTACAAGATATAGAAAAGGTAATTGACCTCGGTCATTCCAAAAACCAACAGGATTGTTATTTCAGCAAGGCAAAATCTTTAGTTGCAATACTAGCCTTAATTACAGGTTTTCTCTGGAAATTCATTTAGCCATCAAAATCATTTAACCATTAAAAGGACACTTTTTTTTTTAATCATGAAGAAGATAAATTGAGACTTGCCACTGAAATGACAAGAACACACATGCTAGTGCCTCTGTGTCTGACAAAGGAAAGCTGAGTTTAGTTCCACGTCAGTCCTCTAACAAATCCTATGACCTTTTAGGAGCAAATTCTTCAAAAGTGCTGGGTTTATTTCCTTATTTCCAGAAGAGTTGATCCAGATCAAGGGTTTTCAACCGTTGGTCTGCTAACCACTCCCGACCAGTATGAAGGGTTCACCAGTCTGTGACATGACACAAAAAAGTAAAATAGTTTCTTGTGAAGTTCGGTTTATTCAACATAAGCATGTGTGTTCTACCCTGAGATGACTTACGTGCTTAATATATTTTGATGTGAAAATAGTATGAGGAAGTTAGTAAATTCCTTAATATGTTTGATCCTATTAATTGACACATTTTATTTATCTGCATTTTGTGTGCTAACCCAAAGGAGTAGTTATGCAAAACAGTTATGATGGACTGGTAAACACTGCTCAAATGGTGTTCCCCCCTCCGTTACGATGGGTGGGAACTCAGCCTTCACGTCTTTATGCTTTGAGTGAATGTGTTCTCATTGATTCTAATTACATCGGATGGAAACAACATACAAAGAAAACTATGAGAACATGGGTAGACTTTAAAGGCCTACTTATGCATTAGGATTTGTGAAAATTCAGTGACTCTAAATGGTAACAGAAATGAACCGTTACTGCTCAAACTTTACCTGACATTAGAGACAAAGCCTTAGAAAGAAGATAAGCGCGCTTTTCTGTTGGGAAGGGCGCTTCTTTTTGTGAGTGCCCAGGTGCCCTCTTGAAACGCAGAGCGAATTTCATAGGATGTGCTTCCTTTTATCCTGCTGCTTGTTCTTGTCTGGCTGCTGGAATAAACGCAGCACCACTGTGGGAGGTCATCCCACCAGCTTTCAGGAAAGGATGAGAGGGCTAGAGAATAGGCGAAAAGCTTTCATTGCGCTGGAGGAAGCGACTTCAATACTCAGGCTGGCAGAAGAGCCTTTGAAAGCATGAAAAGACATACCATGGGTTCTATTAATGGTAAGTTTAATGTATAAAGATGGGGGAAAATGCCCGGAGGGAGGAAGAATTAGTATATTATGAACATTGTCATTAAACCCATTTAAAGTCTTCAATCTAATGACTAGATAGGATCCATTCTGAACAGAGAAATAACATGACAAAACGGATGATCATCCTTTTGTCTGAGAAAAAAGGCTGGCAAACGAAGCAAACCTTGAAAATACAAACATACGGTACTTGGGAACCCAGAGGAGTTTTACCTACTAAACTGTGAATTCATGAACATGCACTGAGCGCCCACTCTACCCGGCGTGCGGGGCAGCTGAGGAGTCCTTGATCCTGGCATCCTCCTAGGCAAGTTATTGCCCAGGGATCAACTAGGGGCCGGCTGAGCAACGTGGGATCGTGCTATTAGGACGAGGTCCATGCCGTGGGTCCTAAGTGCAGTGAGTCTGCAGATTAAACAGCTCACAGAGAGGGGCTATTCATTAGAGAAACCTTCACAGGGGAAGTGAAATTTGAGCTGAGTTATGAAGAAAAGCATTTGGCTAGAACTTAGGCAGAGGAAAGACATCTGAAGGAGAGGAAAACGTGAAGTGAATTCATGAAGTTGGGCGTGAGAACTGACTATAGGAGCTTGTCAGGAAAGTCGCCCAATTTGAATCACTAATGGTAACCGCTGGATAATCCTTCTTTGTTTGGTACGTTTAGAAATGCCAAAACAATCTAGAAAATAGAACTGTATAAAATTAAGAGGAAATGTCCCCGAACTTTCCCACCCATGACTTATTCCCAATGTGTGGCCAGCTTTGAGTTTGTCTTTGAGATGTTTTCAATGCCTTTATGACTCTATTTACTATATCTCATATGTTTATACACATATCATTTTATTATTTTCTGTTTTTTAACTCTCTTAAAAATCCTTAACATATAATAGTTATATTTTCTCATCTTTTACCTTGTATCTTTTCACAGCTGCGTAATATTCCTTCCTGGAGATGCACCCTAATCAGGCAACCTTGCCCCATTGATAAACAGGTTGTTGCTGAGATTCTGTCCGTACAGTTTTAGGGTGAGTAAAACAATATGCAGCACGTGTGGGCGTGCAGCCATGTGTGTATATGCTTAGAAGTGGAGTTGATAAATCAGGGCAAACTCTTTTTATAAATGTAATAGATCTTGCCAGTTGTTGCCTATATTATTCCAATTTTTAACCCCATCAACAGTGTTGGAGAGGAAAGGTGGAAAAGAGTTTCAGACAAGACAAGGGAGTAAAAGCTAGAGTGAGAAGCTGGGAAACTGGCAGGGAATCTTTTGAATCTCTTTAAGTTGATTCAGACCCAGGGAATTTCAGAGCAGCTTTGGGACGCAAGTCTGTTGAAAGCAATAAACTACAATAGCCAAGGTAGCATCTCTGGAAATGTTTTCTCTACTAGTTTGTAGAGTTATCTTTGGCATGAAAAGTAACCTCATGCTGGGCAGAGAGAGGGTCCCTGGAGCAGGAATTGTGTCCATCACAGTGAACTGGTCTCAGATTAACAATTTTCACAGGTGGACGGGAGCAAGGAGGGCTGTTTCTACACGAATGGCCCAGCCTCACCATGGAGACAAAACTGAGCCACTGTAGGTTCTGGTCCATTTTACTCACTGTTCCGATTCCATCCTCTGGC
This sequence comes from Balaenoptera physalus, assembly GCF_965194825.1. Lineage (NCBI taxonomy): Eukaryota > Metazoa > Chordata > Mammalia > Artiodactyla > Balaenopteridae > Balaenoptera > Balaenoptera physalus. The sequence continues at coordinate 624,293 of NC_138884.1, forward strand.
CTCTTGGTTTACTTTGTTCAGTCTGTAACTATCCCTCGTGTTTCCATTCGTAAACAAGTTCCCCAAAATCGTCCATGTGGAAAACAAGAGCATCTGAGAAAATCTCCTCATCCTGATTCTAAGGAAATTTTGGTTTGGATAATTTGAGGCTAAATAAAGCAAGCAAGGAACTGCACAGAAGAACAATAAAAGGCTCCCTAGCAAAAAAGAGGAGTATTTTAGGTGGGATCTGCTTTTCACTTTGACGAACTTCAAAGAAATGTGGTTTCTATGAGTGAAATAAAAGAAGTTGATATAAGACAGGTGGTCTAAGAGAAAAGGTCAGACTAAAACTGTGAAGACAGAATCAGTAATATGAAGGACAAAAATGATAAGATTTCTCAGAATTCAGAGGAAGGGACAAAGGGCTGAAAACAACCAGATGTATATTTTACAACAAGACAATGCATAGGCTAACTACCTACCTACTTAGCTGGCTAATTGGTCCTCTGTAAGACAAAGTGAAAGCTTTGGAAAAAGACAAATATTCAGAGACACAGGGAGAGGGAGGAGAGACAGGGTGGGGAGGAAAAAGTCTGAATATCGACCTCTGTTTACACAGCTGAAGAATAAAAGGTACCAGGGAAAATGATTGGGGTGAGGAAATCGTGTTCAAGGAAAAAGACCTAACGTATCTTTACAAGAGTCTTTTACTGGACGAACAATGAATCTCATATGATTCTTGGTAGAAACAGAAGTTAAAGAGAAAAGAAAAATTGTTACGAGAATAAAATTAGACTATCATCGGATATCATCCAGAGTGTCAGAGTAAACACCGAAAGTATGAACTGGCAAAACAACAACAACAAAATCCAAACACCTTAAAACAGTTGAATAAAGGACAGAATTTGTCTTTGTCTGACTTATTTCAGTTAGCATACTGCCCTCAAGTCCATCCCTGTTCTTGCAAATGGCAGGATTTGCGGAATGGAAAAACAAAAAAACCCCAAAACACCGAACTCACAGGAAAAGAGGTTTACGGTTACCAGAGGCGGGAGGTGGGTGAAGGCAATCAAAAGGTACAGACTTCCAGTTATAAGATAAATAAATCCTGGGCCTGTAATGTACGCCATATTGATTGTAACTAGCGTGTAGTGTGTTTAGAAGTTGCTAAGGGGGAAAACCCTAAGAATTCTTATCACAAAAAAGACTTCTTCTTCTCTTGTTTTTTGGGGGGCGGAGCATTTGAGGTGGCGGGTGTGAACCATGTTTATCGTGGTAACCAGTTTGCAATTACGTAAATCTAGTCATCGTGCTGTGCACCTTACGCTTATCTGGTGCTGTATGTCGAGTACATCTCAGAAGAACTGAAACAAACAACTAAAGGACAGGAATGGGCAATTCATAGGAAAATATATAACAGAGAGAAGTTTAAACCCGTCAGATAAGGGCAGTGCTCCAAATACAGTGCCGACTGAGCTAAAAAGTTGGTATTTTTAACACCCTGTTAACAAAAATTCAGTCTGGGGGAGTGTCCAGTGTTTCATGCAATGAACAGCTGTTAGGGTCACAGATTTATTTACTTCTCCTTCTGGGACTGAGCCTTGATGTTCCTTTGCCTCTGCTCAGCCTGTAAACTCAGAGGAACTGGCCCCCGTAGAGGACAGGGCTTGGTTCAGAGATGGGACAGCCTATGTCAGACCAGGTGGGATTCGATGCGAGGACCTCTGCTGACACTTCCAGGGAGACCCGCCCCTTTGCTGGATTCAGTGCTGCAGTGGTGTGAGCCTGAAGTCGCTGGGGGAGGCTGGGGGACGGTTACCACAATGGGATGGAGCGAACAACTCAGACGGGACAAAGCTAAGCGGTGGGTTCTGGTGGCAGCATTTTAGCCCAGAATGAAGACACATCTCAAGTCACTTAAAAGTAAAAAAGGTAAACCTCTGAAACCCTTGAGTTGCATGAGCCAGGGAGTTCTTCAATGAAGGATCTTAATCAATATGTGTAAGTGCCCTTAACCCCAAATTCTAGGAACGTATGCCAAAGTCTAAGACTAACAGGTACACGTGTGTGTGTTGTTTACCACAGTTTTACAATAAATTAAAATTGTGTTTACTAAGAGATAGCATAACCAGAGAGTGGATAAACCTTGGAATTTTAAAGCGACAATGTAAAGGTTATATGACTAATGATACAATTGAAAAGGCAGCCTTTTTATTTTTTATTAAAAAAATGTTTTTTGTTGGAGTATAGCTGATTTACAATGTTGTGTTAGTTTCTGGTGTACCATAAAGTGATTCAGTTATACATATATATATTCTTATTCAGATTCTTTTCCATTATAGTTTATTACAGGATATTGAATATAGTTCCCTGTGCTCTACAGTAGGTCCTTGTTGTTTATCTATTTTATATACAGTAATTTGTATCTGCTAATCCCAAACTCCTAATTCATCTCTTCCCCCCACACACCCCCTTTTCCGCTTTGGTAACCATAAGTCTGTTCTCTATGTCTGTGAGTCTGTTTCTGTTTTGTAAATAAGTTCATTTGTATCATATTTTATATTCCACATATAAATGACATCATATGATATTTCTCTTTCTCTGTCTGACTTACTTCACTTAGTATGAGAATCTCTAGGTCCATCCATGTTGCTGCAGATGGCATTATTCCACTCCTTTTTATGGCTGAGTAATATTCCACTGTATATATGTACCACATCTTCTTTATCCATTCCTCTGTCAGTGGACACTTGGGTTGCCTCCATGTCCTGGCTATTGTGAATAGTGCTGCAATGAACACTGGGGTGCATGAAAGGCAGCCTTTTTAGATGCTATTAATCTAGGCCTGACTCCATCTGGCCTTGTTCTACTCAAACTGTACCTGGAGTCTGGGTGGTTTTAAGGCTGACCACAGATTTTTCCTCCCCTTTCTTTGTTTCTGATGGAAATGTTGCCCTCAGAGTCCTCTTTGGGTGGAACTCAATTGAGAACAGGATTTGGGGTTTGGATGAAGACATTGGTCCTTGTTACCTTTTTCTATTCTCAGCAGTAATCTCTGACTAATGGGATTCTGGGAGTTTTTATATTTTTATTTTATTCCCTCAGGTTTTCTCCTTTTTCCAAATCTTATCAAATAAGGACCAGTCAGAGAGGCAGGATAAGCCCAAGATGATGTCTTTGTAAGGAGGTTCCCAAAGGTGAAAACCTTCAGGGACTCTGAGGGAAGTCGCAAGTGCGGGAATCAGAGGTGATGTTGTGGGGAATGAGGGTTAGAGCATCACAGAACGTATATCCAGGGTGGGAATTGTAACCCCAGAGGCCGGAGGGCTTCAGGGAGAAACAGAGGTGGGGCTTTGGAGGTCTGAGCAGAAGATTCGCAACGGCTGATATTTTAAACGCAAGAGTGGAGCATTAATAAATGGGAAACACAGTGGTTCCTAGGAAGGCCCAGAAGAGGTTAGACAGAAAGCAGCTTTAGGAAATGTAGTTCTGGGGTGTACTCATCTCAGTGTGCCCCAAACTGGTCTCTAAAAAGGACAGAACCTCTGAGCTAAACCAGCTTCCACATTTTACAATTAAACAGAAAGAACGTTCATGAATGTCTCAAGAATTCTTACGTTATCCTTGACAGAACATCAAAATTGGTTTTGTGAAGTTGAATTAATTCAGGTCAAGTGCATTTGAGATTCCCTCAGTGGAAAGAATAATAAAACTTCCAAGCGCAAACTATTCTTTATCCTTAGTTTTTGAGTGGATCTGCCACAAAAATAAAAAGAATTGCAACTGTTGAATAGCAGCTTTAAAGTTGATTATTCTTGATGGTTATCAGGATTTGTCTATTACAAAACAAAAAGCTACACGTTCCAACAGTTTAGTGTGTGTTTTATGCATTCTTACTTTACCAGATTGGCAAAAGAAACACATCATTTATCGTTTTACTTGTTTTTGTCATTTAAAAATTATTACTAAAAGATGTATGGTTAAAGGTCTTTGAATAAAGGCAATGGCTTTCCAGCTCTTCTTGCTTTCAGCGAAGTGAACTAAGGCTTGATTAGTTTGGGGAACAGCAGTATCCTGAGAAAGACCCACCAGGGACCACAGCCGAATAACCAACATTTTGTTTTCATTCTTATAAGTGTTTTTTTTTTTCTTTTTCACTTAATTCATTATGAAAGAATGCAGCAAAATAAGAATTCCTTAACGCTTGAACATGTGAACTGCTTTTTGTTTGTTTGTTTTGTCAAGGTTGTTGTCACTCTCAGACCAACAGATTAAGACCTTAAAAATGAAATTGTATTAAAATTCTATACATGTAGAGGAATAGATCTTAAAAGGAAAATAACATTTTTAGGTTCAGCTTAGGCAAAAGAAAAAAAGTTTTGATTTAGTATAATTATAGCAGGAAACTTTGAGCATGAATCATAAAAGTCAAAGTTCCCCTGGCAAGTCTCTTCTGCCCTGTTAGTCTAATACACTTGTTTTTTGTTTTTCCTATGACTTTTAAAAAATCATTTTTTAAACTGACATAAAATTTACATAATGTATCTACCATTTTAAAGCAAATGATTCAGGGGCATTGAGTACACTCATAACGTTGTACAACCACTATCTCCATCTAGTTCCAAAGTAGTTTGGTCCCTCCAAAGTGATTCCACATCCATTAAATTACTCCCCTTTCTCTGGTAACCACCAATCTTCAACCTGTGCCTATGGTTTTAGCTAACCATATGGATATTTCATATAAAAGGAATCACACAATGTTGATATTTTGTGCCTGGCTTTTTTCACTTAGCATATTATTTCCAAGGTTCCGCCACGTTGTAGCATGCATTAGTACTTCATTCCTTTTTATGATTAATATTCTGTTGTGTGTATATCCTACAATTTGTTTATCCACTGACCCATCAGTATGCATTTGGGTCGCTTAGACCTTTAGGTTATTGTGAATAGTGCCACAATGAAGGTGTGAGCACCTGTTTTACATTTTTGGCTTGTACAACAAGGCGTGGAATTGCTGGGTCACAGGGTAATTCTATGTTTATCCTTTTGGGGAATTGCCAACTCTCTTCCACGGCTTTTAAGCCATTCAACATTCCCAGCAGCAATGTTCAAGTTTTTTAATTCATCCACATCTTCGCTGAGACTTATTATTTTTCATTTATTTGATTCCAGACATCCTAGTGGATGTGAGTGGTACTTCATTGTGCTTGTAGTTGGTATTTACATAATGACTAATGATGTTGAACATCTTTTCATATACTTGTTAGCCATTTGTATATTTTATTTGAAGAAATGCCCATTTAACTCCTTTTTGACCATTCTGTTGTTTACTTTGACCACTTAAAGAGTCAGGTTGTCTTTTTCTTTTTCTTTTTTTTTTTTAAACATCTTTATTGGAGTATAATTGCTTTACAATGGTGTGTTAGTTTCTGCTTTATAACAAAGTGAATCAGCTATACATATACATATATCCCCATATCCCCTCCCTTTTGTGTCTCCCTCCCACCCTCCCTATCCAACCCCTCTAGGTGGTCACAAAGCACCGAGCTGATCTCCCTGTGCTATGAAGTTGCTTCCCACTAGCTATCCATTTTACATTTGGCAGTGTATATATGTCCATGCCACTCTCTCACTTCTTCCCAGCTTACCCTTCCCCCTCCCCGTGTGTTCAAGTCCATTCACTATGTTTGCGTCTTTATTTCTGTCCTGCTTCTAGGTTCTGCAGAACCTTTTTTTTTTTTTTTTAGATGCCATATATGTGTGATAGCATACGGTATTTGTTTTTCTCTTTCTGACATTTCACTCTGTATGATAGACTCTACATCCATCCACCTCAGAACAAATAACTCAGTGTCATTTCTTTTTATGGCTGAGTAATATTCCATTGTATATATGTGCCACATCTTCTTTATCCATTCATCTATCAATGGACACTTAGGTTGCTTCCATGTCCTGGCTATTGTAAATAGAGCTGCAATGAACACTGTGGTACATGACTCTTTTTGAATTATGGTTTTCTCAGGGTATATGCCCAGGAGTGGGATTGCTGGGTCGTATGGTAGTTCTATTTTTAGTTTTTTAAGGACCCTCCATACTGTTCTCCATAGTGGCTATATCAATTTACATTCCCACCAACAGTGCAGGAAGGTTCCCTTTTCTCCACACCCTCTCCAGCATTTACTGTTTGTAGATTTTTTATGATGGCCATTCTGACCAGTGTGAGGTGATACCTCATTGTAGTTTTGATTTGCATTTCTCTAATAATTAGTGATGTTGAGCATCCTTTCATGTGTTTGTTGGCAATCTATATCTTCTTTGGAGAAATGTCTAGTAGGTCTTCCACACATTTCTGGATTGGGTTGTTTGTTTTTTTGATATTGAGCTGCATGAGCTGCTTGTAAATTTTGGAGATTAATCCTTTATCAGTTGCTTCATTTGCAAATATTTTCTCCCATTCTGAGGGTTGTCTTTTTGTCTTCTTTATGTTTTCCTTTGCTGTGCAAACGTTTTTAAGTTTCATTAGGTCCCATTTGTTTGTTTTTGTTTTTATTTCCATTTCTCTAGGAGGTGGGTCAAAAAGGATCTTGCTGTGATTTCTGTCATAGAGTGTTCAGCCTATGTTTTCCTCTAAGAGTTTTATAGTGTCTGGCCTTACATTTAGGTCTTTAATCCATTTGGAGTTTATTTTTGTGTATGGTGTTAGGGAGTGTTCTAATTTCATTCTTTTACATGTAGCTGTCCAGTTTTCCCAGCACCACTTATTGAAGAGACTGTCTTTTCTCCATTGTATATTCTTGCCTCCTTTATCAAAAATAAGGTGGCCATATGTGCGTGGGTTTATCTCTGGGCTTTCTATCCTGTTCCATTGATCTATATGTCTGTTTTTGTGCCAGTACCATAATGTCTTGATGTCTGTAGCTTTGTAGTGAAGTCTGAAGTCCAAGCCTGATTCCTCCAGATCCTTTTTTCTTTCTCAAGATTGCTTTGGCTATTTGGGGTCTTTTCTGTTTCCATACAAATTGCGAATTTTTTGTTCTAGATCTTTGAAAAATGCCATTGGCAATTTGATAGGGATTGCATTGAATCTGTAGATTGCTTTGGGTAGTATAGTCATTTACACAATGTTGATTCTTCCAATCCAAGAACATGGTATATCTCTCCATCTGTTTGTATCATCTTTAATTTCTTTCATCACTGTCTTATAGTTTTCTGCAGACATGTCTTTTGTCTCTTTAGGTAGGTTTATTCCTAGGTATTTTATTCTTTTTGTTGCAATAGTAAATGGGAGTGTTTCCTTAATTTCTCTTTCAGATTTTTCATCATTAGTGTATAGGAATGCAAGAGATTTCTGGGCAGTAATTTTGTATCCTACTACTTTACCAGATTCATTGATTAGCTCTAGGAGTTTTCTGGTAGCATATTTAGGATTCTCTATGCATAGTATCATGTCATCTGCAAATAGTGACAGCTTTACTTCTTCTTTTCCAATTTGGATTCCTTTTATTTCTTTTTCTTCTCTGATTGCTGTGGCTAACACTTCCAAAACTATGTTGAATAATAGTGGTGAGGGTGGGCAACCTTGTCTTGTTCCTGATCTTAGTGGAAATGGTTTCAGTTTTTCACCATTGAGAATGATGTTGGCTGTGGGTTTGTCATATATGGCCTTTATTATGTTGAGGTAAGTTCCCTCTATGCCTACTTTCTGGAGGGTTTTTATCATAAATAGGTGTTGAATTTTGTCAAAAGCTTTCTCTGCATCGATTGTGATGATCATATGGTTTTACTCCTTCAATTTGTTAATATACATTTATGACTTTTATAATATTAATTCTCTTCTAATTGAATTATACTTCCTCAATCTGCTGAGATAAATTTCTTTGGATTCCTCTGAAGGATTATCTCTATATCATATTTCATAATTTTTTGCCACCTTTCCTGGAAGTAGGAACAGGTGGCAATTGGCTTTTCTATAAAAAGGCTAAATTTAGGTAATATGTTTTTGTAATATATTTTGTTTTTTCATAAATGTCCACAAGTGGGCCGATATATGAAATTTATATCTTCAGATCAAATAAATTAGAGGGCATTCAGTCACTTAAGTGTTTTTTTAAACATTTCCCGTCTTTGAGATATCCGCTAATATGCAAGAAATGATGAAAAATACATGGTCTCTGCCTTAAATTAGTTCACATGGTGTGGTTGAAAAGATGAGAATTAGTAAAATACATAAATCAATAAGATAATGTTAAGAGCCATAAGGGATATAAAGATAAATTGTCATGAGAGTTCAAAAAAGGAATCATTTTATTTAGCTGAAATGGATCGGGGAGATTATTGCTTTTGAATGTTGTTTATTTCAAAAATATTTCTGTACATTTTGAGCAAATTCACAAATGAGTATCTTAAAAAAGAAGTGGTTCTCCTCTAAGTATTATAAGTAAGGAATTTAGTTTACTAATTCATTGTAATTATTAATTTAGTTAATTATTGGTAGCAGCAATTATTATGTCTAATAAACAGAAACTCATAAAACAAAATGATAGGAACCAGATAATTATCTCTGACATATTCGTAAAAGTCCACAGGACAATTTGATTTCCAACAAATTTTTTTCAGTTATACATTCATACATCTCTTGCTTACATTCCCAAGCATCATTTCTAATCATTTCCAGGACCAGTAGTGATCAGACATTAACCAAAGCTGTTTGATTATGTAGATACTTTAATGACGGCCTGTCTCTGCCTGCCATAATCTTTTGATTATATATATTCTTGACCTTTACAATTAAATCCTTAGGCTGTTATATCTTTTTGTCATTTTCACATGAAAGAATTGTGGCTTTTCTCAACTACAAATATGTCTCCAGCTCAGATCTATAATAAATGGTAACCTACCTTTCTTTTTTCTACCTTACACTTTTGAGATGTAGTTACTAGCTGCTCACCCTCTATGCTACGTTAGTCTTGTGCTACAGATTTTAAAATCTTTCAAAAAAACCCTCCAAAGTCCTAAGCCTTAATTTTGGTAGAATTTAAAGCTCTTACTATTCCTCCTGGGAGTTTCCTACGAGTTTTTATTTTTCTGTTTTTCACTGATGTGCTTTTTCTTACTCTGTATCCAACACAGAATATCCCCGGGATAAATATAAACTTCACACATACTATGAAAATGCTTTGTCTAGCGGCAGGGACCCTGCAAGAAAACTTAGAAAAATCTTTTCTTTTCTGCTTTGACTTTCATTTTTCTTTGTGAAATTCCAAAGAATAGCTCAAGTGTTCCAATTCAGAAGAGTCTTATGGAAGGTGACAGCTTATGCCAGTATTTATTTCCCCCAGGGGAAAAAAAAGGGTGAACAAATAAACCCCAGGGGTCTCTTTTCCTTGGTGAGAATACCGTAACTTCTCTGTTGGATCCAGTTTAGTCACAGGTCTGAAAGCAGAATCCAAAAATCTACAGTTCATTCATCTGACTTGTTTAATGAGTATCTTGAGACAATTGTTGATTGCTAACATACTAACTTAATTCTTTTTTTATGTAAATTTATTTACTTATTTATTTTATATTTGGCTGCATTGGGTCTTCATTGCTACGCGCAGGCTTTCTCTAGTTGTGGCGAGCAGGAGCTACTCTTCGTTGTGGTGCACAGGCTTCTCATTGTGGTGGCTCCTCTTGTTGCAGAGCACGGGCTCTAGGCATGTGGGCTCAGTAGTTGTGGCTCGTGGGCTCTCGAGTGCAGGCTCATTAGTTGTGGTGCACGGGCTTAGTTGCTCCACGGCATGTGGGATCTTCCCGGACCAGGGCTCGAACCCATGTCCCCTGCATTGGCAGGTGGATTTTTAACCACTGCACCACCAGGGAAGCCCTAACTTAATTCTTAAAATGTGAAATTGTGTTGAAATTACAGAAAATTTTCAAGGTATATTCTCAATTTTATAATTTCATAATCAATGTACTGCTATGTAAATGTACAGAAACAAATTGGACCATATTTTAAGATAACAGACCATGATTTAGAACTTGCCTTAGTAGTATTATAGAATAATCACCATTCCCATTAATTAGAGGCACAGTAACAGTTATTATTCATGTAAATACTTTTAAAAGTTGTTCAAGTCTTTGGGAATGGTATAGATTCTAAAAATGCACTACTCTTTACCATAATGCAAATTAATTCTTCCTGACAAGGATGATTTTTTTTTTTTTTTACAAAATGGTATTTTAAAAAATATGTTTATTGGAGTATAATTGCTTTACAATGATGTGTTAGTTTCTGCTGTATAACAAAGTGAATCAGCTATACGTATACATATATCCCCTCCCTCTTGTTTCTCCCTCCCATCCTCCCTATCCCACGCCTCTAGGTGGTCACAAAGCACGGATCTGATCTCCCTGTGCTATGTGGCTGCTTCCCACTAGCTATCTATTTTACATTTGGTAGTGTATATGTGTCCATGCTACTCTCTCAATTCGTCCCAGCCAGTGGCAGAGCAGGAATGAAGATGCAGACGTAGAGAACAGACTTGAGGACATGGCAGGGAGGGAAGGGCAAAATGGTATTAAAATAGTTTATTTTATTTGCATATACATTTTAAAATTTAAGTAGAGTTGATTTATAATATTGTGTTAGTTTCAGATGCACAGCAAAGTGATTCCACTATATATATATATATATATATATATATATATATATATATATATATATATATGTATATTTCCATTATTGGTTATTATAAGATAATGAATACTGTTCCCTGTGTTATACAGTAAATCCTTGTTGTTTATCTACTATTATGTATACTATGTGTATCTGTTAATCCCATACTCCTCATTTATCCATCCCTCCCCGCCTTTCCCCTTTGGTAACCATAAGTTTGTTTTCCATGTCTGTGAGTCTGTTTCTGTTTTGTAAATAAATTCATTTGTATTATTTTTTAAGATTCCACATATTGAGCTTTCTGTCTGAATTAAAAAAAAAAAATCCCACAAGGACTCAGAGGCAAAGAATATACAAATCAATTTTCACTGCAAAGTAAAGGAGCTGTTACAGTGGAGGATTACTGCACTGAATGTCAATATTATGACATAGTATGAGTGTGTTTCATGTTTGGTAATTGCAATCATTGTTGCTTTTGTTGTGGTCATCCATGTACAATGCTTGGTGTCAGTCTATTTATCTCTTGTAAAAATAAAATACAGTGTGTGTGTGTGTGGAAAAAAAAAAAAGATTCCACATATACATGATATCATATGATATTTGTCTTTCTCAGTCTGACTTACTTCACTTAGTATGATAATCTCTAAGTCCATCAATGTTGCTACAAATGGCATTATTTCATTCTTTTTTATGGCTGAGTAATATCCCATTGTATATATGTGCCACATCTTCTTTATCCATTCATCTGTTGATGGATATTTAGGTTGCTTCCATGTCTTAGGTATTGTAAATAGTGCTGCTATGTACACTGGGGTGCATGCATATTTTCAAATTAGAGTTTTCATCTTTTCCAGTTCTATTTTTAGTTTTTTTAAGGAACCTCCATACTGTTCTCCACAGTGGCTGCACCAATTTACATTCCCACCACCAGTGTAGGAGGGTTCCCTTTTCTCCACACCCTGTCCGGCACTTGTTATTTGTAGACTTTTTGATGATGGTCATTCTGAGGTGTGAGGTGATACCTCATTGTAGTTTTGATTTCTGTTTCTCTAATAATTAGTGGTGTTGAGCATCTTTTCATGTGCCTGTTGGCTATGTGTATGTCTTCTTTGGAGAAATGTCTATTTAGGTCTTCTGCCTATTTTTTGACTGGGTTGTTTGTTTTATTGATATTGAGCTGTACGAGCTGTTTGTATATTTTGGAGATTAATCCCTTGTTGGTTACATTGTTCACAAATATTTTCTCCCATTCCATAGGTTGTCTCTTAGTTTTGTTGATGGTTTCCTTTGCTGTGCAAAATCTTTTAAGTTTGGTTAGGTCCCATTTGTTTATTTTTCCTTTTATTTCTTTTGCCTTGGGAGACTTATCTAGGAAAATATTACTACGATTCATGTCAGAGAATGTTTTGCCTATGTTCTCTTCCAGGAGTTTTATGGTGTCGTGTCTTATATTTAGGTCTTTAAACCATTTTGAGTTTATTTTGTATATGTTGTGAGGGAGTGTTCTAATTTCGTTGATTTACATGAGGCTGTCCAGCTTTCTCAACACCACTTGCTGAAGAGACGTTTTCTCCATTGTATATTCTTGCCTAACTCATAGAAGATTAATTGACTGTAGGTGTACAGGTTTTTTTCTGGGCTCTCTATTCTGTTCCACCGGAAAATGTTGAATGCTTGGGGTTAAGTGTGAACTCACTTGCATACACACACAACTTTGTCCATCTTTTACTTCATTGTAATCACTTTACAGCTGTGAAATTAAACTTTCCATCTATTCTGCTCTTCCATCTACACAGGTGACTGATAGTTGGAGGAAAACACGTCCATGCCAACTGGCCTTACATTAAATTTATGATCACTAATCTTTTGTGAACCCCTGTCCCACTGCCATGCTATATTTCTCTTTATGCACTCCTAGCTAATTAGCTAACTCTCTTAATTAGCTATTTTATAGTCTCTCTTCGGAAGTCTTCAATGCCTCTTTCGTCATCCTCACTCTCCGTTGATGAATTTAATTTCCATTTCACTGAGAAACAAGATGTAATCAGAGACTGTACACAAGCTCATTCTGTTACATCTTCCCATTTACTGCATCTGGGCATATTTGCTCTTCCTTCTCTCTTTTGCAATGAATGTACTGTCTGCACTTCTGACTTAGGATGACACCTCCATCTGTGAATCAAATCCCAACCATTTGCTATTAAGGACACTGTAGCAGCCGTTCTTCCTTTGCTCTGATGCACCATCATTTTTCTTTCTATATTTCATCTTTCTCATCGTACACATAGGCTACTTTTCTCCCTTGTTAAACCAAAACAAAACAAAAACAAAAGTGTTCACTCATTACGTATTCTAACTCCCACCCTATTTCATTCCTTCCATTCACAGCAAAATCTTCCCAGAGTAGTGTCTACCTGCTGGCTCCAAGCTCTCTCCACCTGTTTTCTTTGGAATTTTCCTTTTTTTTTTTTTTTTTAACATCTTTATTGGAGTATAATTGCTTTACAGTGGTGTGTTAGTTTCTGCTTTATAACAAAGTGAATCAGCTGTATCTTTGGAATTTTCTTTACTCACATTTTCATCCTTGCTTTTCCATGATAACTGGTCACGTCTAGGTCTTCGTTACTGCCCGCTGCTCATACAGTCCTCAGACCTCCTTGTACTGATGAGCGTCTCCGGACACAATGGATTCCCTGTCCTTCCGTTTAGGACCTCACACTGTCCGGGTCACTTCCTACCTCTCCAGTCACGTTGGCTGCTGTCTCCTTATTGACCAGATCTACCAGTGTTGGTTTGCTCACAGGGTTGAGTCCTTAGACTTCTCATTCTATTCAAACTCATTCCCTAAGTGTGGATCCCATGTGTGTGAGTAATGTTCATATGTCAATGACCCCCAAATGTACACTGCCAGTCGAGACTGCTGACTATTTATTAGGCATCCATTCTCAACACATCCCAAACTGAACTCCCCCTAAACCTGGTTGCCCCTGCGCCTTCTCCAGCTCAGTAAATGTTAACACCATTTTTCTAGTTGCTCGGTACAAAACTGAATTCATCTTTCTGTCTCTCTCTCACTTCCTCTACTCAGTTCAGAAGCAAATTAAAATGCATCCGGAATCTGGTTCTACCGCAGTTATTCTACCATCAGTTGTCATTCTTTTTCTTGGATATTTACAATAGCTTCTATCTGCCTGCTTTGCTCCATGGCGTTTCTCCCTTTGATCTTTCCTCGATGTAGGAGACAAGATGGAAAAAAGTCAGCTTGTGTTACTCCAGCTCAGAACCCTTTGAGAGCTTCTCACCTCATTGAGGACAAAACTTAAAGCCGCACAGATTTCTGTAAACCACCTCTGAGGTCATCTTCTGTAACTCTCCTTCTTGCTCACTCTGTTCCAGTCACCAGGCTCCTTGCTGACCATCAAAATGAAGAGTGTCACTCTTGATGTGGGCCTTTGCACTTGCTGTTCCACATGCCTAGAACTTTTTAAAAAAATTTATTTACTTTTAATTTATTTATTTTTGGCTGTGTTGGGTCTTCGTTGCGGTGCACAGGCTTCTCATTATGGTGGTTTCTCCTGTTGCAGAGCATGGGATCTAGGCGTGTAGGCTTCAGTAGTTGTGGCATGTGGGCTCAGTAGTTGTGGCTCATGGCCTCTAGAGCGCAGGCTCAGTAGTTGTGGTGCACGGGCTTAGTTGCTCCACAACATGTGGGATCTTCCCAGACCAGGGCTCGAACCCGTGTTCCCTGCATTGGCAGGCAGATTCTTAACCACTGCGCCACCACCAGGGAAGCCCCTAGAACTTTTTACCTAAATAAACTCCCTGATTATTTCCTTCCGTTTTCTACTCAGATGTAGCTCTTTTGGTGAGGCTATCTCTGATATTGTCTCTAAATTTTTCATCCCTCTTCCTTGCTTTATTTCTCCATGGCACTAATTACCATCTAAGATATTACATTGGACCCTGGAACAACACAGGCTACAATTGCATGGGTCCACTTATATGTTGGTTATTTTTCAATAAATATTCCAATGCTACAGTACCATGTGATACATGGTGGTTGAATCCCCAGATGCGTGCATGAGCTGCAGATATGGAGGACAAGTGGGAGGATTTTCCACTGTGCCGGGGTGGGGCAGGGCCTGCACCTCTGTGCTGTTCAAGGTCAACTCTATATATTTTACTTATTGATTTGTTTATTGTTTGTCTCTTTCCACTAGAAAGTGGATTCCAGGGAGCTAGGTATTTTTGTTTGTTTTATTTATTGTTAGACCAGCACCAGTGGTTAGAATATAGACTATCTGGCACACAAAGTTGCTTAGTAAATACGTATAAAGTGAATGAATGGGTGGATAGTCGGAGGATACGCTGTAGTGTTTAAATAACATCACTGTTCCCTTCCAGCTCATTCATTTAATAAGTGCTGATCATCTACTAAGCTAAATATTGGGGTCACAAAAGTTAACATTACACAGTCCCTGCCTTTGAAGAACTCTAAAATTACTAGTGAAGGATAATACTAAAAGGATGATCATTATGATAGAAGAGCAGGATTTTGTTAAAAAGGCAAACATTTGATGAAATCGATCAGGTTGAGTCTTGAAAAACAGGTAAAAGATAAATAAAAGCACGGAAATACGGGAGAGATGGCTGAGGTTGTGGAAGCAGCGGGAACAGGACACTGAGGTGAGAAAGGGCATGGGCGACCGCTGAGTCTGTCAGGGAGAGAGAAGTAGGGGGTGACAGTGACCCCGTCTAAGGCAGCAGTGTTGTTCTGCGATTTTAAATAAAATTTATGCGATTCATCCCATCCGGGGAACATGAGTGCCCTAAATCATTTAGAATTAAGCATATAAGCCCTTCAAATTATTGAAGATTCAAGCCCAGAATATCCCAATTTCTTTCTAGAAAGAAAAAAATTTATTGTGATACAAAAAATCATTAGAAAACTATTTCCAAAAGTACTCTTTCCCAATCCCTAGAACTGTTTGGGGAAAGAAGTTAACTTTTGTTTTAAAAGGATTCTATATATCCACAGATATATATATGCCATATTTTTCATATCAGATTCAAAATGTTGGTGCAAAACTAGACAGAATAATAAGCAGATGGATTCTTCATAAACACTTGTAGATAATGATCTCTATACTAGAGATGCTAAATGTTTTCTTCCAGTCTCCAAGCTAGGATTTGTTATTTCCTGTTGCTTATTGAAAATTCATTCTCCAACACCCCTGCCAACCCCAGGTTTGAATCCGAATCTCTGGGGGTGGGGCTAAAAGATTAGCATTTTTAGCAACTTTCCTATTGATTCCAATACAAATAAGCTTTGAGAACCTCGGCTTTCAAGTTGTAGGTTATGTGTGTGTGTGTGAGAGAGAAAAAGGACAAATATACTAGAATTGAAAGAGATGTGTGCTGCTCTGTACTGACCTCCTCACCTAATGCAGGATTGTCTGCTATGAAACCACTAACAAGCAAGCAATAAGACCTTGCTTCCTGAGGCATATTTTAGCTCATGGACTATGTCTCCTGTTTCTATATGTGTTTAAGACCTGCTTCAACAGACTGTGACATAACAGGTGGTCAATGGTAATAATGATGATGATGATGATAATTGTTTCTAATCTTAATTGTTTTTGCTTTACTTTGAATTAATTTTCTCTCTTTTAGTTATTTCCCGAACTTAGAGGGCTCTGATCCCCCGTTTCATCACCAGAATCAATGTAACTTGACAATGGTCATTACTTGACAATGATTTTTTCACTTTTCAGTCTAGGGAAGTCCATATTTCTCTTAAAGATCTATTTTTCTACATCCCCTTCAACATTTTCATATCTCTTTAAATGTGCATTGAGTGACTTTCCTGGATCTAGACTTCTGTGTGACAAAGATCAGATTAGATATCTCAGAAAGTGCATCCACATTGCCAACCAATGTGTCAAAACCCTACTAGAAAGTGGAACATATGACTTTTGGTCACATTTTATCGGTGAGAACTTAGTTATGTGGTTCCCCCTAACTTCGAACTATTGCGAGCAGCTTTAATTCTATTTCTATGGAGGAGAGAAAAAAAAGCACACATTTGGGTAGACAAACAGCACAACTCTAATACTCTTTATTGGGTTGAGGAAAATCAGTTACCCAAATTGGCTAAGATTATATTTTTATGATGATAAAATTTTATTTCATGCTTTTCTTTTTCCTATATGGAAATGATCATATGATATTTCTTCCCTAGTCAATAAGAATTCGATTTGACTTTCTAATGTTAATTTTTCCTTTCCTTCCAAGAATTAATTAAAATTTATAATTTGTCTTCTGAATCCATCACTGGATTCAATCTGCTAAAACATTTTTTAAGATTTTTGCATATATGTTCATCAATAAGACTGAGTTTAATTTCCTTTTTAAAATATAATATCTATTCAGTTTTAATATGAATAAAATAATATGGGATCATCAATAAAATGATCTGAGGATCTTGCCAGAGGTCTATCTGTTTCATTAGTTTTTTCAAAAGTCCTCTTTGGCTTGTTGAATTTCTCTTCGTTACCTGTGTCCTTTTGTTTTTTGCATTAATTACCATTCTTATCTTTATAACTTACCTTTTTTTTTTTTTTTTTGACATGAGCTTTGGTGGTTCTAATGTCACACAGATAGGATCAGACACTGCATTGTAGACAACCAAACACCATGCAATGCTATACCCTGCCTCTCAGAAGGAAACATGGCAAAAATATGTAAATAGGTAAATAAATAAATAAAATGTTATGCTGAATTTTTCTATTATTTGCTACTGCTAATTCTGTACAATTCAGACATTCATATAATATAGGAAGTAATACATTACTTAAAAATTATTCATTCATAATTTTATGTATGTTAAAATAATTTTATTATGGATTTAAAAAGTATTAAATGTACTCTCCTTAGACCCAACAATTATATTCTATTGTAAGGAAATATTAAGGCTCTATACAGAAGTTTAGCAATAAGTATACCTATTTATCTGTCTATAGATATATAGATATAGATAGATATATGTATTATTATTATAGCTTCCTTCTGAGCTATGTTCTACAGCAATAATTATTCCCCCTTGAGGAAAAAGAGAAGGCCAGAAAAAGAAATAAATAATTTCATGGTTATTTTTCATGAAGTAGGGAAGAGCTTAGTAGGAAGCTTCAGGAATCTATCTCCCCAACTAGACAATATTTGCACGGGCAGAACCTCTCTGATATACATATTTTGGAACTATGGAGTCTATTGAATGCTTGCAACTTTCAGAGGAAGGCTTGGATGGGAAACTGCAGTTAGTTTTGGTAAATTTTAGCTCATATATATATATTCATATACACATATATATATTAGAGACAGAGAGGGGGAGTACCTAAACAACTATTTTATGCTACATTATATATAATATATATAAATATACTCTGTTATATATATAACATACACCCGTATACGTGCATGTATCTGTATCTATACCTGTCTACCTGTCTGTGCATATATCTGTATCTATACCTGTCTACCTGTATGCTTCTCTGACACTTGCAGCCTCCCTCAGGGCAGGCACTGCTATTATCCACATGTTACAGATGAGGGAGTTGAGGCCAAGAGGATGAGATTGGAACCCACTCTTGTTCTAGAGCCTAGAGCACCTAACCGCCATATTCTACTGCTTCTCAGAGAGGGAATCCTCCGACAGTAACTGCAATTGATTAAACTACCGTATTCCACATGGAATCATGCACATTCAAAATCATTGCTGTGAAGCTATAGGACTGCCTGGAAATATTGCAGTTTTTATTCAATAGAAGGGTTGCACTCACCTTTAAATACTTCAGTGAGTATTTCCTGAATGTCAATCATGTAATATTCTATTCACCATAGCTTATTTTGAAGAAAATGAAGTCTTTGATCATTGCCATGCATATTGACTAAAGTAATTGCTAAAGCATTTTCTTCAGAAGCGATTGGACCATGACAACTTTGAAATGTTTGATTTAAGAAATCTTGATTTAATAAAAAAAAAAAAAAGGGAAGAATGGGTACTGATATGTCAATTCAGTTCAGGATTTAAACATCTTTGAGTATAAAAGACAAAAATAATATTTTCCTGTTTTTAAATAAATACATTAATGTGTGTGTGTGTGTAGTACTTATTTAGAACAGGAGAATCCTGACACTACACGCTCAGAAATAATGCAAATTTGCACGTAATGCAATTGGCAGTTGGCTTTGTTTCCCCTGTGTTCTCAACTATCAACAGGCTGAAGTTCTTATCTTCTGGCCGATGGACAGTTACATGAAGGAGAGATTTAGAGGGAATAGCAAGGTCTGGGCAAGAAAGAGCAGGGAATCCCTTTTTCAAAGCAGGGGCCAGTCAGAACGTATGTCCCCAGGCTTCCACATTTAGCACGATATTCAAGCTCACTGCCGTGATCACATTAGCCTCACAATGATACAATCTTGCTTTCTGTTTGACTGTATTTTTGAACCATATTGTGTTTTGGAGGAGTTACATTGTGAAGAGTGAGGCTATTTTATTCCATGTGAATGTAAAGTATGATAAAAACACATACGCAGGTAATAAAGTATATCCATATATACACCTGCTCTTATTTCCCTCTTGATTTCAGTTTTGTGTTGTTTATGACCTCTTGATTTTCTTTGCTTACACTTTTATGCCATATGAGTGACACTAAGCACTGTGAATTTGGCTTTTGGTGTTCTTTTATAGGATTCTATTTTACTCATCCTTCATCTTTTTGCTCTAGCCATTCTAAGGACAAATAAAACATTAAGCTTCCTCTTCCCCAGCACTAGGAAGGGTGCCCCTCTTCCTGGCACCCATGTCTCAGCCTGGGCAGGGACCTCAGCACTCTCTATTATTTTCCTTGTTTCTAGGACATACTACATGCTAAGTGTCCCCAAAACAGATCCTGCATTCTTAACCTGCTTGGTCTGTGATGGTTAGTTTTGTGTCAACTTGACTGTATACAAGGTGCCCAGATACTTGGTCAACATTATTCTGGGTGTTTCTGTGAGGGTGTCTGGGTGAGATCAACACTCGAGCCTATATACCAGCTTCCCCAGTGTGGATGGGCCTCATTCTACCCATTTGAAGGTTTCTTTAGAACGAAAAGGCTGACCCTCTATGAGGGAGGAGGGCCTCCTCCTCCTGAGTGTTGGAGCTGGGACATTGGTCTTTTCAGGCTTCATACCTGAACCAAAACATAGGCTTTGTTTGGGTCTTGAGCCTGTGGCTTTCAGACTTGAACTTTCTCCATCAGCACCCTTGTCTCAGGCCTTAGGACTCAGACTGAACCTTCACACCCGCTCTCCTGGGGCTCCAGCTTGCCAAAGACAACCTTGGGACTTTTCCGCTTCCATATCATGTGAGCTAACTCCTTATGATAAATCTTACAATAAATAAGTATATAACAGTCCTTTGGAGACTTCTAACTAATGCATGGTCTTATTCCATTTGTTCCTGTTATGTTATCTCAGTGGTCAAAATCATGCCAATCTTTCAAGGTCTTAGCTAATAACAGGTTAGCCATAAAGGCTTCCCCTCTGCCTTGATAGGACAATGTTTCACAAAGGAACATTGTGGGAGTCATGGGCTCTGAGTGTACATTACGAAGAAGGGCAGTTAGAAAGGCTGCATGGAAGAGTTGGGCTTTAACTGACAGGTTTTGTTGGGACTGCGGAGGGTAAGGTTAATATTCACTGAGAGTCTGTATGTACTGATGTTTGCAGTCAGGATTCTTACTGCAAACAACAGAAACTGATTCTGGTTTACCTAGGCCTAAAAAGAATTTATCGCGAAGACTCAAAAATGGGCAAGAGGCAAGGTCATTGATGTGGGCAAACCACCGCCAAGGTCACCCCACACTTCTGATGAGTGGACGCACCTGTGGAAGCTGCCGGGCACCATCGTGCAAAAGCAGACATTGCTTCCACCATAATGGGTTCTAAACCGTTACTGGATTTTTTATTTTTCAGGTAGAGTCACCCATCTAGGGAAGTACCATCTGACTGGTTAGGAATATGACAGTTGTCCATGCCTTATTCCTATTATTCAGGAAAAGCAAGTATCTGGGGTTTTTTTGGAGGAAAGGGAGGAGACTTGTCCTTCCCCAAATCTCAGTCCTTAAAAGCAGAAGGAGTTCGGATTCTGGGGAGTAAAAGCATAACCAAACAAAAGAAAAAAAAATCATTATAGTGGCTTTGAAGAGAGTTTAAAAATTAATTCCCAGGAAAATATAAAAAGTACATATCATTAAGGACTTTGTACTCTTTGTACTGGATGCACGGGCACGGCAGGGTGGGAGCGTGCTCTTGGGAGGTCAGGGTTCCTCTGTGTTGACCGACTCCTGGAATTAAGCCCAGTGTGGTGATTCTTAGGGTTCCACTGCTATCTGGTACCTGACTGTCACTTAACCAGGGGGGTGGCTGTGACCCCAGAATCAGTACTAAAAATCTGAAAATACTCAAACTGAATGAAGGTGGCAGGCAGCTTAGCTGGAAACGGTACAGACATCAGAGTCACTCCTACCTGGATTGTGACACAGGATCTATTGATTAACTGTGATAGTTTGTCAAGTTTTTTTTTTTTTTTTTTTAACCCATCTGAGCTTGTTTTCCTAGCTGTAGAAATGGGAAACAATAGCAACTTCATTGGGTTTTGGTGACCATTAAATGAGATGATCCAAGTTAAAAAAATGTACATATTATTTTATACACTTTACATATGGTAGTCTGAGCATTTAATAAATTACTTTCTAAAATTTATACAGAAATAAATGTAATAATGGATGGAGTAATTGTATGACAACTGTGCTATAAATCTTGGTAACTCAAGGCATCATGGATTCAGAAAGATCTCTTTAGAGCCATGAGCATAAACTATACAATTTTATAGAGCTCTATTTAGTCAATTACTTTGAAGTATCACTGCAAATTATGAAGCATGAAAAAAATAAGTTCTAAGAGAAGTTTAGGCAATCATTGGACCAATGCCCAAGGTGGTGATCCTTATGACAATCTTCAGGCCATGATCAATATATTTCCCATCCCTTGGATAAACCTACCTTTGCACAGGATTGAAGTGTAAGGGCACAGTGCCAAGATGGGCAAAGACATAATTTTGGAATGTTATGTATTCAGGGTTATAGCTGCTGTCCTTTGGAAACCCTACGTCAGAAAATGGATTAAAGAAGGAGACTTTTGGTGGAAGACCTGAGTTAAAAAGAAAATTTCTGAACCTTCATTTATATTCTGAAATAGGGGAAGATAACTCTCCTTACTTATGTTAGAATTATATGTTCTTAATTTGTAGTAAAGCAAAATATAGAACTTCATTTTCTTTTGATCAGCAATCAGAGATTGTGCAAATGAAATTAACCAGCACATAGCAAACTCCATTTTTCAATTTTATTAAAGGTCAAAAGTTATCTAACACTCTTTCTTCTGTTGAAAAGGAATTATAAAAGTTTGACCCTTAGTGAGTCAAAGTTTAGAAGGGAGACACAGGATTTAAGTTGAATCTGCTGAACGACTTTGGTGAGAGGCAGGTTGGAAGCAGGTGCACCCACTACTAGCGTCGGGAAGAGGAAATGGGACCGGCAAGTGGTGTAAGCTTCTGTGCTGCTTATAAATGATCATAAAAGTGACCCCACAATGAAAGGAACTGTCATTCTGTCTGTGCTGGGGAGGGTCAGGGGATTTTGCTTCCTCCAGGGTCCCTTGTTAAAGGTGCAGGGTGTGGAGGGTAAGAGAGGGACTATCGGCCACTATAGAACGAGGAATGATAAGTTTTCTTGTTGAAGATTGAACAACATGGTGGAAACAACGCATATATTCACCAACAGATGAGTGAGTAAACCAAACGTGGTATACACATACAATGGAATATTAGTCTTAATGAGAAATGAAACTCTGACACAGGTTACAATGTTGGTGAACCTTGGAAACATTATGCTAAGTCAGAGAAGACAGGCACAACTTATGGTTACTAGGGGATCAGGGTGGGGGAGGGATAAATTGGGAGATTGGGATCGACATACACACACTACTATATATAAAATAGATAACTAATAAGGACCTACTGTATAGCACAGGGAACTCTACTCAATACTCTGTAATGACCTATATGGGAAAAGAATCTAAAAAAGAGTGGATACATGTATATGTATAACTGATTCATTTTGCTGTGCATCTGAAACTAAGACATAGTAAATTAACTATACTACAATAAAAAAGAAAAACCCAAAATAAATAATAGCTGGTTGCTTTGTGGATAAAAAACAAAAAAACACAAAAGGACAAATAATCTACCATTCCACTTATATAAGGTACCTAGAAAAAGCAAATTAATAAGGATAAAAATTCTACTAACAGTTACTGGGGACTGGAGGGAGGAAACCACGAGGAGTTATTGTTTAGTGGGTACAGAGCTTCTGTTTGGGATGATGAAAAAAGCTCTAGAAATGGATAGCAGTGATGGTTGCACAGTATTGTGAATGTGCTTAGTGCCACAGGATGGTACACTTAAAAATGGTAAAAATGGTACATTCACAAAAGTTCTAGGGGAAAAAAATAGATAGAGAAATGTGGAATAGCTGTAGAAAATTCTTATTAATTTTTATCTGAAATAAAGGATATTTTAAAATTCTATTCTATTATCTGCCATGAGTCAAACATTCAATTTGTTTCCTTTCCAATGCTGAAATTGAGTGCAAATGTCATGAGTTAGTCGCTAATATTTCACCTGTACACATAAAAGCTTCAGATGTAACTAACTTCCTCACAGAAGAGAGCAGCCATAGAGCTGTCCTTTAGCATTTGCTGCCTTGATCACATGACCCCTTGGAAGTTTATTTGCAAGTTTTCCCACTCTTCTGTGTGGCCTTCCGCTACCGTTTTAGGATTTGGGACAGAGATGGTTTGCTTTAGATACGGGAGAAATTTAGATTCCCAGTTATCAGGGAAATTGCACTGATGGGGCAGCAGCGTTACACCAATTTATTGGGGGCTGATGGACATTATTTCAGTGAGTTAAAAGCCAGGTAGGACATAGAGAAAGGAAGAAAGTTTATGAGACACCATGAAACCGATGAAAACTCTCTTGTACCTTGAAATGGAAGGAGGGCTTGCTTTGAAAGTACAGTTTCAGTGAATAACTTAGTGGCGCAGGTTAGAAATGAACAAGTTATCAATATCTGGTTCCTTGGCTATACCCCAAGGCTGTATACTTATTATAGTTACCTGCATTTCCATTTTGCTTTTAGTTCTTAACTTAGAATGCAGCACTACTCGTGTATTACAGTCTTTTTAAAAATTACTCTAAAGCTTTGAAAATAACTCAAAAATAAATTTAAAAGTTTTGTTTTGAATCAAAGAACATTAGTTTTTCTATATTGATATTTTAATATATTTCATCAATTTGAAAGCTTTTAATGAAAATTCTTGGTATTCAGGAAAGTTCTTTAAAATTTTAATATTTAATCATGAAAAAGGCTTATACTGAAAACTGTTCCCCTAAGGCATGTACTAAGCTCCAGTTCAGGGCTGTGAACCATGCCCTTTGCACACTGTTTTATTTTGCTTTGTTTCTTTGTATTGTATTTTTCTTACTGAGTTCTTTTATTTTGCAATGCTTTATAAAAAAAAAAAAACTCTATAATCTCTCTTTCACCAGAACTGCATAATATTTTCATAAAAAAGTAGTGGAATTTAAAGGTAGCAAACTCATTTGATGATAGCTGACAGTTTAACTTAAAAAAATCTTAGTCAACCAAAGTATTTCTTAAGTTGGAAAAACTATAAACGTGGTTCTCTGAAATTAAGTAGCCTGAAATAATCTTCACATCACTTTGAAGAATCCAGTAAATTTTATTAAAGGATTTCTTTAGTAATATTCATATTCACAACTTAACTTTGCTTCTGATTTTTATTTTATTCAAAGAGAGAGAGAGAAAAAAAATCTTCCTTTCGGAAAACTCATTGCAGGAAAAGATAAGAGTAATAATAAAATGGGGATGCAGACATTCAGGTTAAGTCATTTCTGTTTCCAGCACCACTTATTGAAGAGATTGTCTTTTCTCCATTGTATACTCTTGCCTCCTTGGTCATAGATTAGGTGACCATAGGTGCCTGGGCTTATCTCTGAGCTTTCTATCCTGTTCCATTGATCTATAGTTCTGTTTTTGTGCCAGTACCATACTGTCTTGCTTACTGTAGCTTTGTAGTGTAGTCTGAAGTCAGGGAGCCTGATTCCTCCAGTTCCGTTTTTCTTTCTCAAGATTGCTTTGGCTATTCAGGGTCTTTTGTGTTTCCACACACACTGTAAAATTTGTTGTTCTAATTCTGTGAAAAATGCCATTGGTAATTTGATAGGGATTGCACAGAATCTGTAGATTGCTTTGGGTAGTATTCTAACTTTCCTAGAGTTTTCAGGAAGAGTTTTGCTGCTTATGTTTTGTGGTTGTTGTTTATTTGCTTGTTTTTAGTTTAAAACTTTTCAGATTTCCTTCTGTAGCAAGTTCCTTTGGTCTGTAAGCTCTTGATCAACATGCTATGTGTGATACCATTTTCTTATCAACTCTCTTGCACTGTTGCTACCTATTATTTAAGGGGGGAGGTTTTTATTAGCTCCAGCAAAGAGGTTTTAACTCTTCTGGTGAGATGTCTGAACTCTGTGTCATGTTCTTTTTTTCCCTCCCCTGTGGCATATCAAGTAAACTTTATTTTACTCCTTTATCCTTCATTCAATTTTTAAAATATCTTTATTGGAATATAATTGCTTTAAAACGTTGTGTTAGTTTCTGCTGTACAACAAAGTGAATCAGCTATATGTATACATATATCTCCATATCCCCTCCCTCTTGCATCTCCCTCCCACCCTCCCTATCCCACACCTCTAGGTGGTCACAAAGCACAGAGCTGATCTCCCTGTGCTATGTGGCTGCTTCCCACTAGCTATCTATTTTACATTTGGTAGTGTATATATGTCCATGCTGCTCTCTCACTTCGTCCCAGCTTACCCTTCCCCCTCCCCGTGTCCTCAAGTCCATTCTTTATGTCTGCGTCTTTATTCCTGAACTGCCCCTAGGTTCATCAGAATCTTTTTCATTTTTTTTCTTAGATTCCATGTATATGGGTTAGCATATGGTATTTGTTTTTAGCTTTCTGACTTACTTCACTCTGTATGACAGACTCTAGGTCCATCCACGTCATTACAAATAACTCAATTTCATTCCTTTTTATGGCTGAGTAATATTCCATTGTATATATGTGCCACATTTTCTTCACCCATTCTTCTGTTGATGGACACTTAGGTTGATTCCAGGTCCTGGCAATTGCTAATAGTGCTGCAATGAACATTGGGGTACAGGTATCTTTTTGAATTATGGTTTCCTCAGGGTATATGCCCAGTAGTAGGATTGCTGGGTCATATGGTAGTTCTATTTTTAGTTTTTTAAGGCACCTCCATACTGTTCTCCCTAGTGGTTGTATCAATTTACATTCCCACCAACAGTGCAAGAGGGTTCCCTTTTCTCCAACCCTCTCCAGCACTTATTGTTTGACATCTTTGTCTGGTTTTGGTATCAACGTGAGGTGGCTTCATAGAATGAGTTTGGGAGTGTTCCTCTCTCTGCTGTATTTTGGAAGAGTTTGAGAAGGATAGGTATTAGCTCTTCACTAAATGTTTGATAGAATTCATCTGTGAAGGCATCTGGCTCTGGGCTTTTGTTTGTTGGAAGATATTTAATCACAGTTTCAATTTCAGTGCTTGTGATTGGTCTGTTTATATTTTCTATTTCTTCCTGGTTCAGTCTGGGAAGGTTGTGCTTTTATAAGAATTTGTCCATTTCTTCCAGGTTGTCCATTTTATTAGCATATAGTTGCTTGTAGTAATCACTCATGATCCTTTGTATTTCTGCAGTGTCAGTTGTTACTTCTCCATTTTCATTTCTAATTTTATTGATTTGAGTCTTCTCCCTTTTTTTCTTGATGAGTCTGGCTAATGGTTTATCAATTTTGTTTATCTTCTCAAAGAACCAGCTTTTAGTTTTACTGATCTTTGCTATTGTTTCCTTCATTTCTTTTTCATTTTTTTCTGATCTGATCTTTATGATTTCTTTCCTTCTGCTAACTTTGGATGTTTTTTGTTCTTCTTTCTCTAATTGCTTTAGGTGTAAGTTTAGGTTGTTTATTTGAGATTTTTCTTTTTTCTTGAGATAGCATTGTGTTGCTATAAACTTCCCACTTAGAATTGCTTTTGCTGCATCCAATAGGTTTTGGGTCAGCATGTTTTTTTTTTTTTAAATTATTTATTTATTTATGGCTGTGTTGGGTCTTCCTTTCTGTGCGAGGGCTTTCTCTAGTTGCGGCAAGTGGGGGCCACTCTTCATCGCGGTGCGCGGGCCTCTCACCATCGTGGCCTCTCTTGCTGCGGAGCACAGGCTCCAGACGCGCAGGCTCAGTAATTGTGGCTCACGGGCCTAGTTGCTCCGCGGCATGTGGGATCTTCCCAGACCAGGGCTCAAACCCGTGTCCCCTGCATTGGCAGGCTGATTCTCAACCACTGTGCCACCAGGGAAGCCTGGGTCATCATGTTTTCATTGTCATTTGTTTCTAGGTTTTTAAAAATTTCTTCAGTGATCTCTTGGTTGTTTAGTATTGTATTGTTTAGAGTCTAGGTGTTTGTATTTTTTAAAGGTTTTTTTCTGTAATCGATATCTAGTCCCATAGCATTGTGCTCAGATAAGATGCTTGACCTGATTTCAATTTTCTTAAATTTGCCAAGGCTTGATTTGTGACGCAAGATGTGATCTATCCTAGAAATTGTTCTTTGTGCTCTTGAGAAGAAAGTGTATTCTGTTGTTTTTGGATAGAATGGAATGTCCGATAAATATCAATTAAGTCCATCTTGTTTAATGGATCATTTAAAGCTTGTGTTTCCTTATTTATTTTCTGTTTGGATGATCTATCCATTGGTGTAAGTGGGGTGTTCAAGTCCCCTACTATGATTGTGTTACTGTCGATTTCCCCTTTTATGGCTGTTAGCATTTGCCTTATGTATTGAGGTGCTCCTATGTTGGGTGCATAGATGTTTACAATTGTTATATCTTCTTCTTGGATTGATCCCTTGATCTTTATGTAATGTCTTTCCTTGTCTCTTGTAATAGTCTTCATTTTAAAGTCTATCTTTTCTGATATGAGTATTGCTACTCCAGGTTTCTTTTGATTTCTATTTGCATGGAATATCTTTTTCCATCCCCTCACTTTCAGTCTGTATGTGTCCCTACGTCTGAAGTGGGTCTCTTGTAGACAGCATATATATGGGTCTTGTTTTTGTATCCGTTCAGCCAGTCTGTGTCTTTTGGTTGGGGCATTTAATCCATTTACATTTAAGGTAATTATCAATATGTACATTCCTGTTACCAGTTTCTTAATTCTTTTGGGTTTGTTTTTGTAGGCCTTTTCTTTCTCTTGTGGTTCCTGCCTAGAGAAAATCCTTTAGCATTTGTTGTAAAGCTGGTCTGGTGGTGCTGCATTCTCTTAGCTTTTGCTCGTCTGTAAAGCTTTTGATTTCTCTGTCGAATCTGAATGAGATCCTCGCTGTGTAGAGTAATCTTTGTTGTGGGTTTTTCCCTTTCATCAGTTTAAATGTATCTTGCCACTCTCTCTGACCTGTAGACTTTCTGCTGAAAGATCACCTGTTAACCTTAGGGGATTCCATTGTATGTTACTTGTTGCTTTTCCCTTGATGCTTTTAATATTTTTTCTTTGTGTTCAGTTTTTGTTAGTTTGATTAATATATGTCTCAGTGTGTTTCTCTTTGGGTTTATCCTGTATGGGACTCTCTGCACTTCCTGGACTTGATCGACTATTTCCTTTCCCATGTTGGGGAAGTTTTTGACTATAATCTCTTCAAATATTTTCTCAGACCCTTTATTTTTTCTTCTTCTTCTTCTTTTGGGACACCTATAATTCGAATTTTGTTGCACTTAATGTTGTCCAGAGGTCTCTGAGACTCTCCTCCATTCTTTTCATTCTTTTTTCTTTATTCTGCTCTG
Organism: Balaenoptera physalus; assembly: GCF_965194825.1. Classification (NCBI taxonomy): domain Eukaryota; kingdom Metazoa; phylum Chordata; class Mammalia; order Artiodactyla; family Balaenopteridae; genus Balaenoptera; species Balaenoptera physalus. Next base: position 653,030 of record NC_138884.1, read on the forward strand.
TGGCAGTTATTTCCACCCTTCTATCTTCCAGTTCTCTTATCCTTTCTTCTGCCTCATTTATTCTAGTATTGATTCCTTCTAGAGTATTTTTAATTTCAGTTATTGTGTTGTTCATTACTGTTTGTTTGCTCTTTAATTCTTCTAGGTCCTTGTTAAATGTTTCTTGTATTTTCTCTATTCTTTTACTGAGATTTTGGATCTTGTTTACTATCATTACTCTGAATTCTTTTTCAGGTAGTTTGCCTATTTCTTCTTCATTCATTTTGTCTTGTGGGTTTTTTATCTTGTTCCTTTGTCTGCAAGATATTCCTCTGTCTTCTCATTCTGTCTAATCTACAGTATTTGAGGTCTCCTTTCCCCAGCCTGCAGGGTCGTAGTTCCTCTTGTTTCTGTTCTCTGTCCCCAGTGATGAGGTTGGTCCAGTGGCTTGTGTAGGCTTCCTGATGGAAGAAACTGGTGACTGCATTCTGGTGGGTGGAGCTGAATCTTTTCCCTCTGATGAGTAGGGCCATGTCAGGTGGTGTGTTTTGGGGTGTCTGTGAGCTTAGTATGACTTTAGGTAGTCTGTGTGCTGTTGGGTGTGTTTGTGTTCCTGTCTTGTTTGTTGTTTGGTGTGAGACGTCCAGTGCTGGGAGCTCTGACAGTTGGGTGGAGCCGGGTCTTGGGTTCAGAGAGAGGTCTCAGTGATGAATCTTCCCTGGCGCTGGGAATTCTCTAGTGGTCCAGCATCCTTGACTCAGTGCTCTCACCCGCCTGAGGCCCAACTTCTGGTCGAGGAACCAAGACCCCACAAGTTGCTCATCCTGGCAATAAAGGGAATTAAAATAAAAAGATTAACACAACCCCAGACAAATGAGAAAAAGTAAAATCAAACAAACAAAAACAGAAACAAGGAAACACACACACACACAAAAGAAACTAAAACTGAACCAAACGAATCAAAAAGCAAGAGAACAACCAGACAAATAAAAGAATCTAAGAACAATATCAAACAATTAAAAAGAAAGCTGACAAAAACACAAAACCAAAAAACAGAACCAAAGCAGAGTGCCAGCTTTGTACTCCAGACTTAGTGATTGTCATATAGAGGTTGCGATAAGGCATTTTGTATCTATTGGGTGTTTAGCTTTTTAACGGCAAGGACAATATTTATGAGTCTCTTTACCATCCACCATCTCTGCCTACTCCCAGCCTAGCTCAGGCTTCAAATTGACTAGATGGTTAGTTACCTATTAAAGACAGGATGAGTGAGTGGGTTTATCAGGCTGCGCAGTACTGTGGGTGCCTGTCTCACTGGAGGATGAAGAGCCTGGAGTATATGGCATGTATCAGAGCTGGAAGACAATGCCATTCTCTTTAAAAAATTTATATTATTTATTTATTTATTTGGTTGTGCCAGGTTAGTTGCATCAGGTGGGCTCCTTAGTTGCGGCTCCAGGGCTCCTTAGTTGTGGCATGGAGGCTCCCCAGTTGTGGCATGCATGTGGGATCTAGTTCCCTGACCAGGGACTGAACCACTCTGCATTGGGAGTGGGGAGTCTTATCCACTGTGCCATCAGGGAAGTCCCTGCCATTCCCTTTATCCAGGCACAAAACTCTTTCTTTTGACCAGCATATTATTGTTACATATTTATATTGAATTGGAATATTTTAGGTAAGATTCAGGCTCTAATCTCAGGTTTTCAGAGTAATCATTAATCCCTGTTTTTATAAGAGAAAACAAAGATTTCATGAGGTCTCAAAGCATGATGCTCACTTTTGAATTAGCCTGAGAAGAGGACGTACATCCAGATACGTTACAGCCTAAGTTGAGGTATTCCTCAGTCTACTTACCCTCCCTTTCTGCTGCTGAATTCTTCATCCCATGTCTCTCTCTCCCTCCTTCTCCTCCCCACCACCACTTAGAGAACTAAGGCCCTTACACTCTTAGCTCCCCTCACTGTTGAGACGTAATATATATGAGAATTCAAAATCTTATTAAAATTTGTTTAATGCTCTATGCTTTCCAGAAGTACTCATAATTTAAAGAGGGCAAAGGAAAGAAGAAGAGGAAAAAGGAATGTGCCCCTAATGAGACCCCAGTATGTGTCTGACATGAAGAAAAAATACTTCACAAACATTTTATCAAAATCTTGCATCAATCCTATGAGAAAATGGATTTGTTGACATGTTAAGCCCAAAGTCACATAGCTACTAAGTTAGATCTGAAATTGGAACTAAACTTGTCCCAGGGGTAATGTGGGATGTGGTTCCCAGGGTTCAGGTTGGAAACTAGTTTGTCCCCAGCCACAGCGACGTAACACTTTGATGTTCCAATGTAAAGAATCTGGCGCCTATCTGCGTGACTTTCTTATCGGCTTTGATGTGAGGGTACCATCTAAGACATGCACACTACTTTTCTAAACTTGTCCTTGGCACAATAAAAAAGATGCTTTTTTCCCTTGCTGTCATATTTCACTCAACATAAAGCAGGACTGTGTAGTAGAAAGAATATCAGTTTTGCAATTTAGACAAATACATTTTTCTTTTATCAAGAAAATTTTATGGTATGTGAATTGTACCTTAATAATGCTGTTATAAAATATTAGGTTAAAAGGAGAACATATGACCTCTTATTCTGCTACTAATTAGCCATGTGTCCTTATGCCCTTCTGAGTCATAGGTTTTTCATTTATAGAATTAGAAACTGATGTCTACATATGGTCTTAGAAGGTTGAATGGCATGACTTCCTGCCCTAGTAAATGATAGCTTTTTCCCTTTCTCTGTGGGAATTACTTCTAATTCGTATGATTCTATGAAATATTATGTATGTCACAGAGACATAGGAACAAATACAATCTCTAGAAAATGTCATGGTCTATTTATCCATATCTTCTAAGAAAGAAATGACAAATAGTTGACAAAAATTATATCAATATATGAGAATCATGCCTGATTTTGAGTCTTTTCTTCCAAGATTTGTTTCTATATGTGTAACGTATTTTGACTGGTTTTGGACCAATGCAATATCTTTGAAATATTCTATTGATCATTTAGGTTGAACATCTCCCCATCTTTTAACATCCTAATTATTTAGCTTCCATATCTCTAGTGGCTGCTGAATTAAGGGGAAAAAAAGAGGAAATCAGGATTACAGGAGATATGGGCCAAAAAAAAGGCATGTAAGGAAGCTCCTTTATGATCTTTATTGCCTTCTATTTTGGTTTCTTGTTTCTCAGCATTCTCAGATTTTCCCATGTGGAGAAGTGGGAAGAGAGGAAGTTGTTTATGGCTCCAATAATGTATTATTATATAAATGATCATGGTGATAACAGGACCCTCAGGAAGGAGAGGGGAACCACTCACATAAACTCAGTACCTGTTACTGAGAACAGTATCACCATCATCACTCTCATTATCATGGTTGGAACGATTTACTGATGACTTTGTGTGTGTTAGGCACTAAAATCAGCACATCACACAATTTCTCATTTAATTCTCAAAACACCGTGATCCAAGTATTTTTATCTTAGCCCATTTGCCTTTGAAGAAATAGAGACATAGCTTGGTTAAGCTACACACCTGAGGTCACACTTGAATCAGAACTTGGAGGCAGGTCTGTCTGAATCTACAATCTGTGTATTAAATCTCTATCCTAAATGGCTTTTAACTTTCAACAATGCAAACCTGAATTACAGATCCCAATAATACTTGTTTATAGATTGGGATACATATCCAATGGGGTAATCTTCCTAAGATCTCTGAAGGAAGAAATCAAATATATTGCTTAGATATTAAAGACATATCTAAGCAACCTTCAAGTGCTCTGACTCTCCCTACACACATGCTGAACCTACATGATGGAGTGGGACTTGCACTGAATTCACAGTCAGCTGAGCTGAGTGTTGAGCCCTTGAGTGATTAGTTTATCTTATTTTGGCTTCTGTTTCCTCATCTGTGGAATAAAGGGATGAGGGTCAAATGGTTGTTATTGGTTCATTCTGGGTCAGAGGCTCTCCCTTTAACTCTGTGTCTTTATAAGACTCAAACATAATTTATCATATAATACACAAATAAATAAGAAAAAGCTTGGTTGAAGCATCATTGTGTATCTAACTCCTATATATCTAGAGGTTACTGGTCTTGTCCGCCCATTAGCAGGTATTAGAACTCAGATTGTTATTGCCATTGGGGTCCATCACATTTATGAATCTCATTCCAACATTATTTCAAGGGATTGTTTAAAAACCAAGAAACTACTGGGAATACCTTCTTTAATTTACTTTTCAATGTAAGTTGTAGTGATCTCTTACCCAGGAATTGTTCCTTTTTCCTGTTTGTCTGATGTTCTGAATTCTAGGCTAGGGAAAGAACAATTTTTACAGCAGAATCTTGCCCTTTCTAGAAAAAAGCAGATTCAAGAAAAAGTTGCTGGGGAATAAGTGCCTTCTCTGTTACTTACATATCTTATTGTACATTATTGTCTCAATAAACTTATGTGAACACATTACTGATTTTGCAAACAGAGGAGGGGAAGTCAGAGAGGTAAATTAACTTGCTCAAAATCCCCCAGTGAAGAGGTAAAAGAAGCATTCCTAGGTTTTGTTTTGTTCCAAAGTCTCTGCTTTTCCCACTACTCTGAGAACTTGTAGGATGAATGCGGGGCCCAGCCCACTTCTCTTGTCTCCACGTGGCCTGAAAAGTCAATGATCACAGCCCTAGTTTGCCTCACGCCCTCTCCCCAGGGCCTGGAATGGTGCCCTCATACAATGACAGCAGCCTCTGAATGAGGACTGAAAAATAAGTGCCAGCAAGAGGTTTAACCTCTCACTCTTTAATTTACCTCTAAATTTCACTTTACGGAATAATAGCCACCATACACATAGACTTTCTCTTTACAAGCTTTTGACACAGGTTGCTGATTCTCCCCCATCTTTTACCCTGGGGCCATTTCTTAAAATGAGACGATGTTTAAAGAATCACTAAGCAAGAAATGTTGTGCGTAAAATCTATGGCAAAAAACGATAATGCTTCATTGAGGTGCTTTACGTGGCCTGATAAAGAAGTTCACTTCTAAGTCATTGCCCCTTCTTAATTAGTCTCATGCACATTAAAATCGTGCATCAGGGAAGTTACAAAATAATGGAAAATCTAGGACCCGCAGTTACTTGCAAATGGTGGATCTGCCCCTTTCCGGGAACACTAAGGGTGTAAGCATGTCATTCAACAAGGACACACAGGTGCTATGTTGATTGGAATGGAGAAAGCTCGGAAATTACTATGTATAACGGGTCTTGTAAAAAAGCAGTTACCATAGCAACTGTGACCTCCTAGACTGTGCTGAATGATGGGGTTTATTTCAGCATAATCACCAGTCTTTTCATGTTTGTCCTGCCCGGGAGACAATGAACCCACGTAATTCAGCTACACAAAGAAAATTATCCTGCTTGGAAAGGACTCCTCTCTAATACATGCTGATTAAAATCTGAATATCAGTATTTGATGTGAAATTGTCTTTTGTAGTTACCCTTTCAGAGACGTTGGGTTAAAACATTCCATGTAAAAATCTAAATATAGTCACCTCTGTGATCTGAATACAAATAAGAGAGAATAAGTAAATGTGTGTGCTTTTTCTACTGGATCATGAAATTATAAACTCTAGCTTTTCACATAAATTAAATTTTGCTACAACTGTTAATTGAATTGTGGCTATTCAATTATCTTTTTTTTAAATCTCCATTTTTGAGCTTTCCTTCGAGATACTCCGATTCATAGCATTCATCACAGAATAGTCACAACGCTTTTCCTCTGATTAGGTTATTAACAGCAAACTTGACTATTTTCAAAGACATGTTGAACTGTGCCTTCATCTCTATGATTTTCATTTTGAAGGAGAAAGTTTCTGTTTTCATAGAGTGAATGAACTTCTAAAATCCCAGAGTCTAGTCAGCAGGTGCGTATTATTCATAACCTTATAATTATACTGCTGAAAGAGGGTTTTGTCACTTACCCTCAGCAGAACCGCTCAAGAGCACATCTCCCTGGGGTTTATGCTGCCTGACATCTTTCAATACTCTCTGCCCACAGAAGGAGCTTTTCACAGAATGCTGAAGCTTTCCTTTTTTCCTGTAATTTAACTAAGAATAAAACCCATCTCAGCTCTGATTTAGGGGCCTGGGGTTTTAATCCCTGCCCTGCCACAGACAACAGCATTAAGTCAGCCAGTGGCTTTATCACCTGTTGGATTCACCACCTGAAACTGATACCCAGAGGTCTCCTTCCTCTTCCCTAACCAAGATGACATCTGCTATGAAATGAGACCTACCCTCATAAAATGGGCTTTCTGTTAAGTTCAAACTTTCTATTAAATTTAAATATTATGACTTTATACTATAAATGTGTCTCATTGTGAATCCCAAGAGAAGACCTTAAGTTCTGAACTATTTAAAGGAACAAAAATTCGGCTCAGCACCATTTGGCTGAGCCATCTTAGTGAGAAATCTGGTGGGTGATTTTTAGACCAATAGGGAGCAATGCCAGTAGCACCATCTTGAGAAAAGTAGACTAAACCTTAACGCCCCCAATCCTCCAAAAAGGGTGTTTCTCCTCTGCCCCCTAACAGTCTCCTGGAATGAAAGCTCAGGTAGATCCAAAGGGAAGGGGAGGGGTTGCCCTAAACAGAGGGGGTGGGACATGTGGCCCTGTGTCCTGAATGAAGCCCACTCCCATCAAGCCCTGTTCCTTGTCTCCCCATGGAGGGAACGCAAAAGGGACGTGTAGAGCTCATATTCATCTCGACTTTTGCCTCTTTTTTGTAAGACCGCAGTATCAGACTTCAATTTGCACAGGACTCATCCCCTTGCCCTCATTCAAGCTGCGTCTGCATCTCCCGGCCCTTCTGGAAGCAGCCCAGGGGCTGGCAGGTGGCCCAGGGAGGGCTGCAGATGTGCTTCAGTATTTTGTAAATGTGCAGCTCTATTCACTGTCTGATTCCTTTTTTGATGATAAGCTGTCTGTAATTTTCAATCTGTTCTCAGGATTTTGTTTAACACTTGATTCAGCTACAGCAAGATGGTAACTCTCCATATATGGCAAACCAGGGCTGAAGGAAGACACTGTGAGATCTCCCCGAAGTCTTTTACACGGCAGCAAAGTAAGCATAACTCCCCGCAGCCCGGTCGCCCCATGGTCCCACAACCTGGAGAAGCATCATCGCCTGGAAGCAACACTTCTCAATATCTTTTCTTTCTTTTCCTAACTATCCTTTGGCAATAGAAGACGTAAAATTCAGGAGAATGTATCCACACTAACAAGAAGAGAAATTCTGTAATTCTTTTAATTCCAAAGACAGGAAAAGAAGCAGAAGAGGTTACTCTTAGTCATCCTTTTTCCTCCTACGCCTGCTTCTGTTCTGCCTTCCTGACGCCCCGAAGCAGGACCGTGGGTCTTCCTGGACCTTTACATCACACTCCCCACGCTCAGGAAAGCACCAAGTTCTGTGCACATCACCTCTTTAATTACCCTTAGATCCATCACCAACTCTCTGTTATTTTCAAATGCAAATCAAATTACATTACAGTTTTGCTCTAACTTCTTAATCATTCTATGAATCTTTGTCATTCTCAAGATGTTCTTTAAATTCTTTAGCTGCTAGAGACCATGTACTTTTCCAGTTTGCAAATAATGGAGATTCAACCTAACATATATAATACAGTATAAAATATGTCTAGATGTATAATGTTATGTGTACATAACATATGTATGTATGTTACATGTATACATGCCTATATGTATAAAGTTGTGTGCACACACGTATGTGTGTATATGTTACATGTGCATATATGTAACATATGTATACATGTCTGCATGTACAAAGTTATGTATACATAACACATGTATGTATGTTACATGTATACATGTCTATATGTATAAAGTTGTGTGTACACACCTATGTATATGTCACACGTATGTATATGTTACAGTATGTATGTGTATGTTACATATGTCCGTGTCTAGATGCATAAAGTTGTATGTACACACCTATGTATGTGTATGTTACACGTATGTGTGTATGTGACACACGTATGTATGTATATGTTACATGTGTCCATGTCTAGATGTATAAATTTGTGTGTACACACGTATGTGTGTGTATGTTACATGTACATGTCTAGCTGTATAACGTCGTGTGTACACATGTGTGTATGTGTATGTTACATGTACATGTCTAGATGTATAAAGTCATGTGTACACACGTATGTATATGTCACACGTATGTATGTATATGTTACAGTGTGTATGTGTATGTTGCATATGTCCGTGTCTAGATGCATAAAGTTGCATGTACACACCTATGTATGTGTGTGTTACACATATGTGTGTATGTGACACACACATATGTATGCATATGTTACATGTGTCCATGTCTAGATGTATAAAGGCATGTGTACACATGTATGTATGCATATGTTACATGTGTATACACAGAGTTTTCTTCCTTCAGGATTTTGCACATTCAGAGTGCTCCCCGTTTAAGGTCTTTCTTGTCACCCCCAGCGTCCTCAGTGAGCCTGCTCAGGTAAAACGCTACATAACACTTTTTACTGTGCAGTGTAGGCAAGGGTCACCTTTCCTGTCTCTCTGTGCAGACTGGGAATTCACTGAAGCAGGGCTGGGCCTAGGTGCTATCTCCACCTCGACACAGACGGGGTTCACTGCGGGCAGGTTGAGGCTTTACCAGAGTCACACAGGATCTTACAGAGCTCAGTCTTCGCAGAGGATGTGCTCAGCAATCTTTGCTGTCAACTGTGTTGACGTAACCTGACTTGTGTCACCTATATAGTACTCCCAGCAACATGTTTAACTTGAATCTCTTATTAAGTAAACAATCAGAAGCATCCAAATTGTGAGAAATCCTGCAAAACCGCAGCCCTCTACTCTTCAAAAATATCAATGTCATGATAAGCAAAAAAGTTTAGACATGATTCTACATTAAAGGAGGTTAAAGATACATGGTAACTAAATAAAATCAATGGGTAAATTTTGATTGCATTCTTGATTGAAAGGAAAAGCAGCCATAAAGGTCATTATTTGGGCAATTATAGAAATGTGAATAGGGAAATTAGTATATTAGATAATATTGTCAGATTTATGCTAAATTTCCTGATTTTGATAATTATGTTGTATTTAATTAAGGAAAATATCCTGCCCTGGAGGTAAAGATCAATGTGTCATTATGTCTTGAAATGAATCAAAATCTTCAGTTTATGGCTGGATGGACACACCCACACACATACACACAGAGGGAGAAAGAGAAAGAGGGAGAGAGAATGTAACAAATGGTAAAAAGTATTGAATTTTGGTATATAGTATGGATATTCATTGTATGATCTTGCAATTTTCCATGATTGGAAATTATTTAGGATAAAAACTTGAGTGGAAAAGTAAATACATGCAAAAAAAGGAAATAAATGAAATCATGTTTTGAGGTATTATTAGTATGTATGCTTTGAAGATATTGGGAAGAGTATCCCAGGCAGTAAAACCAGCCAGTGCAAAGGGCCTGTGGTAGAAGCATGTCTCCTCTTAGGGAAGCTAGTGATCCCTAAGAGGGTAAGAGGGGATGGGGTCTGGTGGGGTGGGGTGTGGCGGGAAGCTGGACCACCCACACAGGGCCTCAGAGACCACTGTGAGGAACTCAGTTTGGAATGCTTGTCTGAGTTCTCAGCCTATAGACAAACAAGCCAATCAAAAAATGAGCAGAAGATCTAAGTAGACATTTCTCCAAGGAAGCTATACAGATGGCCAAAAAGCATGTGAAAAGATGCTCAACCTCACTCATTATTAGAGAAATGCAAATCAAAACTACAATGCGGTACCACCTCACACAGGTCAGAATGACCATCATCATAAAGTCTACAAATGACAAATGCTGGAGAGGGTGTGGAGAAAAGGGAACCCTCCTACACTGTTGGTGGGAATGTAAATTGGTGCAGCCACTGTGGTGAACAGTATGGAGGTTCCTTAAAAAACTAAATATAGAACTACCATATGATCCAGCAATCCACTCCTGGGCATATATCTGGAGAAAACCATAATTCAAAAAGATACATGCACCTCAATATCCATAGCAGAACTATTCACAATAGCAAAGACATGGAAACAACTTGAATGTCCATCAACAGAGAAATGGATAAAGAAGATGTGGAACATACATACAATGGAATGTTACTCAGCCATAAGAAAGAATGAAATAATGCCATTTGCAATGACATGGATGGACCTAGAGATTGTCATACTGAGTGAAGTAAGTCAGACACAGAAAGACAAATATCATATGATATCGCTTATATGAGGACTCTAAAAAAAAGGGTACAAATGAACTTATCTACAAAACAGAAATAGTCACAGACGGAGAAAACAAACTTATGGTTACCTGGGTGTAAGGAGGGGAGGGATTAATTGGGAGATTGGGCTTGACATATACACACTACTATGTATAAGATAGATAATCAACAAGAACCTACTGTATAGAACAATACTCAGTACTCAGTACTCTGTAAGGACCTATAAGGGAAAAGAATCTAAAAACAGTGGATATATGTATCTGTATAACTGGTTCACTTTGCTGTACACCTGAAACTAACACAACATTGTAAATCAACTATACTACAATAAAAATTAAAAACAGTGTATTTCTGTGTAAATTAAATTATAATATTATTTTAAAATTTTATCTGTTTATTCCCCACAAGTTATTTTCTGTAAAAGACTAAGTGAGATCCTCTTATAGCTGTGATGTGCTTAGGTATATCAGTGTTCAAAGAATCACACATGAATTCTGTGTATATAAAACTATAAAAGTGATTAATGTTTTCAGGACTTTGAAGACAGAATTTTACTGTAATAATTATTACAATGATGAAACTATCCCTTTGCTTCATATCTACACATGCTTCACTTAAATTTGGGACTAATGTCTATGTGTACTATTTGTGTGGAAAGGAAGATAGCAATCAGGGATTATTCTTTTTAAATTTGTTAGATTTTCTAAAAATAAATAAATCAATAAATAAATTTGTTAGATTTTCTGCATATATTTTATTCACCATCATTTATTTCATCTATTTGTGCAGCTCCCTTTTTTCATGGTTAGATATTATCTCACAGTCTATTTATTGACTTTTAATTGTTTATTTATTAATTCCAGTTTTTTTCTGTTCTCATTTTCTAATCTTATGATTTGTTATAGTTATATTTGTAGTATTATTAATCCCTTCCCTTCTTTTTCCTTTAGTTTATTTTGTATACCTTTTTGAGTCAGTTTAAATAATTTGTGTTCAATATTGTTTTTACTGATATATATATGTATGAACTATGAACTTTTCAATAAATGTGCTCTTTTAGTTATATCTGATAGGTTTTGATATTTTTGTTGTTATTACATTCTGAAATTTTGCTTCATATTTCCTCTTTGATCCAAGATTTAAGAAAGAGTTTTAAAGTTTCATGTTAGAAGAGGCATTTTATTTTATGATTTCTGTCAATTTTTTTTTTTTGTTTTACTGAATTTTGATTTGGAAATATTTTCTGTGTTATTTTTAACTTCTTTTTAAATTTATTTAGATTTTCTTTTTGAGTGAATATATGGTTAATTTTCATAAGGTTCTTGTGTACAGCATAGATTTAGATTTTATTTTGTTAACAGATTGAAAGCTCTTTTATGTCTTAATAGGAGAGTAAAGCTTCTTACATTTAAAATGAATCATATTGGTCTTTTGTGTTATTTTATGTTTTCTCTTTATGGTTACTGAAAAAATTTTGCTTTGTGGGCTATTTCTTTCCTCTGTGTTTATGTGTGTGTATGTGTTTTCTTTTGTTTTGAAAAGTTTTTATTTTGTTTTGAAAGGTTTTGATTTTTAAAATTCTTATTCTTAATAATTATATCTTTCTCTTAGTTGTCAAGTTTTTAAAGATAATCTCTTCCTTACTATGAACTATGCCAAAATGGCATATTTCCTTTTCATTCTTTTTCTCTCTTCCTCAATGACCACACTATTTTGATAAAGAATATTGTGTTTCTTAGTCTTTGACTATGTGTTCTATTCTATTGCTATGTTTTCTTTGGGGCTTAACTTACATTTATGCTGGATTTCTTTTGCCTATATTTTATATACATCATTTTCTTTCTAACTTACTTATTTATTTATTTATTTTTGGCTGTGTTGGGTCTTCGTTTCTGTGCGAGGGCTTTCTCTAGTTGTGGCGAGTGGGGGCTACTCTTCATCGTGGTGTGCGGGCCTCTCACTATTGCGGCCTCTCTTGTTGCGGAGCACAGGCTCCAGACGTGCAGGCTCAGTAACTGTGGCTCACGGGCCCAGTTGCTCTGCGGCATGTGGGATCTTCCCAGACCAGGGCTCGAACCCGTGTCCCCTGCATTGGCAGGCGGATTCTCAACCACTGCACCACCAGGGAAGCCCCATTTTCTTTCTAAATAGTCTACATTTTTCACACTTCATTTCATTATTTTCATTTCTCAATTAGATGTCCTTTACTGTGTTTCTCATAAAGTCTATTTTCCTTTGTGTTCTTACAATATCAAATTTATGTTTGTTATTTTTTCCTTCAATTTTTTTTTCTTCCTGAACTACCAGCTCACATGCATTTCCTTCTGTTACCTTGACACAACTTTTTGGAGCTCTTGTCTTTCTGATCAGTGGTTTTCTTCAATAAATGTTATTAATCTATTAAGATGCTTTTTTCATGGCAAAATATTTGGACAAAATTTTTTAACTACTCCATGGTAATATTTTATTTCAGTAAATTTTCATCCATTGTTTATTTTTCTGCTCTTTTCCAGGTTTTTTTTCCCTTTTGGTATATATTTTGGATGTTGTGTCAGATGATGTTTTAAAATTCACCACTGAATGAATCGCATTTCCTAGAATCAGCCACCAGTAAATGATTCCCGTGCAGAGTGAGGGCCCAGTGCAGCCAGGCAGGCTTCACAGTGGACAGCTGTCCAGATGACCTGCTGGAGTCTGATGGCTCCACACAGAAGGGGCTCTCTTGGTGAGTCTTCCTGTAGCCCTGTCTCTTTTGCCTGAATAAAAGATGTGTCCAGAGTTATCTTCCAATCCTGCTGACGCAATAGTTCCTTCCCTCATTGTTGCCAAGAATAGATAAGACATTGCTCTGTAGGACAAGCGTCTCACTTTTAAGAAATGAACTTCTTTGCTGGGACATGCTGAGATCTTCTGGCTTGAGCCATGGGCCACATTTTTCCTTTACTTCCTCCCGGGTCATTTCTGTTCCATCTTACCTGCTTTTGCAAACCTTCCCACATATTCTTGAATCTGAAAATTGGATCTTTCTCTTAGCTTTGCTGAACATTTGTTTTGTAGCTTTTAAAAAATTCTTCCTCTGGGAAGAGTGATGGAATAATAGTGACATATTTTACCTGAAGTCTTCTTATGTTGACTAAACATAGAACTTATGGTTAAAGTCACTTTAAAAATTGGATTTTGATTTATTTAAAATCATCCTCACATTTTGCTTAGAGAAATATATCTTAAACATTTTTTAAATCTATTTTTTCTCTATCCTGGGATTCTGTTTGGGGAAGCAGAAAGTGACTTGTTTTGTCCAAAGCTTCCTATGTGCTTACAGCTCTTACCACTTATAAGTGCTGGTACAAACTTAGCACTGCAAGGTGAGCAGTTTTGAAAATATTAAATGACTTGCCTTGAGCCATAAAATAATGATGATCTGACTTTAGCAGCTGTCAACATTATCAGTACAAGATTTGAACATTCGTTATGACAATCTGAGTTGTGCACCCTGGGAACGTAAGCTTTAATAGCTTGAAAATCAGTCCAGAATTCAGCTGAAGAACCAAATTCCAGTATCTTATGTTCATGCTTAGAAAAGGCAAGTTTCAAGTGATTATGTACAATATTGAAAAGAATATGTACTTTTTAAAAAGCACGTAGGGACTTCCCTGGTGGTCCAGTGGTTAAGATGTCTTGAAATGAAGGGGATGCAGGTTTGATCCCTGGTGTATTTCTGCCATATAACAAAGTGAATCAGCTATATGTATACATATATCCCCATATTCCCTCCCTCTTGTGTCTCCCTGCCACCCTCCCTATCCCACCCCTATAGGTGGACACAAAACACTGAGCTGATCTCCCTGTGCTCTGCAGCTGCTACCCACTAGCTATATTTTACATTTGGTGGTATATATAAGCCCATGTTACTCTCTCACTTCGTCCCAGCTTACCCTTCCCCCTCCCCGTGTCCTCAAGTCCATTCTCTACCTCTGCATCTTATTCCAGTCCTGCCCCTAGGTTCTTCAGAACCTTTTCTTTTTTTCTTAGATTCCATATATATGTGTTAGCATACGGTATTTGTTTTTCTCTTTCTGACTTGCTTCAGTCTGTATGACAGACTCTAGGTCCATCCACCTCACTACAAATAACTCAATTTCATTTCTTTTTGTGGCTGAGTAATATTCCATTGTATATATGTGCCACATCTTCTTTATCCATTCATCTGTCAATGGACACATAGGTTGCTTCCAGGTCCTGGCGATTGTAAATAGAACTGCAATGAACATTGTGGTACATGACTCTTTTTGAATTATGGTTTTCTCAGGGTATATGTCCAGTAGTGGGATTGCTGGGTGATATCGTAGTTCTATTTTTAGTTTTTTAAGCAACCTCTATACTGTTCTCCATAGTGGATGTATCAATTAACAGTCCCACCAACAGTGCAAGAGGGTTCCCTTTTCTCCAAACCCTCTCCAGCATTTATTGTTTGTAGATTTTTTGATGGTGGCCATTGTGACTGGTATGAGGTGATACCTCATTATACTTTTGATTTGCATTTCTCTAATGATTAGTGATGCTGGGCATCCTTTCATGTGTTTGTTGGCAATCTGTATATCTTCTTTGGAGAAATGTCTAGTTAGGTCTCTGCCCATTTTGGGATTGGGTTGTTTGTTTTTTTGATATTGAACTGCATGAGCTGCTTGTATATTTTGGAGATTACTCCTTTGTCAGTTGCTCCATTTGCAAATATTTTCTCCCATTCTGAGGGTTGTTCTTTCATCTCGTTTATGGCTTCCTTTACTGTGCAAAAGTTTTTAAGTTTCATTAGGTCCCATTTGTTTATTTTTGTTTTTATTTCTATTTCTCTAGGAGATGGGTCAAAAAGGATCTTGCTGTGATTTATGTCATAGAGTATTCTTCCTATGTTTTCCACCAGGAGTTTTATAGTGTCTGGCCTTATATTTAGGTCTTTAATCCATTTTGAGTTTATTTTTGTGTATGGTGTTAGGGAGTGTTCTAATTTCATTCTTTTACATATAGCTGTCCAGTTTTCCCAGCACCACTTATTGAAGAGGCTGTCTTTTCTCCATTGTATATTCTTGCCTCCTTTATCAAATATAAGGTGATTTTATGTGCATGGGTTTATCTCTGGGCTTTCTATCCTGTTCCATTGATCTACATTTCTGTTTTTGTGCCAGTACCATACTGTCTTGATTACTGTAGCTTTGTAGTATAGTCTGAAGTCAGGGAGCCTGATTCCTCCAACTCCGTTTCTTTCTCAAGATTGCTTTGGCTATTTGGGGTCTTTTGTGTTTCCATACAAATTGTGAAATTTTTTGTTCTAGTTCTGTGAAAAATGCCATTGGTAGGTTGATAGGGATTGCATTGAATCTGTAGATTGCTTTGGGCAGTAGACTCATTTTCACAATGTTGATTCTTTCAGTCCAAGAACATGGTATATCTCTCCATCTGTTTGTATTATCTTTAATTTCTTTCATCAGTGTCTTATAGTTTTCTGCATACAGGTCTTTTGTCTCCTTAGGTAGGTTTATTCCTAGGTATTTTATTCTTTTTGTTGTAATGGTAAATGGGAGTGTTGTCTTAATTTCTCTGTCAGATTTTTCATCATCAATGTATAGGAATGCGAGAGATTTCTGTGCATTAAGTTTGTATCCTGCTACTTTACCAAATTCGTTGATTAACTCTAGTAGTTTTCTGGTAGCTTCTTTAAGATTCTCTATGTATAGTATCAGGTCATCTGTAAACAGAGACAGTTTTACTTCTTCTTTTCCGATTTCAATTCCTTTTATTTCTTTTTCTTTGATTTCTGTGGCTAAAACTTCCAACACTATATTGAATAATAGTGGTGATAGTGGGCAACCTTGTCTTGTTCCTGATCTTAGTGGAAATGGTTTCAGTTTTTCACCATTGAGAACGATGTTGGCTGTGCGTTTGTCATATATGACCTTTATTATGTTGAGGTAAGTTCCGTCTATGCTTATGTTCTGGAGAGTGTTTATCGTAAATGGGTGTTGAATTTTGTCGAAAGCTTTCTCTGCATCTATTGAGATGATCATATGGTTTTTATCCTTCAATTTGCTAATATGGTTTATCACATTGATTGATTCGCGTTTATTGAAAAATCCTTGCAATCCTGGGATAAACCCCACTTCATCATGGTGTATGATGCTTTTAATGTGCTGCTGGATTCTGTTTGCTTGTATTTTGTTGAGGATTTTCGCATCTATTTCATCAGTGATAGTGGCCTGTAGTTTTCTTTCTTTGTGACATCTTTGTCTGGTTTTGGAATCAGGGTGATGGTGGCCTCATAGAATGAGTTGGGAAGTGTTCCTCCTTCTGCTATATTTTGGAAGAGTTTGAGAAGAATAGGTGTTGGATCTTCGGTAATGTTTGATACAATTTGCCTGTGAATCCATCTGGTCCTGGGCTTTTGTTTGTTGGAAGATTTTTTATCACAGTTTCAATTTCAGCACTTGTGATTGGTCTGTTTATGTTTTCTGTTCCTTCCTGGTTCAGTCTGGGAAGGTTGTGCTTTACTAAGAATTTGTCCATTTCTTCCAGGTTGTCCATTTTATTGGCATATAGTTGCTTGTAGTAATCTCTCATGATCCTTTGTATTTCTGCAGTGTCAGTTGTTACTTTTCCTTTTTCATTTCTAATCCTGTTGATTTGACTCTTCTCCCTTTTGTCCGGATCAGTCTGGCTAATGGTTTGTCAATTTTGTTTATCTTCTCAAAGAACCAGCTTTTAGTTTTATTGATCTTTGCTATTGTTTTCTTCATTTATTTCTGATCTGATCTTTATGATTTCTTTCCTTCTGCTAACTTTGGGGGTTTTTTGTTCTTCTTTCTCTAATTGCTCTAGGTGTAAGTTTAGGTTGTTTATTTGAGATTTTTCTTGTTTCTTGTGGTAGGATTGTATTGCTATAAACTTCCCTCTTAGAACTGCTTTTGCTGCATCCCATAGGTTTTGGGCCATTGTGTTTTCTTTGTCATTTGTTTCAGGGTATTTTTTGATTTCCTCTTTGATTTCTTCCGTGATCTCTTGCTTATTTAGTACTGTATTGTTTAGCTTCCATGTGTTTGTATTTCTTACAGTTTTCTTCCTGTAATTGATATCTAGTATCATAGCATTGTGATCAGAAAAGATACCTGAGACAACTTCAATTTCCTTAAATTTACTGAGACTTGATTTGTGACCCAAGATATGATCTATCCTGGAGAATGTTCCATGAACACTTGAGAAGAAAGTGTATTCTGTTGTTTTTGGATGGAATGGAATGTCCTATAAATATCAATTAAGTCCAGGTTGTTTAATGTGTCATTTAAAGCTTGTGTTTCCTTATTTATTTTCATTTTGGATGATCTGTCCATTGGTGAAAGTGGAGTGTTAAAGTCCCCTACTACTATTGTGTTACTGTCAATTTCCCCTTTTATGGCTTAGCATTTGCCTTATGTATTGAGGTGTTCCTATCTTGCATGCATAAATATTTACAATTGTTTTATCTTCTTCTTGGATTGATCCCTTGATCATTATGTAGTGTCCTTCTTTGTCTCTTGTAATAGTCTTTATTTTAAAGTCTGTTTTGTGTGATATGAGAATTGTTACTCCAGCTTTCTTTTGATTTCCATTTGCATGGAATATCTTTTTCCATCCCCTCACTTTCTGTCTGTATGTGTCCCTAGGTCTGAAGTGGGTCTCTTGTAGACAGCATATATAAGGGTCTTGCTTTTGTATCCATTCAGCCAGTCTATGTCTTTTGTTTGGAGCATTTAATCCATTTACATGTAAGGTAATTATCAATATGTATGTTCCTATTACCATTTTCTTAATTGTTTTGCGTTTATTATTGTAGGTCTTTTCCTTCTCTTGTGTTTCCTGCCTAGAGAAGTTCCTTTAGCATTTGTTGGAAAGCTGGTTTAGTTGTGCTGAATTCTCTTAAATTTTGTTTGTCTGTAAAGGTTTTAATTTCTCTGTCAAATCTAAATGAGATCCTTGCTGGGTAGAGTAATTTTTGTTGTAGGTTTTTCCCTTTCATCACTTTAAATATGTCTTGCCACTCCCTTCTGGCTTGCAGAGTTTCTGCTGAAAGATCAGCTGTTAACCTTATGCGGATTCCCTTGTATTTTATTTGTTGTTCTTCCCTTGCTGCTTTTAATAATTTTTCTTTGTATTGAATTTTTGATAGTTTGATTAATATGTGTCTTGGCATGTTTTTCCTTGTATTTATCATGTATGGGACTCTCTGCGCTTCCTGGACTTGATTGACTCTTTCCTTTCCCATTCTGGGGAAGTTTTCAACTATAATCTCTTCAAATATTTTCAGTCTTTGTTTTGTTTTCTTTTCTTCTTCTGGGACCCCTATAATTCGAATGTTGGTGTGTTTAATGTTTTCCCAGAGGTCTCTGAGACTGTCCTCAATTGTTTTCATTCTTTTTTCTGCATTCTGCTCTTTGGTAGTTATTTCCACTATTTTATCTTCCAGATCACTTATCCGTTCTTCTGCCTCAGTTATTCTGCTATTGATTCCTTGTAGGGAATTTTAAATTTCATCTATTGTGTTGTTCGTCATTGTTTGTTTGCTCTTTAGTTCTTCTAGGTCCTTGTTAAACGTTTCTTGTATTTTCTCCATTCTATTTGCAAGATTTTGGATCATCTTTACTATCATTACTCTGAATTCTTTTTCAGGTAGACTGCCTACCTCCTATTGATTTGTTTGATCTGGTGGGTTTTTACTTTGCTCTTTCATCTGTTCTGTATTTCTGTCTTCTCATTTTGCTTAACTTACTGTGTTTGGGGTCTTCTTTTCGCAGGCTGCAGGTTCGTAGCTCCCGTTGTTTTTGGTGTCTTCCCCCAGTGGGTAAGTTTGCTTCAGTGGGTTGTGTAGGGTCCCTGGTGGAGGGGACTGGTGTCTGTATTCTGGTGGATTAGGCTGGATCTTGTCTTTCTGTTGGGCAGGACTGCGTCCAGCACTGTGTTTTGGGGAGTCTGTGAACTTAGTGTGATTTTAGGCAGCCTCTCTGCTAATGGGTAGAGTTGTGTTCCTGTCTTGTTAGTTGTTTGGCATGGGGTGTCCAGCACTGGAGCTTGCCGGTCATTGAGTGAAGCTGGGTCTTAGCCTTGAGATGGAGATCTCTGGGAGAGCTCTCGCCGATTGATATTACATGGCGCCAGGAGGTCTTTGGTGGTCCAATGTCCTGAACTTGGCTCTACCATCTCAGAGGCTTAAGCCTGAAACCCGGACGGAGCACCAAGATCCTGTCAGCCACACAGCTGGGTTCAGTCATGTACATGGTCCAAATGGTCTCAACAACACCTTGCTCTCTCAAGGCTGCATCCTTGATAATGGCTCTGGCTGTAGGAAGGGTGGGTAGAAGGTACATTACAAGGCCGGGTTGGGGGGGGCAGGGGTGAGTGGCCTCTTTTATTGCTTTTTAAACAAAAAGAATAAGAAGTGAGGAAAAGCCAGAGTGAGTCTCGCTTGGAGTTGCCTGTACTCCCCCTCGTGGATTCCTGTATCCTCTACGTCCACCCTCTTATCCCGTCCTTACTCTACAGTAAAAATAAGATAGCATTTTGAGGCTGCACATGTGAAAAAGTTGGAAGTCACCACTTCATCCCAATAACAAGTGAAAAGCTGAACAGACTAGAAAATCAACAGCTCTTTGAAGGTCCCTAAGAGAGGTGAGGATGAAGAGCAAGCTCTGCCTGTAAGATTGGAGACAGGTGAGCCACAGCTTCCCAGACAGAAAGCAGCTCAGGAGCCAGTGCTGGGGTAACCTCAGCACTGTAATAGGAAACCTCACCTGTAATTGGTGAATTGCTGGAGGCTCAGTGTGGACAAGCCTGGGAAATAACAACTCCAGGGGACCCAGTTGTGGCAGTGGAGCCCTCGTTCTGTGGGATTTACCTCCAGGAGCTTGACATGATTCTCATAGTAAATACTGGAGAAAAACGCCCCCTGATTCTGGCAGGGGGAGGGGAAATGGACCACCCAGAAATACACTGGAGCTCTCTGTTCTTAACAAAGCTGACCCTCAGGTGAAGCCAGTTACCCAGAGCCCACACTGCTGGGGTGTTATGAGAGCCCAGCTGACCGGGGAGAAGAGAGATGTATGGCTCCAGTCCACTCTGGCCTTCCTGTCTCACCTAAGAAGGCAGAACAAACCTGAGACACACTGTGAAGTTCACAGTCTGGGTCACAGACTCGCCAGCACACTGAGACCCAATCCCAGGACTGCAAGATGCACCCCCTCCTCCACACCTCACCACCATGTTACCAGAGGCCTGTCTATTTTATTTTACCAGCTTACTTTACAAGGCACATCATGTCCAGCAATCAAAAAATTACAAGGCATACGAAAAGGCAAACATGCAGCTGGAAGATACAGAGCATGTATCACGACCAGAGTTAGCAAGGATGCTGGAGTTTAAAACACTATGACCAATATGCTGAGGGCGAGACTGAATAGACAGCATGCAAGGGTAAGTGGGCCACACAGGCAGAGATGTGAATCCTAAACGAAAAAATGAAAAAGGGATGCTAGAGATCAAAACCCTGTGATAGAAATGGAGAATGCCTTTGATGGCTCAATAGTAGACTGGACATGGCTGAAACCTCTGAGCCTGATTATCTCAACAAAAACCTCCAACACTGAAAGCAAAGAGAAAAAATACTGAAAGAAACGGAAGAGTACATCCAAGGACTTTGGGACAACTACAAAAGGTGTAAATGCACATAACGGGAAAACCAGAAAGAGAAGAAAGACAGGAAGGGACAGAAAAAGCTTTGAAGTAAAAATGACTGAAAATATCCCCCAATTAAAATCAGACACCAAAGCACAAATGCAGGAAGCTTACAGGAAAACAGGAAGGTTAAATGGAAAAAAAAAACCAAAAAACAAAAACCTACATGTAGGCTTATCATTTTTGAACTACAGGAAATCAAAATAAAGAAAAACTCCTGAAAGAAGCCAGAGGAAATATCACGTTACCTATAGAGGAACAATGAAACAAATTACATCTGGTTTCTCTTCAGAAACCAGCAAGAAAGAGGAGATTGGGATTCAGAAAGTGCTTTGAGGGAAAAACTCATCAACTTAGAATTCTGGCCCCTGCAAAATTATCTTCTAAGTGAAGAAGAAATAAAGACTTTTTCAGACACACAAAAAACTGAAGGAATTTATTGTCAGTAGACCTGCCTTGTAAAAAATGTTAAAACGCATTTTTTTCAGAGGAAAGGTAAATGATACAGGTCAGAAACTCACATCTACATAAAGAAAGGAAGAACATCAAAGAAATAACAAGTAAAGGGAAAATAAAAACTTATTTTTCTTACTCCTAATTGCTCATTTTGTATTCAAGAAATCTATTTCTTGTTTTCAGTAGTAAAAGAGAATTATGTGATATAAAGTTTTACATTTTTTAAAGGTACAATATGGTGGCCTCTGAATATTATCTCTAAGACACAAATCATTATCTACAAAGCACTGACTTAAACCCTTAAATCCATCTTGATTGAGGCTTGAGAAGCCACTTAAGATATTGTGGAGCGTAAACAGCATCAAAACCATTTATGGCTACAGCTGTACTACAGTTACGTTTAAAGCATTCCTTGCAGTAGAAACGGCAGCTCATCAGCAGAGAATGTTGAGGAAATGGTCTGAATGTGCCAGCAAAGACATCTGTTAAACTCATAAATTGATGTGAGACAGTTCAGCTGTACGGAATTACCTCCTAATAAACTGTGAAATGGATTATACCACGAGTTATATAGACATCTCTTACTGAAATAAACATAAAGCCTTGTTTTTAATTCAAAATTATATGTACTGTATCATTTCAGCCTTTTAATAATTAATAATATTAATAATTTAATAATAATTGTCTGCCCATAGGGTTATGGTCTTGGTGGTTTTACCTTTAGACTGACCAATGTTTTAGTTTTATGAACAGATGTGTGCCCAGGAAAAGACAGGATACTTTAGAATTGGGTGTTAAAGGAAAGTTTCTGACAAACAATTAACAATCCTTGGTACACTCAGCTTGTTACAGCTGAGGTAAAGGTAAATACACTGCAGTACCAAGGTTGTACCACTTGGCCTTTCCTAATACAGACACCAGACTTAGTGCCAAACTCATTTGATTATTTTTTGTTTAAAGATATCTTTTGGTAGGAGATATTTTTGTTGTACACTGAAACTAAAATAAATGGAAGTTAAAAAACTGGAAACAAATTATCAATTTAAAACCCAGCTTTGTCAACGAAAGTAGAGCTTGACTGCGGTTCTATATCACTTACCTGAACTAAGAAAATAATTTAGGCTTCAATCTACATAGCTGACAATCAAATTTAAGCACTGACAACAATTGTGATGGTTTACTTTTGTTTTAAAAAGACTTTATAATTTTAAAGTAGCTTTAGGTTTACAACAAGTTGCGAGGAAGGTACAGAGATTTTCTGCATATCCCTTATCTCCACACAAGCTCAGCCTCTCTGATATCAATGTCACTCATCAGAACAGTAGCTTTTTTTTTTTTAACCAAGGATGAACCTACATTGACACGTCATAATTACCCAAAGTCCATAGTTTCCATTAGGATTTACTCTTGGTGTTGAACAGTCTACGGATTTGGACAACTGCATAATGATTTGTGTCCATCATTATAACATCATACAAGGTATTTTCACTGCCCTAGAAATCTGTGCTCTGCCTGTTCATCTCCCCCAACACTAGCCCAGGCAACCAACGTTCTTTTACTGTCTGACTAGTTTTGTCTGTCCCACAGTGTCCTATAGTTGTAATCATGCAGCGTGCAGCCTTTTGACATTGGCTTCTTCCACTCAGTGATGTGAAATTAAGGTTCCTCCGTGTCTTTCTCTTGCCTGATAACTCACTTATTTTTGTGCTGAATAATAGTTCATTAGCTGAATGGACCACTATGTACCCATTCACCTACTGAAGGACACCTTGGTTGCTTCCAAGTTTTGGCGATTATGAACAAAGCTGCAATCAACACCCACGTGCAGCTTTTTGAGTGGGCATCAGTTTGCAGCCGCTCCAGTAAATACCAAGAAGCACAACTGCTGGATCATATGGAAAGAGAACGTTTAGTTTTGTCTTGATAAGAAACCTCCAAACTGTCTTCCCAAGTGGCTGCACCATTTTGCATTCCCAGTAGCAATGACTGAGCGTTCCTGCCCCTCCACATCCCGACCAGAACTTGATGGAGTCAATATTTTGGATTCTGGTCATTCTTCTAGGTGTGTAGTAAGTCTTATTTCCTTTTAATATTATTGGGATATTCTTGACAACAAATGGCAACCTGTTTTTCACTTTCTAGGATATTCGTGCATCGGAGACACCATTGTATCACTTGGCAAGTCTCTTTCTTCTCTTATGATAATGGAGCCAAATTTGAGGTTTAGAGCCTCTCATTAGACTCTGTACCTGGTGAAAACCACTGGCACAAAAGTGCTGCATTTTTGGTAAGTGCATTTTCAACTAAGTGAGAGAACTGTTTCTTTTAAAAGGAGGACTTTGTGATGCTTCCAGAGTAGAAAAGCCTGTGCAGTTTGCCAAATGCGATAGATAGCAATGTCGTTGTGGAATAAAAACCATGAGCTAAGGTAATAAGGAGTCCAAAGTAGTTATGAAATGGAGCCTCGAAAGGGCATGCTTCATCTGAAATCTGAAGTTTTCAGAATCCATGGCTTACAGATCATAGTTTTTTATTAAGATGAATCTAATGATATTTTAAGGAAATTAGCATACAGATATTTAGAACAATGTGTTCGGGGCATAAAGGATGGAAAAGAAGTCAAAGATGAGTCCGGAATTGTAAGTCTTGGAAATGAATCCTGCTCCCAATCCAGAGGGGACCCCCCTAGGTGCCCTGGATTCTACCCTCTACTCCAAACGGAGGGGCCCATGAACCTGCCTGACCCGGTATTTTCCCTGGAAACTGATGTGGAGACACAAAGTGGTGTGGGTGTGCCTTGTGCACTGAATGATGACATGCCCTTCGGGGCCAGAGTGATGCTTTAGAGCCAAGTATCTTGAGGAACTACAGGGAGAGCCTCAAGGTAAAGAAGAGAAGAGTGAACTAGAAATAAAGAAAAAAGATCAGGAGAGACAGAAAGAGATGGTGAGAGACAGACAGAGACAGACAGAGACAGCGCCCTCCTATTTCTGGTAATGATCGATGTCTTAGTTTCAGCCCATCTTTAACTTTCGTCCTGGGGGTCCAGGAGATACTAGTAAATTCTTTAAGAAGATCTTTTTTTCTTGCACAAGTTTTAGGGGCTTCATAATCCTTGTAGATAAACTTTTCCTAAGCAAGACAATATGATTTATTTACATTTATACTGATTTACACATTTTTCTGCCACAGACAACTCTATTATTTTGTGTGTTTTGATGTGGACAGCATTAATATTCCGGCAGTCCAGTGCACACTTGAAGAGCTAAGAGCTGGGCGTCTGAAGGCAGTGGTCCCCAACCTTTTTGGCACCAGGGACCGGTTTCGTGGAAGACAATTTTTCCATGGACGAGGGATGGGGTGGGGGGAATGGTTCAGGCGGTCATTTGAGTGATGGGGAGCGATGGGGAGAGGCAGATGAAGTTTCGCTGTCTCGCCTGTTGCTCACCTGCCGTGCGGCCCGGTTCCTAACAGGTTGCAGACCGGAACCCGTCCGCGGCCCAGGGGTTGGGGACCCCTGTCTTAAGGGCCCAAGAATTGTAATGTAATAGTCTCTTACATGTAGTCAAGGATTATATACTTTAAGGCGTACATATAGAGTGTCTGCCTGCTTGTTTCTTGTTCTGTTCTAAAAAGACTGATACAGAAAGTGATGAAAGCTGGTGGAAAGGAAGCCTGAAAAAAAAGTTTTATTCACAGTCAGGATTAACTAACTTTAGATTGAAGTTAATTAACGAAATGGATTTTGTTAAGTAAGCTAGTACAAGACTGGAATTTGAAAGAAGTTTCTTAGCGTGCTCCGTTTTGAGAACAGATTGTGTGAGTTTCTGTGCCCTTAAGTGATCTATATTTGTTTTTGTTTTTTTAAATCATTTTTTGACTTTGGTTCAATGAATAATTATTGTTTCATAGAGAACTATGATCCTGTTGTGTTTTAAAACCTTTTTGATATTTTTAACAAACTTCCCAAATATCAAAATCTAACTAAAGCTCCTTTAGCCTCCAGCTGACTCTGGGGTGCTTCAAAGGGGCACCCTGAGACATCTCAGAGACGAATGTTAAACTAATTAAGTGTATTTGGTATGTTAAATTACTTCAGAACATTGTCAAGTGATTGGAGATAAACCTTAGGTTATAGTGTATGGATAAATGTTATTAATATAGATATTCCAAAATTTATATGAAATTCCTAACATCTGATATGTCCTAATATAATGTTATCAGTCATAATTCCAGTTATTCTAAAATGTCATATGTCACAGAAATATCCAAGTTTCCTGCTAATTGCACTGTACTCAAATCTGTAACATCTGATATGTCCTAATATAATGTTATCAGTCATAATTCCAGTTATTCTAAAATGTTAAATGTCACAGAAATATCCAAGTTTCCTGCTAATTGCATTGTACTCAAATCTTTAACATTTGATACATCCTAATAGAATGTTATCAGTCATAATTCCAGTTATTCTAAAATGTCATATGTCACAGAAATATCCAAGTTTCCTGCTAATTGCATTGTACTCAAATCTTTAACCATGCTATTTTAAGTTTTGTGCTTTATAGACAATCATTATTTTACACTGATGCTTTTACAAAATGAAGATTTTCAAGAAGACTCATAAAAAGAACTTTTAAAACAAATAATACCACTGAACTGGGTAACAAATGACAAAACTCTAATGGAAAACCTGATTACTTCATCCAGATCTATAGGAATTAATTGCATGGGACTGAATGAACTGATGAACATGGTTTATAAACTTATGACTTTAGGAAATATACTAGATTTAATCTTTGTTTTCCAGAAAAACCTTTTCTCTTATGATATGACCTACAACAAATTGATAAAGTATACGTTTGTAAACAAAGATGAAGCATGTATGTTTTCTCTCTACCTGATCCTGCCAGAATTTGGCTTCTTCATCTGGCTCCCAGGTAGACTTGATGGTTTATTGCAACTGGATTACAACTAGCTATACTAAAAAATAATAATAATAAAATAAATACAAAGACAGAATAAGTTTGGATTGCTCATTATATCTAAATTAAGCAAACAATCATTAATCAGCTATTAACCTGAGCAAACATTGGGCTCCATTCTAAGGGTACAAAAAAGCACAAGGCATGGTGTTTTAACCTTAGCAACTTGCAGTCTAGTTTGGGAGGTGGAATATACACATCACACTTCATCCACTGCAGTGAGCAGCTAGCAAAGGAGTGGTGTAGATAATGATCTTGGAAAAAGATGTCATTTTTAGCAAAAAATGTATTTGTTCAAAAAACTTAATTCACACGAGAAGTATCTCTTGAGCTCTGTCAACAGTGAGCAGATGCCCCAGGCTCTAGGAATTCCAGAGTTAAATAACACAATGTTCTGGAGCAAGAAGTATCCGAGAAGTCAACAATTCCGGAGCACCGCGCCAAACGCTGTGACTAAGGCACTCGTAGCGTCCTGCAGGGGCTCAAAGGAGAAGCGCCAGCTCTGCCCGGAGCAGTTAGGGATTGTTTTGAAGTGGAGGAGGAGATATTCTTGTAAATCAAGAAGAGAGAGTAAGACTGTGTCAGGCAAAACGGGTCGTAAAACAATAGATGCTCAGCAAGAGAAGATCCTTCCGTGCTTGTGCCTGTTTAGAGTGGGTGGGACAGGGAGGGTGTCTTAAAACGTAGGTTTTATTTTTCTTGATTTATGGCGAAGCCGGGAGGTGAGGAGATGGCTGTCCCTGAAAAAGCTGTCACTCTCGGTTCGCAAGTAAGGGGCACCCCGGCCACGCGGGGGAAGGAGAGGGAAGGGCTGGAGATTGTGGGCAAGGACCATGGTTCTTGAGGGGAGGGATGGACAGGACTTGGGCAGGCTCCGCGGGCTTCGGCTGCGCCACTCTGCACACTTTGGGGCAGGCTCTGGGGCCCGGTGGCTGTTCCTCGTTGTCCGGCTCTGGGGTCACTAGTGTGGGGAGAGTGACCAGGAGGGCAGCAGCTTGGTCAAGGAGGCGGTTTGGAGGTTGCACTCAGGGCGCTTGGTTTGCATAAGAAAGCGAGCTTCCAGGCATGGCTTAGCTGCCTCTAGGAATTAGCTAACCCTGGGAGGGGCAGTCCTTCTAGAATAAGCAAGGCCCCAAGATATCAGAGCGTCAGGAAATAAAGAAAACGAAAAACATAGTTCATAGGTAACGTACGTGATACAGCAAGGACCAGAATGCAAGGGTCTTCTCTGCCCCTGAAGGGCCCCCCAGTGGAGGCGCCCGGACCAGCCTCAGACGGAGAGTCTTTTGGTAGCAACGTGCTGAGTTTGGCCATGGAGCCCGGAAGAGCTACCAGGCTCCCCCAGAGCCTCCCTCAATTTTCTTATTGTCCCTGATGACCCTTTGACCCCCATCTGTCTGGTACCACAAGTGCCATTGACTAAGCACAGGGGGGCAGGCTTTCTGCACGTGGTCTGCCTGACCCTCAGTCCCCTTCGATAGACATCTGCGTGCTGAAGATCAACATCATCACATTTCTTATGTGCTTCCAGCTCCATATAGAAAGTATGGAACTTGTATTTTTTTCCCCTCTTTTATGCAAAAATACCACGTAAGTATTTGTTGAATTTCAGGGAAGGGGCTTGGAGATCCGTTTATTTTGGAGCTAACAAATAATAAAAGAGCCCTTGCAGGAATTTTTGCTTAAAGGCATATTTCCTTTTCAGGTTTTATAAAACATATAAATTTAGCATCAAGCAGGAAGATGAAGTGCGTGCATTTCCATCAGGAAGGCTCTCGGTCTCCTCATGAGATTTTGGAGATTGATCCACGCTTCCTTAGCAGCATGCTTCAACTCGGGTCCTTAGTCACCTGGCAGGTATGCTTGTCAGCTGTCTTCTGCATCTACAAAGCCTGAGACACAGGGATTTCTTCCTTGGAGCTGCATTAATTTTTAATCTGTAAAAATAGCTAGTACTTACTGGCTACTTTACATTGTTTCTAAAGAAACCAAGAATTGTAAGTTTGCCCATCGCTTCTAACACCCAAAATTATGGTTTTTATTCCCAATTTCCGAAGAGTGTCATCATTATAAAGCGATCTCTAAAAATCTTTATGGAAAGGGCTTCTAAATTTTTTTAAAAAGTACATCTGTAGTCCCAGTGAACGCACCATATGTTTAAGTGAATTTTATATCCAAGGAAAATGCTTGTATTTTAATATAGTGTAAGGATTGGATTTCAATCCCAAAGAAATGTGTTCTGTTAATTATTACAGCACATCTGCTGTGTTTATTTAAGTATTTCCTCTTCCCCTATTTTGAGAATATTCTTTACAAATGTTTTTATTTTTTTCCCTATGCATTCCTTATCCATCCACGCTCAGATAGAGCGTCTGCAGCTGTCAGGGGAAGGTGTTAAGGATGGACCATGAGAATAGGGCATTTTTAATAGGCTTTAACAGCTGGGGAGTGGGCATATTTATAAGGACGTGCTTTTCTAATGAGCTTTCCCCCTCATCACCCAGCTGCTTTCCTCACTGCAGTTGGCGAAGAAGCAAGTGAGAGATTCTGCCCCAGCCGCACTCAGATTCTTCTCCCCATCTTCCTTCCTTTCTTCTGCTCTAAGCCTCTCAGACGGTGGCCAGATGCCACACTTGGTGAGGAGCAAACTGTAGTAAGTGGTCCTCGGCTAGTTCACCCAAGGGCTGTGACCGTCTGACTGTCCCAGGGGACATTAACCCCAGGACATTGGCCTGCGGCATTGGTATCTCCTTGTTCAACTCACCTGAGACTCCAAAATAAAGTAAATCCTAAACACTAGCACATAAAAGAGACATAAAAATAGTAAAAAAAAAAAAAAATTATTAGATTAATAAATAGTAATTTGTAGTAAATGCACGAGTTCCTAGGAAAAAGCAATTACCAACATTGATTCAAGACAGGCAGCATTGGGGGTGAGGGAAGGGAGGATTGGGAGTTTGGGGTTAGCAGATGCAAACTATTATATGTAGAATGGATAAACAACAAGGTCTTACTGTAGAGCACAGGGAACTATATCCAAGCTCCTGTGATAAACCATCATGGAAAAGAATATGAAGAATAATATATATGTATAACTGAATCACTTTGCTCTACAACAGAAATTAACACAACAGTGTAAATCAACTATACTTCAAATTAAGAAAAAAGAGAGGTGGCATTATTTGTAGGTAAGCCCAACTATCTCAGAAATATAAGAGAATCTACTAAAAAACTGATCAAATTAATAAGAGGGCTCAGTGATACACACTCAACATAAATAATAAATAACTTCCCTGTATATCTGCACTGATCACTCACAAATACCCAGTGTGGGAACAATTGGTTATTAATCTAGAAAATTAGCCTGCAATACCATTCATGAACACACTCACAAATTCAAAGAAGACTAAACAGTTAAACAAACTACCTGAAATTATAGAAGAATCAGAAGAAAATATACAAAATATATTTTTTAATTGCAACGGGGATGCTTCCTAGCATATTTGTCACCAGGAGAGGAGTACCAGTGAGAGACAATGGCAGTTATTCTAACCTTTGCTTGGGACAGATTTCAATTTCTCCACATTTCTTTTGCTGCAGCTTCCAGCCTGATCCTTGATAGGTGAATCAAAAAGAAAAACTAAAAAAAAAAAAAAGGCCAGCCTTGAGACTAAATTGCAGAAAGTGAGTGAATATGGGATTTTATCTGCTAGCTTTCACCATTTCTCTAACATTCCAGCAGCAACACTACTGACAGTAAGACAGACATGGTAGGTTCCAGGAAAAGTTCCACTTGGGTGTTTTCTTGGCTAGCTACTATTAGACATTTATTTACCAATGGAGACCAAATATATTTTTAAATTTCTAGTTTGCCTTTCGAGCAACTTTGAATAACATTTCATCAACACGGATTTGGCCAAATGATATTCCAGTCTAAAAATGGTCATTAACTTTACAATATAATGCCTATTATTTTTGACCAAAAGTGGAAACACAAGGTGAGCTTCCAAATCCATTGCATAATTTTGGAGTTCTTTTATTTGTTTTTCCATGAGGGATTGTTGGTCATGAATCATCACAAATATTGCCTTCTTCTTAAAACGGAACCTCTTGTAGTATAATAAAATCATTTTGCCTCAACGTGGAGCTGTTATATTTTCAGAAGAGAAAAGCACTTTTGCCTTATTCTGGGATTTTGTCATAATTCAGAGGAAAAGTTTCTGCTATTTTAAATAGGAATTGATAGAAGTTTCTCTTCCGCCTCTTCTCTCTCACTCTAGAAAACAGTGGTTACGTTAAAGGCACAGTGGCACGGTGACCCCAGCTTTCACTGTCTGTCACTCCAGTGTCCACTCAACATCCCGGCTTTTCCCAGGTGTTCGGCCTGGTGCAGCTGGCTGAGTAGAGTACAAATGTGCATGAAGTAGTCGAAGCCACAACTTGCTTTATACAGACCTTCTGTGCTTATGTTGTAAACATAGTTTTGTGTGTGTGTCCTCTGTTGGCCAAACAGGGTTATTTTAGACAATCCTGGCAGACTTCCAAATTCATGTAATCCTAGATGTATTAAACTCTGACATCACATTTTTTTTTTTGGACAAAATAGAACCAGTCTTATCAGTAATTATCAGCAGCAGAAGTTGAGGTAAAAAATGTCAGCAGAGTGAAATTAAGCATGATAAAGCTAATTTCATCGGATTAAATCGAAATCGAAACCATCTGAGAATAAAGAAAGTTTGTGAGTTTTCATATTCTTATTGTATCAATTTGGCAATATTGAATATAGAATGTAATTTCCACTCAAAATGTGTAAACACCACACAATATGTTTCTTTGCCATGGTCTTTTGTGGCTATTCTTAGCTGATGGAAAACTCTTAATGAACAGCTATCAGATGCTTTTATTTCAGAGAATATTCTCTTTTGTAATGAGGACTGAATAGGTTTCTCACCCATCCCCCTGCCCCTTTTTTTTTGATAGTGAAAAATGTCTTAACTGAAAGGATTTTGCAAACTCTAACATGCTACACGTTGAATCACTATTACACTGCAGGGTAGTATTATGTATTCTGAAACCCAGGTGGGAGAAGCCATAAAGATCATAATTTGTATGTCTAACGTATTGTCATAACTTGCCAAACTATGGAAGAATTTGAATATCTGCTTATAATAAAGTGACATTTATTGAAGACAGCATATTATTAAAAACAAGAATTCTTAGGTGCTCTGTGATATCATGAAACACAATGTATCCATAATATTTGGTTTTTGAAAACCAGCTAGATACCAAAACATGGTTTCCCAACGCCTTGATCCCAAAGCTTCTCAGTGCATCTTGCGTGGACCACGGTTTA
Organism: Balaenoptera physalus; assembly: GCF_965194825.1. Lineage (NCBI taxonomy): Eukaryota > Metazoa > Chordata > Mammalia > Artiodactyla > Balaenopteridae > Balaenoptera > Balaenoptera physalus. The sequence goes on from NC_138884.1 coordinate 684,899, forward strand.
GGTGGGGTGGGAAAAGGATGGAGCCGAGTGGATGGAAGAGAAACAGAGCTTCTCCTTTGCTCTCACCTGTCTGATGCTGGTCCTTTCCCAGAAGATCCAAATAAAACACGTTTGCTCTGAAAATGAGTCCAGATTTACACCTTACCCTTATACTCATTATATTTTTATTCTATGTTGGTTACTAAATGAATGTTAAACCAAATTGGATTTCAATTCGTGTCTCCCTAATGAGACGATTCTAGTTTTAGTTATGTTGGATTACCTTCACAAGAACAAAATTATCTAAATCAAACTATAGAAATTCAAGCTTGAATTATTGCCCTGCTACTTCAGGATGCTGGATCACCTATAATGACATCTGTGGTGCTTCCATTTTAAGGCTCACTGTTAAACTAGAAACCCCCAACTTCCTTGCCAAAATCTAAAGAAGCCTTTAGTTTCAAGGAAAATAAGAAGTCTACTCTCAGATTCCCCAGAACTCGAAATCACACACTGATTCAATGAACTTACAGCTTAAAAGAACGTCCTGGTACTAAGCCTTCTATAAAGTAGAATAGATGCTTTTAGAATAAACTCTGATAGAGCTTAGATAACTTTCCTATTCCAAGCCAAATTTTTCTAAGTTTGTTCCTTTATATTCTTTGCTGTATTCCAAGCACAGCACCGTCCAGTGAAGCATTTTTAAATAATGGAAATATTTCTGTGCTGTTCTGAAATTAAGCCACTAGCGGCATGTGGTCATTGGTCTCTTGAATGTGTGTAGTGTGCCTGAGAAACTAATTTTTAATTTAATTGTAATTTTTAACTTAAATATTCACATGTGACAAGTTCCTATCATACCGAGCAATGCAGTTCTAGAATCTACCCTGGAGCCCTTCAAGGCTCACTCTCCCCAGATCTGCCCTCATCCCGCCCGCCACCAACACACTTGAAAACATTTCTCTTTTGGGATATTACCCTTTAGATTTAGTTATTTTAAAGAAAGCCCACATTTTCAGGAACATAACCTGAACATTACTCAAATAAATAATATATTTGAAAATGACAGTTTAAGAAAAGAGAGTTAGCTAGCACTCTTTTTGCTATCTAGCAAATTTCTTGCTGATCCCCGATTTAAAAGCTGATTTATTTCATACATAAAAAATGAGTCCTAATTTTTTATCCTTCCTTCCAGATGTAAGGACTCATCAAAATCCCCAATCAATCAATGGGTTTACATTTTAAATGACTTCTGACTGAATTACTATCCTTTTAAGCAACTACAGGTGCCCATGAAATAGCCTCTTAACCCATAAGTAAACTAAACACATGTTCTTCTCGAAATTCCCAGAAGCAATAGTTCTGGGGTATTGTTCCTCGGGAGTCCTAATTCAGGTATGGACTATTTCATGGTCAGCCAGGTGATATCAGATGTGAGTATGTTCCAGAAAAGTAGTGATTATGGCTCATAGAAGCAGACACTCTGGAAATATTCTTTCTTGTTAAAATTAAATGTTTTTGTATCTTATTGTTCAGCCATTTTGATTCATATATAAACTTTTGTAAAAACTAACACTGAAAGTTTCTAAGAAACTTGAAGAAAAACCATGCTGGTTGATTATTGCTGAAAAAAAGTAAAGACTGATTTAGAGTTGTACCTGCTAACTTCTGAAGCACTGTTACTAATTCGCCAGTAATTTGCTAATTGATCTATGCCAACTGACTTTCCAGTGATATTTATTTTTAATTATTCTAACTGACGTAACTTTGGTTCATAAACTTGTATAAGTTTCACATGTACAATATTATATTGCTACTTCTGGGTACACTACAGCATGCTCACCACCAAGAATTGAGTTTCCTTCCGTCACCATACAGTTGACCCCCTTTGCTCATTTTGCCCTCCCCCACCCATCCCCCTCCAGTAACCACTTCTCCATCTCTGTATCTAAGTGTTTGGTTTTGTTTGGTTTGTTCATTTATTTTAATTTATTTTGTTCGTTTTCTGTATTCCACATATGAGTGAAATCATATCATATTTGTCTTTCTCCATCTGGCTTATTTCCCTTAGCATAACACCCTCAAGGTCCATCTATGTGGTTTCAAATGTAAAGATTTCATCTTTTTTATGGCTGAGCAGTATTCCATTGTGTATACTTGTATACACATTGATGGACACTTAGGTTGTTTCTGTATCTTGGCTATTGTAAATAATGCTGCATGAACTTAGGGGTGCATATATCTTTTTGAATTACTGTTTTCATATTCTTTGGGTAAATACCCCGAAGTGGAATAACTGGATCAGATGGGAACTCTATTAATTTCTTGAGGAACCTCCATACTGTTCTCCACAGTGGCTGAACCAATTTACATTCCCACCAGCAGTGCAGGAGGGCTCCCTTTTTTTCTCCACATCCTCGCCAACACTTATTATTTCTGACCTTTTTGATGACAGCCATTCTAACAGGCATGAGGTGATATCTCATTGCACTTTTGACTTGCATTTCCTGATGATTAGTGACATTGAACATCTTTTCATGTGCCTGTTGGCCATCTGTATGTCTTCTTTTGAAAAGTTTTTATTTGACTTCTCTGCCCATTTTTTAATTGGATTGCCTTTTTTGTTGTTGTTGAATTGTATGAGTTCTTTGTATATTTTTGATATTAACCCCTATCAAATATATGATTTGCAAAGATATTCTTCCATTTGGTAGGTTATCTTTCTGTGTTGTTGCTGGTTTACCCTTGCTGTGCAGAAGTTTTTAGTTTGATGTAGTCCCATTTGTTTCTTTTTGATTTTGTTTCCCTTGTCTGAAAAGAGAGATCTAGAAAGATATTCTTAAGACTGATGTCAAGGAGCATACTATATATGTTTTATTCTAAGAGTTTTATGGTTTCAGGTCTTACATTAAAGTCTTTAATCCATTTTGAGTTGATTTTTATGTATGGTGTGACATACTGGTCTGTTTTCATTTTTTTATGTGGCTGTCTAGTTTCCTAACAACGTTTGTTGAAGAGACTGACCTTAATCCATTGTATGCCCTTTGCTTCTCTATCATAAATTAATTGTCCATATATGGGTAGGTTTGTCTCTGGGCTCTCAATTCTGTTCCATTGATCTATGTGTCTGTTTTTCTGCCAATACCATACTGTTTTAATCACTATAACTTTGCATTATAGTTTAAAATCAGGGATTGTGGTACCTCCAGCTTTGTTCTTTTTTCTCAGGATTGCTTTGGCTCTTTGGGTTCTTTTCTGGTTTCATATAAATTTTAGAATTTTTTGTTCCATTTTCTCTGAAAAATGTCCTTAGGATTTTGATAGGGATTGCATGGAATTTGTAGATTGCTTTAGGTAATATGGACATTTTAACAAGGTTATCTCTTCCAACCCATGAGCATGGAATACCTTCCTATGTATTTGTTACTTCTTTAATTTCTTTCAGCAATGTCTTATAGATTTCAGTGTTCATATCTTTCACCTCCTTGGTGATTGTTGTAACTGTAAATGGCTTAAGTCTAGGTTTGAAAACTGTCTCAACAATTTACACTCTTTTAAAGCACAGTTTTCAAACAATATATGTACCTATAAATTGAATATTAAGATGCAGATTCTAATTCAGTAGGTCTGGCATGGGGCTTCAGATTCTGCATTTTAGTGAGTTCATAGGTAATTTCAGTGCTGTCATTCAGTGAACCGTGCTTTGAGTATCAAGCTCTTAATGTATTCAGGTTAACATAAATGAAAAAACTCATAAACACCTGGAATTTGTATTGCTCTGTTTTTCTTTACATTCTGAAAAGCTCTCAATCTATATTCCATTTTTTACTTTTAAAGAAGGTGTCTTCAAGATTTTTCTACAAAGGGCTAGATAATAAATATTTTCAGGTTACAGGTCATACCATCTCTGTAGCCCAACTACTCAATTCTGCCATTGTTGAGTAAAAATGTAAAATAACAGGACTGGTTACATTCCAATTAAATTTTATTTACAAAAATTGGTGGCAGTTGGATCTGTCCACTGGCCAAAGTTTGTTGATAACTATTATAAAGCACCAAGGTAATAAGAGAAAGTTTATTCAAATTTGCATTTTAATTACAGGGTCCTCAAGACACCAAAAAAGTCTATTTGTTTGTCACAGGTCATTTAGTTAGTTTGTGACCCATTCTTCAGCACCCGTTCAAATCCCACTTCTTGTATGAAGTCGTCTTTGAACAATTAGCACTTAATTTAAAAATAGACTTAGTTGTATGCATGCTTCCTGCGGAATCTGAAATGAATAACAGAATACTATGAAATGTAGTAGATATAAATTTAAAACTTTTAAAAATTATAAATTAACTAAGAGTCATTTATAGGTATGTTTTGAAATTAACCATGAAATCTGGACAGAATTTTGGCAGGTGGAATGAAGAAATATAAAGGTGGAAGGAATAGACCAAAATAAAAAATATATATATAATATATAGTATATAAATTTTATATACAATTTTTTATATATGTGTGTATATATATGTATATATATATATATATATACACACACATACACGCACATATATATATATATATATATATATACAGTTATAGACTTCCAGTTTCCTGTCTGGCATGTGAGAAGTTTAGAAGTGTTCACTCTGTACTAACAACTTGTAAAAAGCTGAACAAACTGAAAAATCAACAACTCTTCCTGGCTCTGTCTTAAAAGTGAGATCACTGTTCAATCCACTGCCTCCCACTCTGAAGAGAAAGACAGAGAGGAGATGCAGCAAAAGAAGTGATAAGAGGAAAATGTATAGCATTGACCACATATATTAGAAAATGAAAAAAACTCTAAAATCCATAATCTAAGTTTTCACCTTAGGAAACAAGAAAAAGAAGAGCATATTAAATCCAAAGTAAGCAGAAGTGAAAAGGAACAATAAAAATTAACAGAAATCAGTGAAATTAAAATAGGAAATCAATGGAGAATATTTTAAAAAACAGGTCTTTGAAAAGATCAATGAAAGCAATAAACCTCTTGCCAGGCTAACTAAGCACAAAAAAAAAAAAAAAAAAAAAAGAAAGAAAAAAAGAGAAAAAACACAAATTACTAATAACAGAAATGAAAGAAATACATTGCTACACTACACTGCAATGGGAACTACAGTTCCCATTGACATTGACAAGAATAATTAAAGAATATTATGAACAATTCTATGCCCACAAGTTTGATATCCTAGATGAAATGGACCAATTCCCTGAAAGACACAAACTGCCAAAAAAAAAAAACTACAAGAAGACATATACAATCTAAATAGGTCTGGTTATATGTTTATTAAAGAAATTGAATTGATTATTAATAACCTTCCAAAACACTAAACACTGGGCCCAGATGTGCTCACCGGTAAATTATATCAAACATTTAAGAAAGAAATTATATCAATTCTCTACAATGTCTCCCAGAAGGTAGAAGCAGAGGGAATACATCCTAATTCATTCTTGAGGTCAGCATTACCCTAACACCAAACCCAGACAAAAACATTAAAAGAAAAATTTAAAAAAAACTACAGACCAATCTCTCTCATGAACTGGATGCAAAAGTCCTCAAAAAGATATTAGCAAATTGAATCCAACAATGTATAAAAAGAGATATACCACAACCAAGTCAGATGTATCCCGGGAATGCAAGGCTGGCTCAGCTTTTGAAAAATCAATTAATATAATCCCTCACATCAACAGCTTAAAGAGGAAAAAACATATGATTATATCAATAGATGCAGAGAAAGCATTTGACAAAACTTCAATGCACACTCATGATAAAAACACTCAACAAAATAGGAATATAGGGAAACTTCCTCAGTTTGATAAAGAAAATCTACAGAAACCTACAAACAACATCATACTTAATGGTGAGAAAGTTGAAGCTTTTCTGTTAAGATCAGAAACAAAGTAAGTATTTCCCCTCTCACCACTGCTTTTCAACATCATACTGGAAGTTCTATCTAATGCATTAAGACAAGAAAGGGAAATAAATATATCCAGATTAGAAAGAAGAAACAAAGCTGTCTTTGTTTGTAGGTAATATGGTCTGTTGTGTAGAAAATCTGTAAGAATTGACAAAAAAGTGCCTGGAACTAATAAGTGACTATAGCAAGATTACAGGATAGAAGTTTAACATACAAAAGTTAATGTTATCCTATAAATAATCAATGATAAAGTGGAATTTGATATTAAACACACAATACCATTTATATTAGCACCACCCCAAAATTAAATGCTTAAGTATAAATGTAACAAAATATGTATAAGGTCTATATGAGGCAAACTACAAATCTCTGATGAAAGGTATCAAAGAAGTAAATAAATGGAGAGGGAATTGCATATTCATGGATAGGAAAACGCAATATTGTCAAGATATCAGTTCTTCCTAACTTGATTATAGATTCAACCCAGTCCTAATCAAAATCCCAGCAAGTTATTTCATACATATTGATAAACGGATTCTAAACTTTATATGTAGAGCCAAACGACTCTGCAAGGCCAACTCGATCTTGAAGGAGAACAAAGTCAGAGGACTGACGCTACTCGACTTCAAGACTTACCATAAAGCTACAATAATCAAGACAGTGTGGTATCAGCAAAAGAATAGAGAAATAGATCAATGGAAAAGATTGGAACCCAGAGACAGACACACATAAAAATACTCCGCTGATCTTTGGCAAAGGAACAAAGGCAAAACAATGGAGCAAAAATAGATTTTGCAATAAATGGTGCTGGAATAACCAGACATCCACATGCAAAAATGCTACAAAAAACACAAACCTTACACCTTTCACAATAGTTGACACAAAATGGATCATCGATCTAAATGTAAAATGCAAAACCACAAAACTCCTAGAAGATAACATAGGAGAAATCTTAGATAATCTTAGGTAGGTATGGTGATAACTTTTTAGCTACAACACCAAAGGCATAATCTATGAAAAAAATATATTATCAGCTGGATTTCATTAAATTAAAAACTTCTGCTCTGCTAAAGGTAACGTCAAGAAAACAAGAAGACCAGACACAGACCAGGAGAAAATATTTACTAAGACCCATCTGATAAAGAGCTGTTTTCCTACATATACAAAGAACTCTTAAAACTCATCAATAAGAAAATGAATAACCTGGTTAAAAGCAGGCTTTAACAAATACCTCACCAAAGAAGATATACAGATGGCAAGTAAGCATATGAAGAGATACTCTACATCATATGTCATCAGGTAATTGCAAATTAAAACTATAATGAGATGCAACTACATACCTATTAGAATGACCAAAATCCAAATCACTGACAGTATCTAATGAGGATGTAGAGCAATGGGAACTCTCATTCTTTGCTCTTGGGAATGCAAAATGGAGCAGCCACTTTGGAAGATAGTTTGGTAGTTTCTTACAAAGCTAAACATACTCTTACCATATGACCCAGCAATCATGTTCTTTGGTACTTAGTCAAAGGAGTTGGAAAGTTATGTCCACACAAAAACTTGTACATGGATGTTTATAACAGCTTTATTTATAACTGCCCAAACTTGGAAGTCACCATGATGTCCTTCAGTAGACGAATGGTCCATCTGTAGTCCATCCAGGCAATGAACTATAATTCACCATTAAAAATAAATGAGCTATCAAGCCATGAAAGAAATGGAAGCAGCTTAAATGCATATTGAGTAAAAGAGGTGACTATGAAAGGTGACATACTATGTGATTCCAAATCTATGACATTCTGGAAAAGGCAAAAGTATAGAGACAGTAGAAAGATCAGTGGTTGCCAGGGGTTAGGAGGGAGGGAGAGAGGAATCGGAGGAGCACAGAGGGTTTTCAGGCAGTGACACTGCAATGGTGGACACGTGTCATTGTATGTTTGTGCAAATTCATCGAACATACACCACCAAGAGTGAGCACTTGTGCAAACTAAGGACTCTGAGGGAAAATGATGCATCAATGTAGTTTCGCTGATTGTGACAAATGTACAGATTACAGTTTTGCAAAATGTTATCATTAGGGGAAACTGGGTAAAGTGTGCAGGGGACTCTCTGCATGTGACTCTGTAACTATATGAAAAAATATTCAATTAAAAAAGTTATAAATCAGCTACTGCATAAGTAAAGAGCCACTCCAGGGTTTTACACTGAAAATACAATGATAAAAAAAGGATGAGAAACACGGAGATTGTCTATCCTTCTTGCCTGCTCACTGTTTAATGGGGTTCTGGAGAAAGAAAAAAGATGACTACTTTTGAGAACTAGGTAACAGAGAGAATCATAGCAACTCTAACAGAAATAAGAAACCCAGGAAAAGAAAAAGTGTTTGATACTTTAAGTTTCCGGAAGGCCGTCTAATTGGAGGTGATAAAAAAAATACAGATGGAAAACCTGTTTAGAGCTCAGAGAAGAGGTGAAAATTACAAACGTAGATTTGAAAGTGACATATGCACAGAGAAAATGGAAAACATAGCAGTGGCTGAGGTCCTTGGGGGAAAGAATAGGAAGGAAAGAGGCAATAATTGTCTTGTGACTAAAACTTAAGAGTGATGCCTGTATTTTGTGCTTAGGAAAGATGCCCAACCAAATTTGGTGTTGACTATCCGAGGAGGTCTGGAGATTTTGACATTGCTTATGTCCTCTAAGTAAGCAATCTCAGTTTAAATTTTAGATAATGTTGAGGAAAGAAAAATAGTTGGTAAATCCTGTGATCCCAAGAAGTCTGGGGGATGAGGGAGCAAACCAGCACACAATGCTAACTTTTTATGCCTGGAATTTGGAAAGAAGCAATAGGAATTATGGACCCAAAGTCTGCCCACTAGCACAAACATCACAGGAGCCCCTTGGGGAGACAACAGTGACTGAATACTGGTTGTTCATGTGCGGGAAACGGTATCAGAAAACCGGAAGGTTCTAGGGAAAGCTTTCTTGGTGCATCTGTTTGTTTCTTTGACATAACCTAGTTTGTATAATTTAGCTGTTTAGGGCAGATTTTGACTCCATCAAAACAAAAATTCTGTTTAATTAAGATTGCTACAGTTAAAGTTTAAAGATTGGTGTTCAACTGGGCAAATAAATGTAAATACCTAAAACTAACAAGGGATTAACATACATACTGTACAGAGACCTCCTTTAAATTGACAAGGAAAAGTTATAAAATCCAATACAAAACTAGGCAAAGATTATGAATAAGCAATTCACAGAAGGAAATATATGAAATACTAATGCTCAAATACTAAGTGCTCAATCTCACCTGTAGGCAGAAAAAAATAAAAGTAAATTCAAACAAGGAAATGCCAGCTAATTTACCTTTATATACTGGTAACAATTAGTTCAAAATTGGTAAAGTTGTTCTCATTTCTCCTATGATTCAGTAATCCTACACTTGGATTATACTCACCAGAAAAGAGCTGAGATTCACACAGTGACCCCTAAAAGGATGGTCAGTGTGTCTTGTGATTGTAGCAAAGCACTGAAAATGACATGAATGTTTTCCTTTATATATAAAATATACACATAAAAACGTGGAATTTAAAATATGACACAAATGAACATATCTACAAAATAGAAAACAGACTTGCAGACATAGAGAACAGACATGTGGTTGCCAAGGGGGAGGGACAGTGAGGGAGGAATGGGTTGGGAGTTTGGGATTAGCAGATGCAAACTATTATATATAAAATGGATAAACAACAAGGTCCTACTGTATAGCACAGGGAACTACATTCAATATCCTGTGATAAACCACAATAGAAAAGAATATATACACGTATAGCTGAAGCACTTTGCTGTACAGCAGAAATTAACACAACATTGTGAATCAACTATACTTCAATAATATAAATTTTAAAAATATACACAGAAGAAGGAATTCTATGCAGCGGAGTGGCTGACTTGATTTATATACCTAACCAAGGTGTGTTAGATAGATGGGTAAATCGATGTCAAAAACATAATGTTGGGGCTTCCCTGGCGGCGCAGTGGTTGAGAATCTGCCTGCCAATGCAGGGGACACAGGTTCGAGCCCTGGTCTGGGAAGATCCCACATGCCGCGGAGCAACTAGGCCCGTGAGCCACAATTACTGAGCCTGCGCGTCTGGAGCCTGTGCTCTGCAACAAGAGAGGCCGCGATAGTGAGAGGCCCGCGCACCGCGATGAAGAGTGGCCCCCGCTTGCCGCAACTAGAGAAAGCCCTCGCCCAGAAACGAAGACCCAACACAGCCATAAATAAATAAATTAATAAAAAAAAAACAAAAACAAGGAGCCTTGCAAAGCACTCCGTGATCACAATTAGCATTTATGACACCTATGTCACGTGCTAAGCCCTGCTTTTAAGGTTTTGCATGCATGTCTCTCAACAAATCCCCCCTCTTTTTTAACACCTGAATAGGTGAAGTTCCAAAGCGGCGAAGTGGGCGGGGCTGCACAGTGGCTGATGACAGCGCTGGGGACAGCGGTCGGGATGGCTCAACTCCCCGTCTTGGACCACTTTTCATCTAAATAATCCTGCCCTAGAGCAGCACCTTCTAATGCGCAGTGAGAAACAAGCAGAACGCCAGACCGCTGAATGCAGGGGGATTAACAAAAGGCACGTGGCCTCTTTTTTAAGACCTTCAGCCCTCAGGCGCCGCAGGTTTCTACCTCAGGCTCTTTCTTCTTTCCTTTTTAAAGCTTCAGTCGTGTAGAGGAGGATAATGCAGCCAGTATTCCCCTTGCTGAGTTTTTATGAGCGTCTGTGCTGACGACAGCATGCCAGAAGCTATTTTGGGATGTATGGGTCAAAGTACTGAGAAAACCAACACAAGCAGTTGGGTGAAGGGAATGCACATCAAAGCAAGCGGCAGGAAGCACCCGAGTGCAGTGGGGCCGGGCTCCCGGGGGAGAGGGCTTCCAGGGCGCTGCTGCCCTGCCCCGCCGGAGGACCCGAGCTGCTCGGCAGAGAAGGGCGCTCCGTCTCCCGAGCGACAGTTTGCGCTGAATGAGTAGGAAGCAGTCGCTACGAAGCCCTGCCTTTACATTTGTGCTCTGCGCATGAGCAGGAAGGAAACTGTATAAATATTGCAGAAAATAATTAGACAGTCAGGAGCTCAGAGGAAGAGACCATCACCATCTCAGGTATTTCCACATTGTCACGAGAAAAGGTAAAAATCCATAGAAGTGCTATGCACATTGATTTTCCTTTGTTAGAATTTGAATATTCTTTTAAAAGTATAATTCATTCATTTGAAGTTTCCACATTAAACAAAAAATGATACAAATGAGCTTACATATAAAACAGAAATAGACCCACAGGCATAGAAAACAAACTTATGGTTACCCAAGGGGAAGGGGGGGAGGGATAAATTAGGAGTTTGGGATTAACATGTACACACTACTGTATATAAAATAGATAATCAACAAGGACCTACTGTAGAGCACAGGGAACCCTACTCCGTATTTTGTAATAACCTATATGGGAAAAGGATCTGAAAAAGAATATATATATATATGTATGTATAACTGAATCACAGTGCTGTACACCCGAAACTAACACAACATTGTTAACCTACTATACTTCAATTAAAAAAATTAAATTAAAAAGCATCTTGTGTGGAACTCCCAAGAATGACATGGCTAAAATTCCATGATCACAATTCCACTCCCCAGAAGCAATGGCTATAAAGAGTTGGTTCACATCCTTCACAAACCAAGAATACACACACACTCACACCTGTGTGTGTGCATTTTAATATTTTTAAAAACGTTGTTTAAAATCCTCATTAAAAAAAACCTTATAGGGCTTCCCTGGTGGTGCAGTGGTTGAGAATCTGCCTGCTGATGCAGGGGACACGGGTTCGAGCCCTGGTCTGGGAGGATCCCACATGCCGTGGAGCAGCTGGGCCCGTGAGCCACAACTACTGAGCCTGCGCGTCTGGAGCCTGTGCTCCGCAACAAGAGAGGCCGCGATAGTGAGAGGCCCGCGCACCGCGATGAAGAGTGGCCCCCACTTGCCGCAACTAGACAAAGCCCTCGCACAGAAACAAAGACCCAACGCAGCCAAAAAAATAAAATAAATTAAAAAAAAACTGCCTTATTTAAAAACAAACAAACCTTATAGATCTAAGAAATCATAATCCTCCAAAACGAGGAGACAGGTGAAGAGAAGTAACCCACTGTATGACAAATACAAGCTCTTAAACTCCCATGTCGGTTTTAACCAAGTTTCACAGCTTATGGTATTAACGTCTGTCTTTGCGTACATCATGTCAAGTTAGGGCGTGCCGTTTGACACACCACTTGAAAAGAAACACTTCTAAATTTTCTTTAAACATCAAAGCTAGCGGAAGTGGAACTTAGAATGATGACATTTCTGTCCTTACAGAGCTCAACTGAACAAAACATGGGTTTTTAGCAAAGGAGAAAAATGGGCCTGGGGTGCAAAAGTAGATGTAATCAAGAGCTTTCTACAAGGAGGTTACAATGCATAGGAACGAGAGCATTTATTGCCAAAGTAAAGTTTCAAACACCTGAATACAGAATGGTCACGTGTACCTCAGAAAGAGTATTGGCTACCTATTGATCAAGGTGACAACACAATATTTTAATAAACATAGAAGCTTTTACTATTGTAAGGAAACTTACAGGTAGTTCAGAAATAAGAAGCCTTTATTACTTTGTTTTGGTTTTTGTTTGTTTGTTTGTAAAAATAAGGACATTCCAAAATCATTGCAAAGCACCTAAAATTATTTTGATATGATACGGAATTTCTGTTGTCTGAGCTTATTTCAATGAAGATAAAGAATGCTATTTTTTAAGAGAAAACTAAATACTTCAAAATCAATTTATTTTAACAGAGAGAAAGCTAAATATTCTGGTTTGGTATTGACATAATATCCGGTAGTAAGATACAAACCCCTTTTAAAAATCTTAATAAGCCCATCAAGTAAGAGAACTTTGCCAAAATTTTAACCCATTTCATTGCTTCTTTTCAGACACGATAACTATAGTTATTATAAGCTAAGAAAAATGAAATAAACTTTCTGAAAACCTTCTGCAACTTATTTATCAAGTTTTATCTTTGCCATCATTTTTTCCATTCTGAAATAACCAAGCCATTTACTTTCAAACAAACTTCTCTCATTTTTTCACTTGATAAACACAAGTATATCTATGACTTCCATAAAGTTATATGTTTTACCACTATTATCTCCAGGACAGTCTAAATCACTACTCACCAAATTAACTGCATTCTAATTCACAGACGACGCTGGGAGATGGGTCAGTGAGCACTGTCTGATACGCAGTGCACTTTTGCAGAGACCCACAAAGCTCACAGCCACTCACATTACCTCTGCAAGTTCTTCAGGAAGCAGAGTAAACACACTTATTAATATGATCAGAACCTCATCCACTCTGCAATGAGGCTTTGGTACCCTCTCCTATTGAAAAATTATCCATAGGACTTCCCTGGTGGCGCAGTGGTTAAGAATCCGCCTGCCAATGCAGGGGACGTGGGTTCAAGCCCTGGTCCAGGAATCCCACATGCCGCGGAGCAACTAAGCCCATGCGCCACAACTACTGAGCCTGCGCTCTAGAGTCCGTGAGCCGCAACTACTGAGCCCGTGTGCCACAACTACTGAAGCCTGTGCGCCCCAGAGCCTGAGCGTTGCAACTATTGAGCCCATGCGCCAACACTACTGAAGCCCGTGAGCTCTAGGGCCTGCGTGTTGCAACTACTGAGACCGTGTGCCACGACTACTGAAGCCCGTGATCTCTAGGGCCTGTGTGCCGCAACTACTGCGTCCGTGCACCACAACTACTGAGCCCACGAGCCACAACTACTGAAGCCCACGCACCTAGAGACCATGCTCCGCAACAAGAGAAGCCACAGCAATGAGAAGCCTGTGCACCACAACGAAGAGTATACCCCGCTCGCCGCAACTAGAGAAAGCCCGCGGGCAGCAACGAAGACCCAATGCAGCCAAAATTAAATAAATGAATAAATAGATAGATAATTTTAAAAAACCAACATAAGTAACATTTAAAAAAATTAAAAAAATAAAAATTATCCACATATCTAAAAATTATCCATTAGTTAATTCAATAGAGTTAACTAAAGATTTCAATGGAGTTAACTAAAGATTTCAGTAAAGTTAACTAATTATCCATTAGTTAATTCAATGGAGTTAACAGTGTGTCTGTTAAGCAGACACACTGCAGAATATACTTATTATTAATATGAAGACATTGGCAGGATAATGATTAAATTTGATGGAACGCTAGTTTTCCATTTACACAATCCTAAACAGTCTGTAGAAGTAATATTCTGTACAGTAAATTAGTATAAAAAATGTAAGAAGACCAGATTAATTAGCTTCTTAATAAAATAACAAACCTGAATCCTATTAAAAATTAAAATTTATGCCTGTTTTGTACAACATACTGATAAAGTCAGGAAATTATACTTACCTTTCAAAGGAAAATTATTAAGCCAGTCTTGGTTGTTCAAAGATTTACATCAAGTTAGTGAACTTGAATTTTTACATAAAAATGTTCCTAGCTAGTGGTTTCGTGAGGATTTTTTTTCTTAAAAACCTAGCATATTTAAAGTATTAAAAATTTGGTTTCATTATTGTTGTGAAAATGTTAGATGTATATACAATCACTTAATTTCCTCTAAAAAGCAATTAAACCAGAGCTTCCTTAATTTGAGTGTTTTTATAATCTAGTGTAATAATATCCCCTAGAGGTAGGAAAATATTTTAAATTCACACAATGAGAGGAAAAGACTTTTTTTCAATTTCAGACATGTAGACAACTTTCAGTTTTAATTCTACAACCTCAGCTACAGGTCAAGAATAAAAAAAGAAACACAAATCTCAAGGGTCTGTTCTATTTTCTATTGTTCAAAAAATAGTTTCTGAATTGGTCTCAGTTCATATATGGTAAAATGAACAAAGCAGGGATAACAAATCAGATTTTCTGTTGCCTCTCACTTGATGGAATAGATTCCCATCATTCTGGTGGAGATTCTGAATCGCTGATGCACAAACAAACTCACTCAGGTCTACACTGGATGTTCCCCAGATTGTGCCAGGAGGGCTGGCCGAGTGGTCCCAGGTCCTTGCCTCTGGCCTTGGATGAGTTAGGCAATGCACAGACAGACTAATGGACTTGGCCAAGAGCTAGAAACAAAAGCCACCAAAAAAAAACAAAAAAAACAAAAAAAATGAGGTCAGGGGGTATCTGGGAAGCAGAAAGTTATCAGAGGTAAAGTTCTGGCGGCACTTGGGATTTGAAGAACCAAGGAATTATGTTCCTGGACCCCAAGAGCTGGGAATGGCAGTTTTCAGGCAACGCTGTTTGATTCTCTCTGGCTGATGAGTCCACTCTGGGGCATCTTGTGAAGAACCTCTAAAACTGTCCAAGTATAATTTTCAAACACTTAAAAACATGACTCATACAAATATTGAATAAACACGTGTGAATGATTTTATTCAACTTGTTAATCAATGAGAACACCAACAAATGGTTTAAAGAAAGAATAAAAATCATGTTGAAGAACTGGCTGTTTCTAGGCATTTTGAAAGAAGAAATGCTAGACTAAAATCTCTAGCTTGTTACAGAAACAGGTTAATATACGACAATAAAAGTGTAGCCTTTGGGTTACTTTTTCTGCCGGACAGAAATCTACATGTTAACATATCTGGTATCTAGGCAGATAATAAATAGCAAAGTCAAACATAAATTCTCCTAAAAATAATCTTTGTGTGATATTCTTCATCAATGCCACAGTTTGACACTCTTTTGATTTTCAAGTTTTGGATATTTCTTTGAGGTATTAAAAAAAACCGTTTATGTATTGTAAGACAATATTGGTCAATTCATGGTTTAAAATAAAAATAACATGTGCTTGAAAAGTTAAATAAAATGTATTTTAGAGTTGTACTTAAAAAAACTGCTTATAATATAGGCCTCAAGTAACTTTTTTCAGCCTCTCTTTTTTTCTTTTTGCTGTTTTTAACCTTTTTTTGATTGAAGTATAGTTAATTTACAATGTTGTGTTAGTTTCAGGTGTACAGCAAAGTAACTCAGTTATACATACATATGTATATCTATTCTTTTTCAGATCCTTTTCCATTATAGGTTATTACAAGATATTGAATATAGTTCCCTATTATACAGTAGGTCCTTGTTGTTTATCTGTTTTATGTATAGTAGTGTTTATCTGTTAATCCCAAACTCCTAATTTATAGGCTTCAGGTAATTTCATGGAGGAAAGTAATACAAAAATCTCCTGATTAGAGGTAACTCAAGCTTATGCATAGTGTATTTACTTCGAGTGAGATGGGCTGCTTGCTGATTCTCACTTTCAAGAGGAAATTTGTACCATTCTTATTTTGATTGCATATTGAGACTTAAGGACTGTATCTCTTAGTTTTAACTAAAAATAGTATATAATTTTCTATTAAACAAAAAAGGTAAATTGTAAGTTTTATTGTGTCTTTTTTATGTGTCTATAAACCCTATGTGCCTCACAGAATTAAAATATTATGGTTTTTCAAAAGACTCACATTTACATGCGGTAGATAACTTACTTTGATGGAATAAACAATATTTTCACACCTTATGTACCACTCTTTTAAATTATATAAATAATATTGTGATTGGCATAATATAAATTTATTTGAGATATTATAGTGATATTGATAATTTTTTGCAATTATGTATGCATATGTTCAACAGAGTCTGCATTTTAACAAGATACCCAGATCTTATCTTGATTTACATGCCCACTAAATTCTGAAAAACCCTGCTGTAGGACACAGAATAAGTAGGACCCAGATTCTATTACTGTCTTTGCCACTTGGTAGCTTTGTCATCAGACACAATTTACGTAACCTACGACAGGCTGTTTTTCATCAGAAACTGGAATAGTAATGCTTACGGCTTAGAATTTCTGCGAGCACTACGTAATTCTGTATCTATAAACTTCCTGGCAAATCCAACATTGTATCAATGTTAGCCAACACAATAATATTATTTAGAAAAAATGAGACTAGAGTTTAATTTTCCATAGAAACATGTTAGAATTAAGACAAGTAACTATAGCATTCAGGGTCGTAATCCCTATGAAATAAAACTCAGTTAATTGAATGGGCAAATGTTTACATTTCATTAGGACAAAGTTCCAACTTCTCAAGCAATTGTCTGTAGACAGTGATTCTCCAATAGTAGTTTCAGATTCCACAGCAGAATCAGAAGAAGCAGCGTTTGGGAATTTGTTAGATATGCAAATTATCCAGCCCCAGCCCTTACCTACCAATCAGACGCTCTAGGGCTAAGGCCCAGAAGTCTGTGTTTAACAGTTCCTCTAAGTGATTTGATACAAGCCTAAAGTTCAAGAGCTGCTCATCTAGACCAACCTCCAGGATACCTGACCCAGGTACTTTCATAAGGTTATCTAGTGAATACTTCCAAAACTTTGCTTAATGTACTTTGTTGGCATCAGTTTCCTGGGCCTGAGGGAGGATCATTTAGCTCTAATATCTAGACTATCTGATTCTAAGAGCTGGGTGTTTTCAGTGTGAAGAATCTCAGTTACGAGTTTCCTATGAGAGAAGAATTTTTCTAATTACTTGCACCCTCAGAAAATCTGCAACCAGCCTTTTTCCTGGAGGGTTTTGGATGCTATGGCCCCGTAGCTGGCTCTGAGCACACAGGGGTTGCATCTTATTAAAAGATGGCCTAGAAGTGTTTTTGTAGCTGTAGAATACTCCCTTTAGTAACTTACCTGCTCTTGTTTTGTTTACAGCAATTTCTTTCCTCAGCTTCACAGCCCAGGGTGTTGCCAGGAGGCCTTAGCAACAAAGGCAGTAGAGGAAATGAAGAGATAAATTTAAAAAAGAGTGAATTCGAACCTAAATTTTTGTTTGCTTTTTGGCTAATGAATTTGCAGGTGTTAGTTTTTAAAATTAGATGTTTGAAAAATCCTACATCTGTTAGAAAGAATTTAATGATCACTTAGTTACCCAGGCATCTAATGAATTCATTCCCTTTGTGGCACCCATAATGGGACAGTATTCATGAATCGGCTTTCTTCACTGGGAGGGATGTCAGTCATCTACACAGAGAAGGATCTTCCTCTGGAAACTTCTATACTGGGTTTGATAGCTTAAAGGGAGACTCACCCACCAACTAGTACAATAAAGACACACATGTCTTACCTTTCACCTTAGACTACAACATTACGAGGTTTAGTTGTATGCAGAAAAAAATTCATTTCTCCAAAAGCTCTTCTGGTTGTCACATCTTACAACAAGCACAACGTTCCATAGCTTTAGATGTTGGCTTCAAAAAGCAGATGAAAGATCATCGTTTCAAACATCTCTGGAACTCACTGGGTGATTTCCAATTTTTCAGTTCTATTTCTTCTCTCAGACACAGGACAAATTTTGATCTTGGCTAGTTGTCTGTTTTCTCCATTTGTCCTACAGCTCATTAGTCAGTATTTTTTTCTGTCTCTTGAACTCTCGGTTTCCTGACTTCTGGTATTGACCTGATCCCATATGTATGTCGTACTTATATGCTCATATTCACACACAGTTTTTGGAACCCTGTAATCAGCTCAGATAATATTATCAGTATGTTGCAACCCACAATCCCATGATTCTCTGTATCCATTACATTTTCCAGTAGATACAAAAAGTAGTATTAGCTTAGATATTAATAAGGAGTCTTAAAAGCAGAAAAAAAGCACTCTAATAAATATGATAGAAATTTGCAAAAAGTGCTATGGAAAATACAGTGGAAGAGGATATAGCACATCCTAAGCAAACAAGGAAACCATCCCAGAGGAAGTGATGTTTGAGCTGAGATTTTTACTCATGTATAAAGTGATTAAAAGTGACTCTTATAACCCCTCACACCCACTTATACTTATAGGTGAAACTCTACATAGTCCAAGCCTGTGACAGCCTCTAAATACAAAAGCAGCCTGTGAGATCTGTTCCCCGATCTCAGTCACATAGAGAATATTAGGGACAAAGAAACTCAGCATTTAGATGGCTTTGTGGGACTCACCTGTCTGACATTTTAATTGGTAGATTTATCTAGAGTCTGACAGTTTTGGTTGGGTAAGGGTAAAAATAACCAGGAGTGTATTAGTTACCTAGAATTTGGGAGAGATTAGCTGCGTGGTCTGATTTAGCATCTCTTGTGAGGTTGCAGGTAAGATGTTGGCTAGGGCGCCAATCATTTCTGGTTTGATGGGGAAAGGATCCACTTCTAAGATGGTTAATTCACAGGACTGGGGGCAGGAGCCCTCATTTCTGCTGGTTATTGACAGGAGGCTTCAATTCCTCCTCGTCTGTTGGCAGGAGACCTCAGTTCTTCATTTCATTAACTTCCCCATTGGGCTTTTTGAGTGTCCTTATAATATGGCAACCGACTTCCTCCAGAGCAAGTGATCTGTCTGAGAAGAGGGAGACAGCCAGGATGGGAAGATGCCAAAACCACACCAGAAAATGTATAGACAATTTGGATTGGAGGCTTGTCAGAGAGAATTATGAAAGGGAAACTAAACAAGTTAAGAAACTACTGCTTCCCACTGCTCTTGGGGAACATACTCAAATCTTTACATTGCTTTCAAGCTTCACAGGGTCCAAGAGTTGACTCCCTCTTACCCCTCATCTCCTCAGATGCTCCTGTGTTTCTCTCTCCCTCTCCCTCTCACTCTCCCAGACACACTGGCTGATTTCCTTGAAGATACTTAAATAAGGCACATTCCTGCCTTTGCACATTATGTACCCTCATTTGGAACACTTTTCCCCACACTTTTACCAAATTATTCTCTATTGAATTATCATACTAAACTTAAACCTCAGTTCTTCAGACCAAAACCTCTTGGTTTCACTTAGTTGCTAAGCCATTTTCTCATACAAAATTGGTATTTATTATTATTAGTAGTAGTATTAGTAGCAGTAGTGTTTCAGGGTCATTTTTAAGTTTGCAATTAAACATCTAGTAGTGTCTTTATTTAATCTTTAAACTAAAGTTTAAGCCATATAAGAAAAACTAACAACCATACCGACCTATTCCAAGTGCCAAGCACAGTGTCTGGTAACTTAAAAACATTTAGTCATTTCTTTGTGTGTGTGTGTGTGTGTGTGTGTGTCTGTGAGATTTTCTTTTTTCTTTTAATTTTTTTTAACATTTTTTTTGGAGTATAATTGCTTTACAGTGGTGTGTTAGTTTCTGGTGTATAACAAAGTGAATCAGATATACGTATACATATATGTCCATACCTCATCCCTCTTGCGTCTCCCTCCCACCCTCCCTATCCCACCCATCTAGGTGGTCACAAAGCACCGAGCTGATCTCCCTGTGCTATGCGGCTGCTTCCCACTAGCTATCTATTTTACATCTGGGAGTGTATATATGTCAGTGCTACTCTCTCACAACGTCCCAGCTTCCCCTTTCCCTTCCCCATGTCCTCAAGTCCATTCTCTACGTCTGCGTCTTTATTCATGTCCTGCACCTAGGTTTTTCATGACTTTTTTTTTTTTAGATTCCATATATATGTGTTAGCATACGGTATTTGTTTTTCTCTTTCTGACTTACTTCACTATGTATGACAGACAATAGGTCAATCTACCTCACTACAAATAACTCAATTTCGTTTCTTCTTAGGGCTGAGTAATATTCCATTGTATATACGTGCCACATCGTCTTTATCCTTTCGTCTGTCCATGGACACTTAGGTTGCTTCGAGGTCCTGGCTATTGTAAATAGAGCTGCAATGAACATTGTGGTACATGACTCTTTTTGAATTATGGTTTTCTCCGGGTATATGCCCAGTAGTGGGATTGCTGGGTCGTATGGTAGTTCCATTTAAAAATTTTTAAGGAACCTCCATACTGTTCTCCATAGTGGCTGTATCAATTTACATTCCCACCAACAGTGCAAGAGTGTTCCCTTTTCTCCACATCCTCTCCAACATTTATTGTTTGTAGATTTTTCGATGATGGCCATTCTGACTGGTGTGAGGGGATACCTCACTGTAGTTTTGATTTGCATTTCTCTAATGATTAGTGATGTTGAGCATCCTTTCATGTGTTTGTTGGCAATCTATATATGTTCTTTGGAGAAATGTCTATTTAGGCCTTCTGCCCATTTTTGGATTGGGTTGTTTGTTTTTTTGATATTGAGCTGCATGAGCTGCTTGTAAATTTTGGAGATTAATCCTTTGTCAGTTGCTTCATTTGCAAATATACTCTCCCATTCTGAGGGTTGTCTTTTCTTCTTGTTTATGGTTTCCTTTGTTGTGCAAAAGCTTTTAAGCTTCATTAGGTCCCATTTGTTTATTTTTGTTTTTATTTCCATTTCTCTAGGAGGTGGGTCAAAAAGGATCTTGCTGTGATTTATGTCATAGAGTGTTCTGCCTATGTTTGTGTAGGGTGTTAGGGAGTGTTCTAATTTCATTATTTTACATGCAGCTGTCCAATTGTCCCAGCACCACTTATTGAAGAGGTTGTCTTTTCTTCATTGTATATTCTTGCCTCCTTTATCTAAAATAAGGTGACCATATGTGCGTGGGTTTATCTCTGGGCTTTCTATCCTGTTCCACTGATCTATATTTCTGTTTTGTGCCAGTCCTATACTGTCTTCATTACTGTAGCTTTGTAGTATAGTCTGAAGTCTGGGAGCCTGATTCCTCCAGCTCCGTTTTCCTTTCTCAAGATTGCTTTGGCTATTCAGGGTTTTTTGGGTTTCCATACAAATTTTAAGATTTTTTTGTTCTAGTTCTGTAAAAAATGCCATTGGTAATTTGATAGGGATTGCATTGAATCTGTAGATTGCTTTGGGTAGTAGAGTCATTTTCAAAATATTGATTCTTCCAAGCTAAGAACATGGTATATCTCTCCATCTGTTTGTGTCATCTTTGATTTCTTTCATCAGTGTCTTATAGTTTTCTGAGTACAGGTCTTTGAGGTTTATTCCTAGGTACTTCATTCTTTTTGTTGCAATGGTGAATGGGATTGTTTCCTTAATTTCTCTTTCTGATCTTTCATTGTCAGTGTATAGGAATGCAAGAGATTTCCGTGCATTAATTTTGCATCACGCAACTTTACCAAGTTCATTGATTAGCTCTAGGAGTTTTCTGGTGGCATCTTTAGGATTTTCTATGTATAGTATCATGTCATCTGCGAACAGTGACAGTTTTAGTTCTTCTTTTCCTATTTATATTACTTTTATTTCTTTTTCTTCTCTGATTGCTGTGGTTAAAACTTCCAAAACTGTGTTGAATAATAGTGGTAAGAGTGGGCAACCTTGCCTTGTTCCTGATCTTAGTGGAAATGGTTTCAGTTTTTCACCATTAAGAAGGAGGTTGGCTGTGGGTTTGTCATATATGGCCTTTATTTTGTTGAGGTAAGTTCCCTCTATGCCTACTTTCTGGAGGGTTTTTTACCATAAATGGGTGTTGAATTTTGTCAAAAGCTTTGAGATTGAGATTGAGATTGAGATTATCGTATGGTTTTTCTCCTTCAGTTTGTTAATATGGTGTATCACATTGATTGATTTGTGTATATTGAAGAATCCTTGCGTTCCTGGGGTGAACTCCACTTGATCATGGTGTATGATCCTTTTTACGTGCTGTTGGATTCTGTTTGCTACTATTGTGTTGAGGATTTTTGCATCTTGTTCATCAGTGATATTGACCTGTGGTCTTCTTTCTTTGTGACATCTTTGTCTGGTTTAGGTATCAGGGTGATTGTGGCCTCATAGAATGAGTTTGGGAGTGATCGCCCCTCTGCTATATTTTGGAAGAGTTTGAGAGGACTGGTGTTAGCTCTTCTCTAAATGTCTGATAGAATTCGCCTGTGAAGCCATCTGGTGTTGGGCTTTTGTTTGTTGGAAGATTTTTAATCACAGTCTCAATTTCAGTGCTTGTGATTGGTCTGTTTATATTTTCTACTTCTTCCTGGTTCAGTCTCAGAAGATTGTGCTTTTCTAAGAATTTGTCCATTTCTTCCAGGTTGTCTATTTTATTAGCATATAGTTGCTTGTAGTAATCTCTCATGATCGTTTGTATTTCTGCAGTGTCAGTGGTTACTTCTCCTTTTTCATTTCTAATTCTATTGATTTGAGTCCTCTCTTTTTTTTTCTTGATGAGTCTGGCTAATGGGTTATCAATTTTGTTTATCTTCTCAAAGAACCAGCTTTTAGTTTTATTGATCTTTGCTACTGTTTCCTTCATTTCTTTCTCATTTCTTTCTGAACTGATCTTTATGAATTCTTTCCTTCTGCTAAATTTGGGGGTTTTTTGTTCTTCTTTCTCTAACTGCTTTAAGTGTAATGTTAGGTTGTTTATTTGAGATGTTTCTTGTTTTCTGCGGTAGGATTGTATTGTTATAAACTTCCCTCTTAGAACTGCTTATACTGCATACCATAGGTTTTGGTCGTCGTGTTTTCATTGTCATTTGCTTCTAGGTATTTTTTGACTTCCTCTTCGATTTCTTCAGTGATCTCTTGATTATTAAGTTGTGTATCGTTTAGCTTCCATGTGTTTGTGTTTTATACAGATTTTTTCCTGTAACTGATATCTAGTCTCATAGCATTGTGGTCAGAAAAGATACTTGATACGATTTCAATTTTCTTAAATTTACCAAGGCTTGATTTGTGACCCAAGATATGATCTATCCTGAAGAATGTTCCATGAGCACTTGAGAACAAAGTGTATTCTGTAGTTTTTGGATGGAATGTCCTATAAATATCAATTAAGTCCAGGTTGTTTAATGTGTCATTTAAAAATTGTGTTTCCTTATTTATTTACAATTTGGATGATCTGTCCATTGGAAAAAGTGGTGTGCTAAAATCCCCTACTATTATTGTGTTACTGTTGATTTCCCCTTTGATGGCTATTAGCATTTGTCTTATGTACTGAGGTGCTCCTATGTTGCGTGCATAACTATTTACAATTGTTCTATCTTCTTCTTGGATTGATCCTTTGATCATTATGTAGTGTCCTCCCTTGTCTCTTGCAATAGTCTTTATTTTAAAGTCTATTTTGTCTGATATGAGAATTGCTACTCCAGCTTTCTTTTGATTTCCATTTGCATGGAATATCTTTTTCCATCCCCTCACTTTCATTCTGTATGTGTCCCTAGGTCTGAAGTGGGTCTCTTGTAGACAGCATATATATGGGTCTTGTTTTTGTATCCACCAGCCAGTCTATGTCTTTGGTTGGAGCATTTAATCCCTTTACATTTAATATAATTTTCAATATGTATTTTCCTATTACCATTTTCTTAATTGTTTTGGGTTGTTATCGTAGGTCTTTTCCTTCTCTTGTGTTTCCTGCCTAAAGAAGTTCCTTTAGCATTTGTGGTAAAGCTGGTTTGCTGGTGCTGAATTATCTTAGCTTTTGCTTGTCTGTAAAGGTTTTAATTTCTCTGTCGAATCTAAATGAGATCCTTGCTGGTTGGAGTAATCTTGGTTGTAGGTTTTTCCCTTTCATCACTTTAAATATGTCCTGCCACTCCCTTCTGGCTTGCAGAGTTTCTGCTGAAAGCTCAGCTGTTAGCCTTATGAGGATTCCCTTGTATGTTATTTGTTGTTTTTCCCTTGCTGCTTTTAATATTTTTTGTTTGTATTAAATTTTTGATAGTTTGATTAATATGTGTCTTGGCATGTTTCTCCTTGGACTTATCCCATATGAGACTCTCTGTGCTTCTGGACTTGATTGACTATTTCCTTTCCCATGTTAGGGATGTTTTCAAATAATCTCTTCAAATATTTTCTCAGACCCTTTCTTTTTCTCTTCTTCTTCTGAGACCCCTATAATTTGAATGTTGCTACATTTAATGTTGTCCCAGAGGTCTCTGAGACTGTCCTCAATTCTTTTCATTCTTTTTTCTTTATTCTGCTCTTCAGTAGTTATTTCCACTATTTTATCTTCCAGGTCACTTTTCCATTCTTCTGCCTCAGTTATTCTGCTATTGATTCCTTCTAGACAATTTTTAATTTCATTTATCGTGTTGTTCATCAGTGTTTGTTTGCTCTTTACTTCTTCTAGGTCCTTGTTAAACATTTCTTGTATTTTCTCCATTATATCTCCAAGATTTTGGATCATGTTTACTATCATTACTCTGAATTCTTTTTCAGGTAGACTGCCTGTTTCCTCTTCATTTGTTTGGTCTGGTGGGTTTTTACCTTGCTCCTTCACCTGCTGTGTGTTTCTCTGTCTTCTCATTTTTCTTAACTTGCTGTGTTTGTGGTTTCCTTCTTGTGGGTGGCAGGTTCGTAGTTCGCATTGTTTTTGGTGCCTGCCCCCAGTGGCTAAGGTTGTTTCAGTGGGTTGTGTAGGCTTCCTGGTGGAGGGGACTAGTGCCTGTGTTCTGGTAGATGAGGCTGGATCTTGTCTTTCTGGTGGGCACGTCCACGTCTGGTGGTGTGTTTTGGGGTGTCTGTGACCTTATTATGATTTTAAGCAGCCTCTCTGCTACTGGGTGGGGTTGTGTTCCTGTCTTGCTAGTTGTTTGGCATAGGCTGTCCAGCACTGTAGCTTGCTGGTCGTTGAGTGAAGCTGGGTCTTACCATTGAGATGGAGATGTCTGGGAGAGCTTTTGTCGTTTGATATGACCTGGAGCCAGGAGGTCTCTGGTAGACCAATGTCCTGAACTCGGCTCTCCCACCTTAGAGACAGGCCTGACACCTCACTGGAACACCAAGACACTGTCAGCCACACAGCTCAGAAGAAAAGGGATAAAAAAAGAAAGAAATAAAAATAAAATAAAATTATTAAAATAAAAAATAATTATTAAAAATAAAAAAATTAAAAATAAATTTAAAAAAAGAAAAAGAAAAACAAAGAAAGTAAGAAGAGAGCAACCAAAGCAAAAAACATATCCACCAATGATAACAAGTGCTAAAAAATATAGTAAAAAAAAAAAAAAATTAAAAACAGACAGGACCATAGGACAAATGGTGAAAATAAAGCTATACAGACAAAATCACACAAATCCACCTCTTGAATTTGGGATGATTCGTTGTCTGTTCAGGTATTCCACAGATGCAGGTACATCAAGTTGATTGTGGAGATTTACTCCGTTGCTTCTGAGGTTGCTGGGAGAGATTTCCCTTTCTCTTCTCTGTTCTCACAGCTCCCTGGGTTCAGCTTTGGATGTGGCCCCGCCTCTGCGTGTAGGTCACCTGAGGGCGTCTGTTCTTCGCTCACACAGGATGGGGTTAAAGGAACAGCTGCTTCGGGGCCTCTGGCTCACTCAGGCGGGGGGAGGGAGTGGTACGGAGGAAGCAGGGCGAGCCTGCGGCGTCAGAGGCGTCGTGACGTTGCAGCAGCATGAGGCGCGCCGTGCGTTCTCCCAGGGAAGTTGTCCCCGGATCACGGGACCCTGGCCGTGGCGGCTGCACCGGCTCCCGGGAGGGGCGGTGTGGAGAGTGACCTGTGCTCGCACACAGGCTTCCTGGTGGCGGCAGCAGCAGCCTTAGCGTCTCAGGCCCGTCTCTGGGGTCTGCGCTGATGGCCGCCGCTCATGCCCGTCTCTGGAGCTCGTTTAGGCGGCGCTCTGAATCCCCTCTCCTCGCACACCAGGAAACAAAGAGGTAAGAAAAAGTCTCTTGCCTCTTCGGCAGCTGCAGACTTTTTCCCGGACTCCCTCCCGGCTCGCCGTGGCGCACTAGCCCCTTCAGGCTGTGTTCACGCCGCCAACCCCAGTCCTCTCCCTGCGATCCGACCGCAGCCCGAGCCTCAACTCCCAGCCCCGCCCGCCCTGGCGGGGGAGCAGACAAGCCTCTCGGGCTGGTGAGTGCTGCTCGGCGCCGAGCCTCCGTGCGGGAATCTCTCCGCTTTGCCCTCCGCACCCCTGTTGCTGCGCTCTCCTCCGCAGCTCCGAAGCCCCCCCTCCGCCACCCGCAGTCTCCGCCCGCGAAGGGGCTTCTAGTGTGTGGACACCTTTCCTACTTCACGGCTCCCTCCCACTGGTGCAGGTCCCGTCCCTATTCTTTTGTCTCTGTTATTTCTTTTTCCTTTTGCCCTACCCAGGTACGTGGGGAGTTTCTTGCCTTTTGGGAGGTCTGAGGTCTTCTGCCAGCGTTCAGTAGGTGTTTTGTAGGAGTTGTTCCACATGTAGATGTAGTTCTGATGCCTTTGTGGGGAGGAAGGTGATATCCACATCTTACTCTTCCACCATTTTGAAGGTCTCCCCGTGATTTTCTTTTATTGAGGTACAGTTGATTTACAATACTATATTTGTTTCAGGGGTACAGCATAATGATTCAGTATTTTTGCAGATTATACTCCATTTTAAGTTGTTACAAGGTGATGGCTATAATTCCCTGTGCTGTACAATGTATCCTTGTTGCTTATCTATTTTATACTTAGCAGTTTGTATCTTATTCCCATCCTTTAATTTGCCCCTCCCCTTTCTCCTCTGCACACTGGTAATCACTAGTTCATTCTCTATATCTGTGAGTCTTTTTCTGTTTTGTTATATTCACTAGTTTGCTTGCTTTGTTTTTTAGATTCCACATACAATTGATATTCCACAGTATTTGTCTTTCTCTGACTTATTTCAGTAAGCATAATATTCTCTAGGTCCATCCATGTGGACATGCATAAAATAATGCAAGTGGCATTGCATAAAATAATGCAAGTGGCATTATTTTCTTTTTTTATGGCTGAGTAATATTTTGTTATACATACATACATATCACATCTTCTTTATCCATTCATCTGCTGATGGACACTTGGGTTGCTTCCTCATCTTGGCAATTGTAAATAAATGCTGCTATTAACTTTGTGGTGCATGTATATTTTTGAATTAGTGTTTTCATTTCTTCTGGATATATACCCAAGAGTGGAATTGCTGGGTCATATGTTAGTTCTATTTTTAGTTTTTTGAAGAACCTCCACACTGTTCTCCATAGTGGCTCTATCAATTTACATTCCCACCAACAGTGCAAGAGGGTTCCCTTTTCTCCACACCCTCTCCAGCATTTGTTATCTGTAGACATTTTGATGATGCTCATTCTGACCAGTGTGGGATGATATCTCATTGTTTTGATTTGCATTTCTCTACTAATTAGTGATGTTGAGCATCTTTTCATGTGTCTGCTGGCCATATGTATGTCTTCTTTGGAAAAATGTATGTTCAGGTCTTCTGCCCATTTTTGGATTGGGCGTTGTATTTATTATTTATTTATTTGCTATTGAGTTGTATGAGCTGTATAATTTTGAATATTAACCCCTTGTCAGTCACATCATTTCCAAATATTTTCTCCCATTCCATAGGTTGTCTTTTTCTTTGGCCAATGGTTTTCTTTGGTGTGCAAAACCTTTCAAGTCTGATTAGGTCCCAGTTGTTTATTTTTGCTTTTATTTCTTTTGCCTTAGGAGAGAGAACCAAAAAACATTGCTGTGATTTATGTCAGAGTGTTCTGCCTTGGTCATTTCTTATTTAAAGGATGAATGCAATATTCCATGAGATAGAGGATAAGGACATGGATTAGTAGGATGTGTGGATTCGTATGAATCAGTGTGATGCTGTGAAACCAGGAAGTGGACGGCACATGCAGGACAGATGTTAAATGAAGACAAAGGCCTGAGGGGCTGGGAATCATCAACTGAGACATTCTGACTTGTTTTTAGCTGGATGATAGGAAGCGATTATAGCAGGAGACAACACTGTAAAGTGAAGGCCTTAACTGAGAGAATTTTATCAACCGACCCCAGCCAGGAGCACATCGTGGACTGTGCCGGTTCCAATGACTTACCTCTTAGCTCCAGCCCTACCCCTCAGCACCTGCTCTCCAGTAATGGCCGGCTGGCTTTGAGCATAGCCCTGACATCAGGCTTTGCCAACAGAGCGCACTGGGGTGACGTTACACACCTTCCCGACTGGGGTGGCCTGGCTGTGAATTCCCTCCCCCTTCCTGGCTCCTGCTGCGGGGAGGGAGGGCATCCCTAGGGCTCTGTCCAGCCACATCCCCGAGGGCACAGCCCCTGCGGCGACCTCACTGGCCCAGCCCAAGCTCGGAGACATCCTCCCGAGGCGTCTTCCTCTGCCCCTGGCACCATGGGACCCTGTCTGTGCCTTCACCCACCCGCCTGGCTCGCCTTTGTCCAGGAGGTTTATTTCCTGCTTCTTTTGTTGACCACAGACCAGCTCTGGCCTGGGCTACCCAACAGATGCTTCTGCCCTCCCGTGGGCTGTAACCACACCTCCACCGAGGTCAGAACCCAGCCTCGGGGAGGGTCCTCTGCAAGTCTGTCTTTCTTTCCTTCGCTCCACGGCTCGGGGGCTCCCGTTCGAGGTTCTTCCACATCTTTAGAGCGACTCTCCTCTCACAGCTTCATCACTGATTCTTTAATATTAAACTTCTGCCTCCTAATCAGATGAAGGACGATACATACACTTGCTCATGGCAGGAAGTTGCTGCTTCGCACGTCTGGAGGGACAAAGAAGGGACGGTGCTACGAGAACCAAGATTACCCTTCAGAAGCAAGAACTATGTGGGTGTCTCTGGCACGATCTAGAGCTGCAGAAAAGAGACATTGCTGTCGGAATGCTGGCATGCTTTTTGCTTTTCTTCATCCGACAGTTTCCTGGAGGTGCTCCCGTTGGCGGAAATCAGCTGGACCAGCGAGTGGTCCTGGGAGTCTGCAGGATGCATCCTCCAGACCTGGCTTCTCAGAAACACACT
The DNA here is from genome assembly GCF_965194825.1 of Balaenoptera physalus. NCBI lineage: Eukaryota > Metazoa > Chordata > Mammalia > Artiodactyla > Balaenopteridae > Balaenoptera > Balaenoptera physalus. The sequence continues at coordinate 714,587 of NC_138884.1, forward strand.
GTGGATCAGGAGAAGGGCTGAAGGGAGGCGTCCAGGGCAAGAAGACCAGTGACCTGCAGAGACTGACCTTGGTCTAAGCAGCAGTCTGGTGGTAAATGCTTCACAATCAGCTTTCCAGGAAAAAGAAAAGCCTGGTTTTGCAGCTTTTGTCCATTTCCCTGGTGTCACTAGTCTCAAGTGACTCATTTCAAGAAACAAACACCCCATCCCTGACCACGGGGTTGGGAAGACTTATGTTAGCACACCCCTGTATAGCATTAATAGTTCCGCTATGCAAATACGACAGAGGAAAATAACCTCAAGGGCAAAGACAAGACTAAAATAATAAAGTAATTCAGAAGTGATGGGTTGACATGTTTAATATTTCTGTTTCTAATATAATTGATTTAACTGTAATTTTACATAATTTAGTTCTTAACAACATCTGTGTTCTACAGTGGACTTGTGTGAGCTGGTGGGAGCCCCCCCCAGGACCCCGCTGGGCTTTCAGGTACTCAGTGGGATGAGGGGTGGATACTTAGATATACAAATGTGACACCCAGGAAAGGAGTCCGAAGTGGTGATAGAGATTGGGGAGTTATCACTGCATAAGTGGTACTGGAATTGATGGGAGAGGACCATGGGGAACTTAAAGAGTTCTGAGGATTGAATCTTCACGACTTAAAGAACAGGACTTCCTAAGGGAGACCAGCAAGGGAAGTTCAGAGACATAAGAAAAGATCAATCAGCCTTCAAAATGATATTGGTTTCCTACCAAATTTATAGCATGAGTTTTAAGAAATTTAATCTACAAAAAATAGTACTCATCCAAAAATACACAAAGAAAACAGGAGGATTCATTTACTATACCAGAGTTCTGTAAGTCTATAAAAGGATTTATCATAGAGTTTATTTCAGCAAAGGGATTCCTAATGCCTTTAAACTGTGGTATACCATTATTATTTTATTAACTGTCTGTATATATTAATATATCTAATATAGTTAATACCTATGACATTAAATATATATATTGACATGTATGTGTTTTTAGATGGCATCGTTTTTTTTTTTTTAATTTAATTAATTTATTTATTTATTTTTGGCTGTGTTGGGTCTTCGTTTCTGTGTGAGGGCTCTCCCCAGTTCCGGCGAGCGGGGGCTACTCTTCATCGCGGTGCGTGGGCCTCTCACTATCGCGGCCTCTCTTGTTGCGGAGCACAGGTTCCAGACGCGCAGACTCAGTAGATGTGGCTCACGGGTCCAGACGCTCCATGGCATGTGGGATCTTCCCAGACCAGGGCTCGAACCCATGTCTCCTGCATTGGCAGGAAGATTCTTAACCACTGCGCCACCAGGGAAGCCCTAGATGGCATCGTTTTTTAAAGTACTTCTTTAACATAAAAAGTATAGAGTGTACATACATAGTGTATGTGTTTTTCAAGTGTAGGTGTTGGTCTATTGAACAAACTGATTATAATTATCACCATATAATTTGTTTAGTAACAAAACTTTCTTATTTTCAGAAGCTAGTACTAGATATTATAATGGATGCTAGACATTTCAAAGCAAGAGGTCAATCTATAATTTAAAATAATATATATTATATTGATATTATATTAAATATTTATAAGCTTTTATTAAAAATATATAACCATATATATGGTTAATGAGAACATACTCCTGGATTCTAGGAAAGCAAACAAATAACCTGAAGGAGAAGGGTGGAAGAAAAGTTGCTTGTGGGCATTTATATTTGCCTATTCCTTCTAGAATATCATGCTCAGCACGGTAAGCAGACTTCATCTGGGCAGGAGGTGAGAGAGAAAGGTTGGAGGCTGTAATTTCCCTTTTGATTTCTGCAAGCAGGAGGGGAAAGCTGGGTGGTGCATTTTCCGCCCCCGACTGTGACTGTGTTCCCTCACTCAGGAGAGACGGTCCTGGAGAGGTCACATTCCACTCGTTAGTGGCAGAGACTCCCTCAGGAATTATTCACACCTGTACCAGCATCACCAGCGCAGCCCTTTATAAAGGGGGGTGGTGCTCAGGGTCGGGGGGTTGCAGCTGAACCTCACAGCTCGCCTACCCCACTGACCTGACATTTTACAAGGGACTCTGCCTTGTACATGTACCTAAGAATCCCGAGAACCGGGCTCCAGACCATTTATTGCACGCCTGTACGTGAAGAAGTAATTTAGATGTGACTGAAGGAAAATATACATACGTCTAAGAGTTAGAAAAGTAAAACAGTAGTATATAAAACTGCACAGTCAATGTAACCTAGATTTTCTAAAAACATGCACTACTCAGATGTATATATAAATACACTCACATGCATATCATGTTATTGCATATGTAGAGAAGATCCCAGACAAAATTCCTCAAAATGGCAATAGTTAGAGATAGTAGACAGTTTTATTTTCTTCTTTTTGTTATTTTACTTTCTCAGTTGTCTACAAACAACGAGTTACTTTTTCCTTTCAAAAATTTAATAAATCCATGCTACTAGAAGGAAATAAGGGAGAAGAAGCCAGATTCATGAGAGCACATTTGAAAGCAGAAGTCTTTGATTACATTGTGCCGCTAGTTCCTACTTGGTCAAGGTCATATCATGGTGTGACATCTGTAACTCACTTGCACGTGCTGCCAGATGCACACAATGAACAGCTGTAACACAGCTGCTGAAATGGATTAGAGCTAAATGACTCAAGCCACAAGCCAGACTGAGAGTAGACAGCCCGAATTAGAGCATCCGCTGGTCCATGGGTTCTGGCATTTTCCTTTCCCCCGAGAACCAGCTTACACAGATTGCTGAACAGCCATTGGTAAGAAAGGCTGATGACATTTCCCTCCTGAAATGTCATCTCTTTACCTGGAGATAAGGAGCTGCAGGATGTTGACACCTTGCAGTTTATATGCTAACAAGAGGCTTCCAAACAGTATCTGGAGCTCTGCCCTCCCATCATGTAAGGGAGACAGGCATTTGTTGACAAATGAAAATGGTCGATCTCACTGTGCACACAGAGAAGAAATAAAATACAAATATAGACATGTGCAAAACAGCATGAATTCCTTATCATTTCCTTTTTCTATTATCTAGAATGGGCTAGCGATTACTCAGATTACTGTGTAGGCAGTTATTAATTTTTAAAATCTAAATTATAAGAGCAAGATAAACATTATTTTAGAAGTCTTCTTTTGATTTAACATAAAATCAGTAGTGTTGGCAAATGAACCTTACTATGAAACAGAAAGAGACACACAGACATAGAGAACAGACTTGCTGTTGCCAAGGGATGGATTGGGAGTTTGGGGTTAGCTGATGCAAACTAGTATATATAGGATGGATAAACAACAAGGTCCTACTGTACAGCACAGGGAACTACATTCAATATCATAAACCATAATGGAAAAGAATATATATATTCTAGATATATAGATTCTATATACATATGTTCTATATATATATTCTATATATATACTATATATATTCTATATATATTCTATCTGTCACTTTGCTGTACAGCAGTCATTAACACAACATTGTAAATCAACTATACTTCAATAAAATAAATAAATAAATAAAAATCAGTAGTGTTGGCATTTTGCCTATTAATTTGAATGCTAAATGAATGGCCCATTAGCTAAATGTGAGAAGCTAAAGCCTTTTTATCTCAGTTAATCAGAAAAGACATGAGGCTGCGTATATATTTTTATTGAATAGGAAGATTAGTTTTTAGCATCTATTCAATGAGATATCTTGCTCAGAGAATTGCATTGTTTTTCTATACAGCTATGCCTGGCCAAAATTGCTTTCATTCTACTTCCTGTCTTCAGTGAAGTTAAACAGTCCCGAGATTACTCACAGAAAATGACCAGAGTGAGATAATGTACCAATTTTCAAATGAAGTGCAGTTCTATAACTGGAAAGAATGTTGAGGAAGTTTGCAATCGTGTTTACTTGAGCCTGGGAAATCCAACGGTAGTGCTTTTATCAGTTGTACAGAATTTAACACCAGCCCTTGACCCAGCAGCTTTTAAAATGAGTTTGGATTATATGCATTTAGCTGCAATGTGCTCAGAACAGGACATATTCTTTGCGGAGGAATGCTCTTGCCTGGTGACAGCTGGTCTCAAGTTCTGGAAGCGTGGTATTACCGAGACAGCTCCTGTTTTACTACCAGGATTCTTGGGAGTTTGATCTGCTTCTTCTGTGAACCATAATCTCAAGCTCAAGTACAGGATCATTCACACTGACGTTGTGGTTTATGGTGTATATGAGGAGGTAAAAAGACCTCACAACCTGGGCAGGTGGGACAGACAGAGCACAGCAAACGTCCAAACAACCTCTGGAGAGTAAGTAGAGAAGCTGTTGTGTTTGGGTGGAAAGAAAGAGTTTAAACAGTGCCAGCCTGAGAAAAACTCTGAAATAGGGAGAATTTGTCTTTAGCTGATTCTTGGCATTGTTTCCTATGCTGTTATTTTTTTTTTCCTTTTCTTTTCTTTTTTTTTTTTTAATTCAGAAGGGAGACTTCTTGCCTGGTATCAGCTTAAGAAGTTTTTACACCAGATCCGTCCTTCCTGACAAAACTCCATGTTCTGACCCTCAATTTAATTTTATTAAAATATATGCATTCTGTGCCCCCAATTTTCTTCTAGATTAAGCTCCCTTTAGAAGGGAATCAGCTAAATTATTCCTTAATTATTAAGCTTAAATTATAACTAATTACAATTAATCTTCTCTCGCTCTCCCCAGCTAACGACAGGGGATTTGAAGTTGAAAGACTTATCCAATTAATTCCACAAGTAGTGGTTGAATATCCGTTGATTGCCCTACACTGGATGGGCTCTGGAAACCTGCATGAGATGGTTAACCAACATCTTCCACGAAGGAGCTCACAGCCAGGACCACAGAGTAGACAAGTGGCTTGGATGCTTAAGGGGTTCAGAATAAAGATAAATCTAAGTGACAAAAGATGTCTGGAGAGGGCAGGATCTGGGCCAGGTTTTACAGGACACATGTCATACGTGTGAGTCAGAGGAGAAATGTTCTCAAGGCCCAGGGAGGGTGTGAAGATGTAGAGTTGACCACACGTTCTGTTTTGCATGGAATCAACCTGAATATGACTATTGTCCTGTTCTCAATTTCAGTAGTGTCCTTTCTCACGCTGAAAAGTGTCCCATTTGTCTGACAATTGCATATCTTTCTATGAGCGGTGCTTACCAGTGGAGAGTGGTGATATCAGGATAACCAAAGGAGAAGAATTTATTGGGGATTTGAGGAACATGAGATTGGATTGCTGAGATTCAGCAAGGTTATCAGGGCACCTACATTTAGATACGATGTAGTAGAAAAGAGGAAAACGGTTACTTACCTGAGTTGGGAACTGACATCACAAAAGCAATGTTGAAAGATGAATCTGATACAAAATAATAATTACGTATATAATTTATATCTTTATATATTTTACATTATATATATCTTTATTATTTAAATCTTGCCTACTTAATAATAAATGATAGCATAGTCTATCATTTTGAGTTAGAATTGAGTCTGTATCTTTGTTCAGCACTTCCTATTTGTATATCTTTAACCCATTCACAACCCTGAGGACTTTTAAATTTTTAGATGTTATTAAGGAGATAGACATTAAATATAATGAAAGTGTAATGTATGGCCTAAAAATGACATTATTACCAGTTTTACTAACAAATTTGCAGTTTATAAAATGGTTTTTACGCTTTTGAAGCCTAGAGTCAGGGAGGAGGGCTTTTACTGTGGAATCCATCTGCAAGGCATTGGCTTGAAATAGCACAGTAGCCAGGAATACAGTGAATAATAATTATGCGTGAGTGATTTACACAGAAGTTTAATGTAAGTTGTAAGAAGTAACAGAAAGAGGAAAGAGTGTAAATGATTGACTCAAAGATTTCTAGCCTTTGATATTGGAATAATTTGGGGAAAATGAATCAGTTTGGGGTCGTGTTAAGTAAATGCACTGTGCGTGAAGTTGTGATTCCCTTGGAAACAATAAAAGTGCCATTTATTGAGCACCTAGTCCATGGTCATTAATCCTGAAAACAACACTTCTAGGTAGAATTAGTGTCCACTTTTTACAAGTGATGACACAGCAGCTGAAATACATGGAATATCTCATCCAGAGTCACTCAGTAAGGGACATAACCAAGGTCTAGACCACATGCCTCAGCCATTTCTGCACTTGAGATGCAACCTTGAGGCTGATGAAGGGGTTCAAATATTCATGAAAGGGTGGATACAGAGAAATAATTATGAAATTTGCCCCTTTGAAGATCACTGGTAACTTGATGATTAGAAAGATTAGGCCTGAACTTAAGGATTAAAGAGGGTTAATCCTGGGACAATTTTTTATAAGCATATAGTAATTTTGGATCTATCTTTCAGAAAGAGATGTAAGAATGTGTCAGCAGAGAAGACTGTGTTGATTGAGAGCATTGATATCCATGAGTGAGAAAGGGGCAGAGAATTTTGTGAAGACATAATAGCTGAAAACTGCCCTAACCTGGGGAAAGAAGTGGACATTCAGGTCCAGGAAGCACAGAGAGTCCCAAACAAGATGAACTCAAAGAAGTCCACACCAAGACACTTTCTAATTAAAATGGCAAAACTTAAAGATAAAGAGAGAATTTTAATACAAAAGCAAACAAACAAAACAAAAACAGACTCTAGATATAGAGAATAAATGGGTGGTTGCCAGAGGGAAGAGGGATGGGGACCTGGGTGAAGTAGCTGAAGGGGATAAATGTCCAGTTATAAGATAAGCCACCGAGATGTAATGTACAGTGTAAGGAATATGGTCAGTAATATTGTAACAACTTGGTATGGGGACAGATGGTTACTAGACTTTCATGGTGATCATTTCATAATTTATGCAAATGCCAAATCAATATGTAGTATACCTGAAACTAACATAATACTGTACATTGACTATATTTCAATAAAAGTGTCTTTAAGAGCACATATATCACAAAAGAACATATATAGAGCACACATAATTCCATATCCCAAAGTATAAAATTGGGAAAAATAAAAGTACAAATTTCAAAACATACAAATTTTATTCAATTTTTATACAAAAGATGCAAACATATTCTTCATATAAAAAGCACTTACACATCAGAAGAAAAAGGATTAACCTCTGTAGAACAGAAAAGAAATATAAATGGCTAATAATGCATAGCATCACTCAAAATATGTATAAATATATAAATATTGAGGTATGGTTATTTAGCTATCAAACTTGCAGAGCTTACCCAAATCAATCATACTTGGTATTAGCAGTGTTGGGAGAAAGAAGGACCATCACAGAGTTCATGGGAAAGCAATGCAACAGTAATTTCAATATTTAAAAGACTCAAACTGTTTGATATATCAATTCCATTTTTGAAATTTTATGGTTATACCTACATTATTATTATTTTTTATTGACGTATAGTTGATTTACAAGGTTGTGTTAGTTTCACGTGTACAGCAAAGTGATTCAGATATATATATATATATATATATTTTTTTTTTCAGCTTACTTTCCATGATAGGTTATTACAAGATATTGTATATAGTGCCCTGTGCTGTACGGTAGGTCCTAGTTGTTTACCTATTTTATATACAGTAGTGTGTACCCACATTATTGATTAAATATTCTCCAGCATTGGAGGAAAAAATACTTGAAAATAATCTGAATCTTAATCACTAGGAGATTGTTTAAATAAATGTGTTATATTCATACAATGGATCACTGAGTAGTCCTTATAAAGAATGAGGTAAAATATTATAAATTAATATAGAAAAATATCTACACTATATTACCAAGTAAAAGTGTGTTAGTGTCAGAATAGCATGTATTGTATGAACTCATCTGTGTTAAAACATTATCTTAGTTAATATGCTTAAATGTATATATAGAGTTAATGAAGAATATGTCTGGAATAATATCCATGAAGCACTTAGGCTAATTTGGGGAATTGATTGGGGAAGAAGAAAATGGGACATTAGATTTTTACTCTGTGTTTAGGTATTGTTTTTATTTTAAACATTCCTCACATAACATTAATATCTGACTCCGCATTTAGGTACTGTTTCTGTCTTAAACTATATGCAAACAGCCATTTTATAATCAAAACGACTTTACAGTTAGATGACTTTCTTTTAAACAGTAAGTACACATTATTTTTACAAATAACTTAATGAAAATTTAATACTTTTACATTTTATTTTTTAATTTAACTTTATACTCTCTGGTTATATTTTCTTTACCGTCTACTATTTTCTCTTCAGCTCTCCTAGGAATGCTAATATTTTATTTAAAATATGTATTTGTGGAGAAAAAAATCTACATTGCCATATAAACAATGTTAGAGCGTTGTCATCTTGTTAAAATTTTAATGACTTCTATATGGGCATTATATACTGCGATAATAGATATGATAGCATTCTTAGTAGCCTGAATGGCTGTTTCATTTGTTCTATTTACACTGGAGTTCCAAGGTTCATTTAGGTTCTGAGTCCCTGGGTCTCTGTTTATTTTCATAGTTCAACTGATAAAACTTCTAAAGGTATGACTGTTATGCATATAATAAAGTAATAATGCCCTAATGATACCCCAATGCATGGAGAGAGTTAATTCACTTTCATAGGTGAGCAGTACGCTCAGGAAATAGTTGACGTAGTTTAATTACTAGTCAGGCAGCAAAATGTTTACGAAGAGCTTTGAACTTTTCTAGTGAACTAGTAAAGACCCAGAGGCCAACCAGGTGTTTCTGTTTAGTGTTCTTTTACTGTTTTGTTAGGGAATGAGAGAAAGAGAGAGAGAGAGAAGGAGAGAGATCCCTAACTTCCCGCCTTCACTTTCTCAAATAATATGGTACCTGAAGCTGAAGCCGTATCTTTTGCTAGTGCACTTGAGACCGTAAATACCGTATTTCCAGAAAGCTTCTAAAATGCGTGGTGCTGGGACTTCCCTGGTGGCACAGTGGTTAAGAATCCACCTGCCAATGCAGGAGACACGGGTTCGAGCCCTGGTCCGGGAAGATCCCACGTGCTGTGGAGCAACTAAGCCCGTGTGCCACAACTACTGAGCCTGCGCTCTAGAGCCCGCGAGCCACAACTACTGAAGCCCACGTGCCTAGAGTCCGCACACCGCAACGAAGAGCAGCCCCCAGTCGCCGCAACTAGAGAAAGCCCGTGCGCAGCAACGAAGACCCAACGCAGCCAAAAATAAATAAATAAATAAATAAGTTAAAAAAGAAGTGCATGGTGCTAACAATTACTTTTGAGATTGTCAGTGCCTTGCTCATTAAATAATAACATTCTATTTATTTATTTATTTTTGGCTGTGTTGGGTCTTCGTTGCTGCGCACGGGCTTTCCCTAGTTGCGGCAAGCGGGGGCCACTCTTCATCGCGGTGCGCGGGCCTCTCACTATCGCGGCCTCTCTTGTTGCGGAGCACAGGCTCCAGACGCGCAGGCTCAGTAGTTGTGGTTCACAGGCCCAGCTGCTGCGCGGCATGTGGGATCTTCCCAGACCAGGGCTCGAACCCGTGTCCCCTGCACTGGCAGGCAGATTCTCAACCACTGCGCCACCAGGGAAGCCCTAAATAATAACATTCTAGAATCAGTCATTTGTATTCTTGGTGTTAACTTCTAAAACTTCCTAAAACTACTAGTTATACAAATTATGTGTGAAAAATTACTATCTGCATTCAAGTTTTCAATTAGAATTTAAAGCCATTTTAAAGAGCAGACCTTTTAGGAGTCTTCTCTATGAATATTCAGTCAATTTATACCTAGCATCAATTTCCTGCTTTGAATCTCAGTATTTGCCATGACATTTAATATCTTAAATAATTTTGAGCTAGTAATTATTTGTATGCACAAATCCTGATCACAAGGGGGGATATGCAATGTTTTATGACATTCTTGCTACGAAGATACTAGAACCAATTACCTGTGTTGGAAATAAAATTGTATCTTAGATTAATGCTATTTGTATAAGACAGGAAGCATGTTTGTAATAAAGTCAAATTCACTAACAAAGTACAGAATTCTTTCAAGGTAGAAAGGTTTGCCAGAGGCATGTAAACAAATAAGCAAAATGTAAATAAAGGAATCAGTCTGACTGACCCAGCCACTAAGACCACTGATGATTATAGCAAAGTTACTTCCAAAGTTTGAAATTTATTGAACCAATATTGGGCCCATGGTGGGAGACTTTGGAAAGCTTGCTTTTCTACCTGCCTTTAGGAAATTGTACATTAAAAACAGAATTCATAATTCTGTTCTTCTGGGAAAGTCAAGTGCAGAATAAAAGCCAGTTTTGACATTTATAGATACTTCAAAATCAAACAATAGAGGATTTGTCATTGCTTCAGAACCCTAAGTGATGATTATTTTCTAGTTAACAGTAGAAATATTTTACCCTCTTTTGGATCTCTAACTTTCACTTATGTTAAAAGTTTTCTTCACAGGGAACTATATTCAGCATCCTGTGAATAACCATAATGCAAAAGAATATGAAAAAGAATATATATATGTATAACTGAATCATTTTGCTGTAAAGCAGAAATTAACACAACATTGCAATTTAACTATACTTCAGTAAAGTAAATGAAAACAATAAATTTTTGAAGTCATCTAGAAAAAAACAGTTTTCTTTATGATATTATAGAATTAAGTCAAGGAATGTCTTTATTAATGGGCTGCCCCTTGTATGTATCATGTTTCCCTTTAACCACTGTAAGAGAAATAAGTATACATATGGAAAAACCCTGCATTGTTCTCAATTTCTCTTATAATTATAGACATTCCAAGGTGGTGTGTACCAGTGTTAAAATGTGTTCTGGAAAAGATTCTTTTGACCTTTGATTTAAAGAAAAATGTGGTATTTCAGGTGACAATGGGCAAGATTGATTGCAATGCAATTCTACAGGATATACGCAGCTCTCTCCTTACATCTGTATGTGACAGGGTCATTTACTTGGACATTAATTCTCACCGTTCTCAGTATAATCATCCTTTCTCCACTCTCAATCAATGGACTTCAAGCTCCCTCGCCTCAGGGGAGATTAAGGACAAGCCCCTTTCTGACTTTTCTTCTTGAATTTCCCTGCTTCCGGGGAGGATTATCCTGGGATAAAAGCCAGTGGATTTACCTTGACAGAGGGCAACAGAGGTCAGGACAGAGGCCTCAAGGTCAGAGGCACTGCTGTACCTGGACACTCATGAAACTGACCCTTTGGGGCTTTCAGCCACAGGGAAGGCTTGCAAAGTCCTGAGCCTAGTTTCAAAATCATATTTTTTTTCCTAAACTTTTTCTTGCCATATAACCTTCAGATGGCAGAATACACAAACCCTAAGTGAATTCCTCCTAATACATGTATCCTTGTAATCACCACCCAGATCAAGATAAAAAAATTATATTTATATTTCCCTTTGATCAAAGAGAGCATTTCAAACTGTATATGCTCAGGTCCCCGTAACACTTAGACTCTTACCTGGTACAGGTGTTAAACATACAAAGAGACAGGACCTGAAATGAAGGCAAGGGTGTCAGGAGATAGCTCTCTGCTCTCTGCTTGTATTTTATTTTTCCCCAGCCTTCATGCGCCCAGGGGGGAGAAGAGTTCCCACCATCCAACAAGATTATTGGATACAAACAGGATTTATGCGGACAGTCAAGACTTTATTTTATTTTATTTTTTTTTATATTGGAGCATAGTTGATTTACAATGTTGTGTTAGTTTCAGGTGTACAGCACAGTGAATCAGTTATACACATACATGTATCTATTCTTTTTCAAGTTCTTTTCCCATTTAGTTTATTACAGAATATTGAGTAGAGTTCCCTGGGCTATACAGCAGGTCCTTGTTGATTATCCATTTTAAATATAGCAGTGAGTACCTGTCAATCCCAAACTCCCATTCTATCCTTCCCCCCACGCCCAGTAACCGTAAGTTCATTTTCTAAGTCTATGAGTCTGTTTTGGCTTTGTAAATAAGTTCATTTGTATCAATTTTTTTTTTAGATTTCACATATAAGTGATATTATATGATATTTGTCTTTCTCTGTCTGACTTACTTCACTTAATATTCAGTATGATAATCTCTAGGTCCATCCATGTCACTGCAAATGGCATGATTTCATTCTTTTTAATGGCTGAGTAATGTTCCATTGTATATGTGTACCACATCTCCTTTATCCATTCACTGTTCAATGTCAGATAGCCCTGAATGGTCTTAACCAGAGATAACCATCTGGAAGAGAAGACCAAAGGGGATGCCCTGACATTAAATTGTTGTATAAAATATCAGAATACTGATAAAATTTAGGAAAAGGAAGTGAACTCCAATACAGAATAACATTCAATTTACTGCCAACCCAATAAGATGGAGGCTTCAGGTTAACTTCTGGTTTCTGTTTCCGTGATAGAAAATAAAGGAATTACCTTTCATTTTTCTTTTGCAACCTGAAGTTGTGGAGGTCAGTGTGTATTTGTTAGGTTAGGTTGTGATGAAGCACCTCACCCACAGCCAAGTCCTAAATCCCTCAGACTTAACACAACAGAAATGCATTTCTCAGGGGTTCCAGGAGGGTCTCAGTCTGGCAGACAGACAGCTGCTTGCTATGTCCGTCTGTGGTCATTGCAGCAGAGGAAGGAAATGTGGCCCAAAGTGCAGAGGTGCTTAAAGCTGGTGCCCAGAAGTGACACATGTCAGACCATTTCCCTCACGTTCAAATGAAAGAAGTACAGCCTTACCACGTGTTTGGGTGATCAACACCAAGGACGACACAAAGTTCATCCCAGCTACACAAACTACAACTTTTCCATTTCCCTCAAGGAGCTGTTTGAATGCTAATGCAGAAGGCAGTATATTACCTTTCTTTGCAATTTCGAATATCCTCAATGAACACGCTAATCTCTTCCGTGTGCCATTTCAGGGTACTTCTGTTTTTCCTGCCTGCCAGCAGAGAAGGTAATAACTGTTTTTCAATTTCCCAAAGATTACTTTCCACCACAGACATTTTATCAGGTTTTAGAATGGCATGTATGCCAAGGCGATCTGAGCATATATTTTACTTCTTTTATTGCTTTTTGCAAATATAGAGGCTCTATTCCTTTACATGCTGATTTTAAGGAAGTTCTTTATAAGAGTTTGGGTGATTTATGCTTTATTTTGTATTCCGTTTTTATTAGAAACAGGCCAGTGGCTTCTAGTGTTTGAATTGGAATTTGGTTCACTGACAGTAAAATAGCAACCATTTATCATACACTTTCAATCCATTCTTGTTCTCTTCATTATTTGAATGTGGATTGGGTCCATAAAAATGAAAAGTAGCTTTCACACTCCAGAATAGACATTCTATTTAATGGTTGGGAGTCACTAGAGTGTAGTATTGAAGTACATACATTTGGAAGCTGGACTCCTGGGTTTGAATCCCAGCTTTGACACTGTGTGACTTTGGGAAAGTTTCCTAAATTCTCCATAATTTAATTTCCTCATCTGGGGAAGATAATAGTAACCACCACCGTAAATTGCAGGGTCTGTGAACGGACTTTAAATGAATGAATACTTGTGAAGTGTTCAGAATGTTTGTTATATAGTAAGCGCTATATGAACTTTTGCTATTATTGTTATTGTTATCTTTGCTATTATTATTTTAATCAGGGTAAACCCTACATGACGTTTTGCCAACCAAATGGTTTCATTGCATTATATAAATTGTATTCTGGCAATGGCAGAAATGATTCCAAAAAATAATGTGACTGGAAATAATGTCACACTTATCGTCAATGGCTATCTGCTGGAAAAACAGACAGAAAAGGTTAAGTAATTTGTATATAGTTACATAGCTCATAAATGATATTGTGTATGTACCAAGTCCAGTGCAGAATCAGAGCTCTCAATGCACCTCACACCGTTACTGACAGGTGAGGTCCAAAACATGTGGCTGATAAAAAGAAAGGTTTATGGGGAAAACATAGCCAGCTGGGTTAAGGCTGCAATGGCCACTGAAAATGTAGATATTTTATTCTTTGCTGTATGGAAGAGTACTACTTTATTCCAGGGCTATCTATCTGATGATAACATATCTAAAACAACTTCTTCATTTTGAAACGAAGTAAATTCACTGTTACATACAAATACATTTCCTAACCAAAGAAACTTGTGTGAAAGTGTTTTCTTGATCAAAATATTTTACACTAGCTTGCTTTCAGTTTCGCTTGTTTTTCTAATTGACATGTTTCTCTTTAATACCAACGAACTGAAACCTCCTTTTTCCTATTGTATTTTCAGTGATGGCTATTTTAAAAATTAATCCTTCTGTTGTAGAGCTGATTTTTGTCCACAAATTCAGGTATCTTGAGAAACAGAATCTTGATCCTTGAATATTCTCCAAAATGTGTGACATTATAATACAGTTCCTTTAGATGAGGCCACATCTTTTTAATTTTTTTTTTTCTGAAAAGTTTATCCCCATGAAACAGTTAAGGATGACAGCTATTAGCTTGTGATCTCATGTAGTAATGGAGGCTAAAGTGGCCGACATGGAGAGATTTGAAATTTACTGACCGTGATAGATTCCCTTGCTAAGAAGCAACTAAGAATCCTCTCTCCTAATCTGGACTGATCATGAATGGATTTGAAAACACATGGTCGTGTTTTAACTCGTTCACTAACAAGAGTTTATGACACGTATCAAAGAGAAGACTATTTGGCTATCTTGGAAAATAATCAGAGCAAAGCCATAGTCCCTGCCTTTAGGGACATCACACTGGAAGGGAGGAAAAGGCAATTAAAATAATGATTATAATAGTGTGTGAAAATTTGTATGGTAACATATGGAAGATGGTGTGGGAGAAGGTGAGGAAGCCTTCCTTGAAGGTGTCCTATCTACGCTGAATTTTGAAACAGAAATAAGAATTATATACTTGAAGAAGTTTAGAAGAATATTCTTCCAGGAGAGAGAAGAAACTGCAGATGCAAAGACTTAGAGGCAAGAAAACTCATGACAGGTCACGGAGCTGAAAACAGTTTATGTCGGCCAGAGCGTGACATGGGAAGCAGGGGAAGATGAGGGTCAAGCCAGAGGAGCAGGTAGGGGGTGGTCAGCTCCAGCCTAATAACCAAATCTGGCCTGAAGCCGAGATCTGTGAAGAAAACTCTACAGAAGCACAGCCACGCCTGTTTATTTACGTGTGTCCTATGGCTTTCTGTACAGCGACAGCAGAGTTGAGTAGCTCCATCAGAGACCTCATCTTCAGAGCCTAAAATATTCACAGTGTGGCCGTCCTTCTGCTAAGTTTTAGGCTGAATGATGTAGAACCATGGATGCCTTTCTAAACATTTTGATTTTTACCATGAAGACAATAAGAAAAGCTCTCACATAACTTTAAACCCAGAGTTAGGCTGCCTTGTGCAGAATGCAGGGAGAGACTGGCAAGTACAGAAGCAGGGACACAGGCTATGAAGCTGTTGGACGTGAAATGCCCTGCAGGCCTAGACTTGAGGTCAAGGGCATCAGAGAGTGAAAAGGAAGAGGTGGAT
The DNA here is from genome assembly GCF_965194825.1 of Balaenoptera physalus. Lineage (NCBI taxonomy): Eukaryota > Metazoa > Chordata > Mammalia > Artiodactyla > Balaenopteridae > Balaenoptera > Balaenoptera physalus. The sequence continues at coordinate 730,144 of NC_138884.1, forward strand.
TTGAGTGACCGTAAACTGATAATATCCTCATGACATCACTGATTGGACACGTGGAATAAGAGAAGGAGTGCTGATAAGGAACAGATGTTGGGTTGGCATCCAGAATGTATCTGAACTCATTCGTTAAGATTGAGGGCTCAGGATGGGTGGATCCGAGGAAGAGCCGTGATGATGAATGCTGTCTGAAACCTGTCGAGTTGGAGGTGATTATGGAAAAATAATTGGCCAAATCGAGAAGGCATTTTCCTACCTGGGTCTAGAACTGGAGAGGAAGGTCTAGACTAGAAATAAAGATTGAGATATTAGCAGTTTGGTAGTGGAAGGCCACTGAGGAAGAGTTTGCAAGAAGATGGGTCAGGACTTAGATGACACAGTAGATGGAGTTTCAGACGTAGAAGCGGTAACAGGACAGTGTGCTGTTTTGGAATTGAAGGTGGGATCCCATGAACAAGGAAGGGGAGGAAAGAACAGAAAACAGTCCAGGACTCAGGCTGGAGGTGAGCTCAGGCACATGGGCTGGGAGGTGCCCATCAGACCATCAACCAGTAACTCACTGCCAACAAGGAGCGCTGGTGGTAGAAACCGAATGGGACTCAGGAGTGAAAGTGATGAAAGGAAGGAGAAGCAATAAGTAACATGATTTTGTTAACAAAGTTGGCCACAGAGAGGAGAGGAGAAAAAAGACAGAGTAATAGCTCAGGGAAAAAAAAAAAAAAGGCATTTTCAAAGTTTTGTTTAGGGATCTAGAAATAGACACAGAAAACAAACCTATGGTCACCAAAGGAGAAAGGGGGAGGGATAAATTAGGAGAATGGGATTCACATACACACTACTATATATAAAATAGATAAACAGCAAAGACCTACTGTGTAGCACAGGGAATTACACTCAATATTTTGTAATAACCTATAAGGGAAAAGAATCTGAAAAAGAATAGATATGTACATATCTATGTATGTATAACTGAATCACTGTGCTGTACACCTGAAACTAACACAACATTGTAAACCAACTATACTTCAATAAAAAAAGAAGAAAAAAATTAATGGTATTTTATAATAAACAAGAGTTATTTCCTAAAAAGGGGGGGGGGATCTAGCATTTTTTATATGATGGATGAAAATAGTGGCTAGGTACAGTTATCAGGGAAATTACATAAGCTTGAGAGTTAATGAACCTGGGCTTGAATCTTTCCTCTGTCCATTGCTGGCTGTGCAGACTTTACATTTTGCTAAAACATTCTGAGCTTCAGTTTTCTATTATGTAAATGCAGGCAATAATTTCTACCTCGCAGGCTGATATTTTGAGTTGAGTGAAATTATGCTGGTAAATTACCTGGCGGAATGCCTGCCACATAATGGCGAGTTCAGTAAATTATTTTGTTATTTTTGTTAATAACTGTAATAATTATTTTTATATACTCGTTAGTTAATACTAATGTAGGTTACTTTTTATTGAACCAAACTCTCAGAAGACTTCAGGTATGAAGAGGTCAGGAACTCACAAATAGCACAGAACTGTAAGGACACGAAGAGATTTTACTTATTGTGACCTTGAACCATTGGGGTACAGGGTGATGGTCTTGGTGAAGGGAAAGCAGGGTGAATATTTCTGAATGAAGTTTTCTGAAAAAGAGTGTGGCATCATCTAAAGCAAGCTTACTTCTCTTAATTTTAGTTTGCATAAAAAATGTATTTCATAAAAATGTTATTTGGATAAAAAAGATGTTCTGGATTATCATAATGGAAGCACTCTTTATCTTTGGTCTAGAATATATGAATCAATTTCTCACGAGTAGCAGTGTGCTTTAGAAAAATCCTCAAAATCTCACAAATTTGTGAAGAAGCTCTCAGAGAGACACCGTGAGCTTCTTGATCCTTACAAGGAAAGGAGAAAATTCATTATATGCATTTCCAGATCTATTTACAAATCATTCTTGGACCACAGAAATAGCACAGCCATGAATTCATCATTTTAAGGAAATTCCCTACTTTGTTTCCTTTGCTTGAATGTTACATGTGTTTGTTCCACAGCACGGAGCTTATAAATTCTTATGATTCCTTATTTGGAATTATCCTTCTGAGTCAAAACCAGACCATAAATTCTGTAATGATGCAGACTAAACATGAACAACATGCTTCCACCACCCTGACCAGAAGAAAAATGTTCTCTCTTGGTGTGGTCACTTCGGAGAAGATAAATATCCTAACACAAAACCAGGCAGAAACCTGAAGCTTTTCTTAGTCTTTATTCTTAAACTTTGGATTGAATTCAATGTCAAGTTGATAAATAAGAATATTTTATCTTTTATTGTAGTCATTTTATCTCTATTGTAAAATCATTTTCATTTGTAGGACTCTGTTATGATAAAGAGGACTTTTTCTTCTGTCTTCCCATCTACTCCATAAAGAAAACAAATATTCAAGGAAGCGATGTCGTAAAAAGTGCTTGTGTGTGGTCTGGGGCCTGCTTAACGTAGAATCAAAGGGCTCTGTGGGACTTTAAGAGATTGTTCAGTTCATTCCACAACCTCCAGACAAGACTTCACCTAAACTCCCACGGACAGACCAGTTTATAGTGTCTGGGTCGGGCGTTGGAATAGCTACCCTGACCAGCTGCCAGGGAGTTTATTCTCAGGTTTAAGTCTCACTAAGATACATCTCTGAAAGATGAAATCCACAGTCTCATGCTGGGCCTCAAATGGAGGGCCTCTGGATATTTAAGGCTTGCTCTGAATAATTTTTAATAATAAAGTAAAATTAATCATTTTTAACACTCCCATCTTTGAAATATTAATCATACTGAATCCAACTGAGATGCTGGATAATCGCCTTAAATGCTTTAAATGCAGAACCCTCAAGAATGAAAAGGTGTATAAGAGTAGAGTGACCACCTAGAGGGGTGGGATAGGGAGGGTGGGAAGGAGATGCAAGAAGGAGGGGATATGGGGAGATATGTATATGTATAGCTGATTCACTTTGTTATACAGCAGAAACTAACACAACATTGTAAAGCAATTATACTCCAATAAAGATGTTAAAAAAAAAAAAAAGAGTAGAGAAGGAAAGTCCCAGTTTCTGTGTGTGTGTGTGTGTGTGTGTGTGTGTGTGTGTGTGTGTGTGTGTGTGTGCTCCCTTGGGGGTGAGGAAGTGGGTGTGTAAGAAAAAACCAAAAGCAGAGTACCTAAGTGTAGGAATAATAGTCTAAAGTTATTTTTTTGTAAAATCATGATTTATGGAACTTTATGTTGAAGGGAAGAGATATTCACATTTCAGAGGCAGGATAGCTACCCTTTGCAAGCTGATGAGCTAGATGCTGATAAATGGATCACAAGGAAACGCAGCCATCCTTAAAAGTATGCATTTGGGGTTCACTTCCAGTGATTAGCAGGTAGAAAACTTGTTTTGCAGTTTTACTATTAAAACGTAGAGGTGTCCTTCTTAGCAGAACACAAGTGCCCTGTAGCCTACTTGTTTATGAAGTTGTGATAAGAACCTGGCCAGGTAAGCAAAGGTGACCAAGGGGCCTCACCAGCCCCTTTGAAGTCTTACTGACTGAGATGCATTAACAGCCAAACTTCAAAGACTTATGCTTCGTCATTTTGTGATCCAATCACCCTATTTAGCTGCAATTTATAGGCTGAGGAAGTTAAATCCAGAGTGATTTAGGTGCTCCCAATTATGTTTTGCAAATGAAATTAAAAGTTCAAAGTACCCAGCTGCCTGTAAAGTGAGTTGGCAAAGTTGGGAGAAAGCTGTGGTAATTTGCTTTGAAGTTTGTTTTGTTTGCCAGTGCATCTTAGAGACTTGAATTTAATGGGTAACTTTCTTAGTATTCTAATTTTTTTTTTTTTAGGGCAATACAGTCTGGGTCAAAAACAGAGTTTATATTGGACTACATTCTTTACAAAGAGCTGGATGGGATTATGTTAACTTAACCCGTAAATATAGTCACACACATACCCCCCTCTCACACACACACACATACCCATAACTTGATGTATTTGAATCCTAAAGGTGAGTTGAATTTCTCAATTTTGACCACCCTGTGTGTAAGGTTTTTTTTTTATATTTAAGAGACTGAGATTTATTTTTTTGATTTGAATTTTATTTTATTTATTTATTTTTATACAGCAGGTTCTTATTAGTGTGTAAGCTTGTGAGATTCAGTGTCATCCTAACCATCCATCTCTCAGGGTTGGCTCCCCATCCTACAAAACTTTAGGGAAGGAAGGTCAGAAGTTGCATTTTCATGAGGTTAGAAGGGACAAAAATTATAAAATCAGATTCCAGGAAATAAATAAACCAGCACAGTAAATAAAATCTAATGGGCCCCATTTAATCAAAAATGATAGTAGAAAGAGTTTCCTTTTTGTAGTAGAATCAGACTCTTAAATCTGAAAGCGATCTCAGAGTTGGAGCTTAGGACATTTTTCAAAGAGAAGGATCACATAAATATTGGAAGTGTCTGATTAAAAATGGGTCTATAAATGATGCTGATGTTTTATTTTTTGGAGGGGTGGTGGAAAATACCAACACGAACCTGGCTTTGCTTTTGACATGAACACTTTACAAGGCACGTGAAATGTGAGACAGACCCTGGAGCCATTGTATTAAAGCACATCAAGCAATTCTTTGTTTCACTGGGGAATGTGTGTCTTTTCCTTTGGTCCGTCTGTCAGCCATGGAAGGAGGGCTTATACTTTTCTATTGCTGCCTCTGCTTTTTAAAAAAAAATCTTTATTGGAGTATAATTGCTTCACCATGTTGTGTAAGTTTCTGCTGTATAACAAAGTGAATCAGCTATACGTATACATATATCCCCATATCCCCTCCTTCTTGCATCTCCCTCCCACCCATCTAGGTGGTCACAGAGCACCGAGCTGATCTCCCTGTGCTATGCGGCTACTTCCCACTAGCTATCTATTTTACATTTGGTAGTGTATATATGTCCATGCCACTCTCACTTCATCCCAGCTTACTCTTCGCCCTCCCTGTGTCCTCAAGTCCATTCTCTACATCTGTGTCTTTATTCCTGTCCTGCCCCTAGGTTCTTCAGAACCATTTGTTTTTTGTTTTTGTTTTTTAGATTCCATGTATATGTGTTAGCATACAGTATTTGTTTTTCTCTTTCTGACTTACTTTACTCTGTATGACAGACTCTAGGTCCATCCACTTCACTACAAATAGCTCAATTTCCTTCCTTTTTATGGCTGAGTAATGTTCCATTGTATATATGTGCCATATCTTCTTTATCCATTCATCTATCAATGGACACTTAGGTTGCTTCCATGTCCTGGCTATTGTAAATAGAGCTGCAATGAACATTGTGGTACATGACTCTTTTTGAATTATGGTTTTCTCAGGGTATATGCCCAGTAGTGAGATTGTTGGGTCATATGGTAGTTCTATTTTTAGTTTTAAGGAACCTCCATACTGTTCTCCATAGCGGCTGTATCAGGATACATTTCCACGAACAGTGCAAGAGGGTTCCCTTTTCTCCAACCCTCTCCAGCACTTATTTTTTGTAGATTTTTTTGATGATGGCCATTCTGACCAGTGTGAGGGGATACCTCATTGTAGTTTTGATTTGCATTTCTCTAATGATTAGTGATGTTGAGCATCCTTTCATGTGTTTGTTGGCAATCAGTATATCTTCTTTGGAGAAATGTCTATTTAGGTCTTCTGCCCATTTTTGGATTGGGTTGTTTGTTTTTTTTGATATTGAGCTTCATGAGCTGCTTGTATATTTTGGAGATGAATCCTTTGTCAGTTGCTTCATTTGCAAATATTTTCTCCCATTCTGAGGGTTGTCTTTTCATCTTGTTTATGTTTCCTTTGCTGTGCAAAAGCTTTTAAGTTTCATTAGGTCCCATTTGTTTGTTTTTGTTTTTATTTCCATTTCTCTAGGAGGTGTGTCATAAAGGATCTTGTGATTTATGTCATAGAGTGTTCTGCCTATGTTTTCCTCTAAGAGTTTTAGAGTGTCTGGCCTTACATTTAGGTCCTTAATCCATTTGGAGTTCATTTTGTGTATGGTGTTAGGGAGTGTTCTAAGTTCATTCTTTTACATATAGCTGTCCAGTTTTCCCAGCACCACTTATTGAAGATGGTGTCTTCTCTCCATTGTTTATTCTTGCCTCCTTTATCAAAAATAAGGTGACCATATGTGCATGGGCTTATCTCTGGTCTTTCTAGCCTGTTCCATTGATCTATATTTCTGTTTTTGTGCCAGTACCATACTGTCTTGATGACTGTAGCTTTGTAGTATAGTCCGAAGTCTGGGGGACTGATTCCTCCAGCTTCATTTTTCTTTCTCAAGATTGCTTTGGCTATTCGGGGTCTTTTGTGTTTTCATACAAATTGTGATATTTTTTGCTCTAGTTCTGTGAAAAATGTCATTGGTAGTTTGATAGGGATTGCATTGAATCTGTAGATTGCTTTGGGTAGTAGAGTCATTTTCACAATGTTGATTCTTCCAATCTAAGAACATGGTATATCTCTCCATCTGTTTGTATCATCTTTAATTTCTTTCATCAGTGTCTTATCGTTTTCTGCATACAGGCCTTTTGTCTTCTTAGGTAGGTTTATTCCTAGGTATTTTATTCTTTTTTGTTGCAATGGTAAATGGGAGCATTTCCTTAATTTCTCTTTCAGAATTTTCATCATTAGTGTATAGGAATGCAAGAGATTTCTGTGTATTAATTTTGTATCCTGCTACTTAACAAAATTCATTGATTAGCTGTAGTAGTTTTCTGCTGGCATCTTTAAGATTCTCTATGTATAGTGTTATGTCATCTGCAAACAGTGACAGCTTTACTTCTTCTTTTCCGATTTGGATTCCTTTTATTTGTTTTTTTCTCTGATTGCTGTGGCTAAAACTTCCAAAACTATGTTGAATAATAGTGGTGAGAGTGGACAACCTTTTCTTGTTCCTGATCTTAGAGGAAATGTTTTCAGTTTTTCACCATTGAGAATGATGTTGGCTATGGGTTTGTCATATATGGCCTTTATTATGTTGAGGTGTGTTCCCTCTATGCCTACTTCCTGGAGGGTTTATATCATAAATGGGTGTTGAATTTCATTGAAAGCTTTTTCTGGATCTATTGAGATGATCATATGATTTTTCTCCTTCAGTCTGTTACTATGGTTTATCACATTGATTGATTTGCGTATATTCAAGAATCCTTGCCTTCCTGGGATAAATCCCACTTCATTACGGTGTATTATCATTTTAATGTGCTGTTGGATTCTGTTTGCTAGTATTTTGTTGAGGATTTTTGCATCTATGTTAATCAGAGATATTGGTCTGTAGTTTTCTTTTTTTGTGACATCTTTGTCTGGTTTTGGTATCAGTGTGATGGTGGCCTCGTAGAATGAGTTTGGGAGTGTTCCTCCCTCTGCAATATTTTGGAAGAGTTTGAGAAGGATAGGTGTTAGCTCTTCTCTAAATGTTTGATAGAATTCGCCTGTGAAGCCGTCTGGTCCTGGGCTTTTGTTTGTTGGAAGATTTTTAATCACAGTTTCAATTTCATTGCTTGTGATTGGCTTGTTTATATTTTCTATTTCTTCCTAGTTCAGTCTGGGAAGGTTGTGCTTTTCTAAGAATTTGTCCATTTCTTCCAGGTTGTCCATTTTATTGGCATAGAGTTGCTTGTAGTAATCTCTCATGATCCTTTGTATTTCTGCAGTGTCACTTGTTACGTCTCCTTTTTCATTTCTAATTCTACTGATTTGAGTCTTCTCTCTTTTTTTCTTGATGAGTCTGGCTAATGGCTTATCAATGTTTTTTATCTTCTCAAAGAACCAGCTTTTAGTTTTATTGATCTTTGCTATCATTTCCTTCATTTCTTTTTCACTTATTTCTGATCTGATCTTTATGATTTCTTTCCTTCTGCTAACTTTGGGGTTTTTTTTGTTCTCTTCCTCTAATTGCTTTAGGTGTAGGGTTAGGTTGTTTATTTGAGATGTGTCTTGTTTCTTGAGGTAGGATTTTATTGCTACAAACTTCTTTCTTAGAACTGCTTTTGCTGCATCCCATAGGTTTTGGGTTGTTGTGTTTTCATTGTCATTTGTTTGTAGGTATTTTTTGATTTACTCTTTAATTTCTTCAGTGATCTCTTGGTTATATAGTAATGTATTGTTTTGCCTCCATGTGTTTGTATTTTTTACAGATATTTTTCCTGTAATTGATATCTAGTCTCATTGCGTTGTGGTTGGAAAAGACACTTGATATGATTTCAATTTTCTTATAGTTACCAAGGCTTGATTTGTGACCCAAGATATGATATATCCTGGAGAATGTTCCATGAGCACTTGAGAAGAAATTGTATTCTGTTGTTTTTGGATGGAATGTCCTCTAAATATCAATTAAGTCCATCTTGTTTAATATATCATTTAAACCTTTTGTTTCCTTATTTATTTTCATTTTGGATGATTTGTCCACTAGTGAAAGTGGTGCATTAAAGTCTTTTTTGTCTCTTGTAATATTCTTTATTTTAAAGTCTATTTTGTCTGATATGAGAACTGCTACTCCAGCTTTCTTTTGATTTCCATTTGTATGCAATATCTTTTTCTATCCCCTCACTTTCAGTCTGTATGTGTCCCTAGGTCTGAATGGGTCTCTTGTAGACATCATATATAAGGGTCTTGTTTTTGTATCCATTCAGCCAGTCTATGTCTTTTGGTGGGAGCCTTTAATCCATTTACATTTAAGGTAATTTTTGATATGTATGTTCTTATTACCTTTTTCTTTTTCGTTTTAGGTTTGTTATTGTTGGTCTTTTCCTTCTCTTGTGTTTCCTGACTAGAGAAGTTCCTTTTGCATTTGTTGTAAAGCTGGTTTGGTGGTGATGAGTTCTCTTAGCTTGTGCTTATCTGTAAAGGTTTTATTTTCTCTCTCAAATCTGAATGATATCCTTGTTGGGTAGAGTAATCTTGCTTGTAGGTTTTTCCCTTTCATCACTTTAAATATGTCCTGCCACTCCCTTCTGGCTTACAGATTTTCTGCTGAATGATCAGCTGTTAACCTTATGGGGATTCCCTTCTATGTTATTTGTTGCTTTTCCCTTGCTGCTTTTAGTATTTTTTTTTTGCATTTAATTTTTGGTAATTTGATTAATGTGTGTCTCGGCGTTTCTCCTTGGATTTATCCTGTATGGGACTCTCTGTGCTTCCTGGACTTGATTGACTAATTTCTTTCCTATATTAGGGAAGTTTCAACTACAATCTCTTCAAATATTTTCTCAGTCCCTTATTTTTTCTTCTTTTTCTTCTGGGACCCCTATAATTCGAATGTTGGTGCATTTAATGTTGTCCCAGAGGTCTCTGAGACTGTCTCAAATCTTTTCATTCTTTTTTCTTCATTCTCCTCTGTGGTAGTTATTTCCACTATTTTATCTTCCAGGTCTTATCCGTTCTTCTGCCTCAGTTATTGTGCTATTGATTCCTTCTTGAGAATTTTAAATTTCATATATTGTGTTGTTCATCATTGTTTTTTTCTTCTTTAGTGCCTCTAAGTCCTTGTTAAATGTTTCTTGTTTTTGCTCCATTCTTTTTCCAAGATTTTGGATCATGTTTACTATCATTACTCTGAATTCTTTTTCAGGTAGACTGCCTATTTCCTCTTCATTTGTTGAGTCTATTGGGTTTTTACTTTGCTCCTTCATCTGCTGTGTATTTCTCTGTCTCTCATTTTGCTTAACTTACTGTGATTGGGGTCTCCTTTTTGCTGGCTTCAGGTTTGTAGTTCCCATTGTTTTTGGTGTCTGCCCTCAGTTGCTAAGGTTGGTTCGGTGGGTTGTGTAGGCTTCCTGGTGGAGGGGACTGGTGCCTGTGTTCTGGTGGATGAGGCTGGATCTTGTCTTTCCGGTGGGCAGGACCACGTCCAGTGGTATGTTTTGGGGTGTCTGTGACCTTATTATGATTTTAGGCAGCCTCTCTGCTAATGGGTGGGGTTTTGTTCCCGTCTTGGTAGTTGTTTGGCATGGTGTGTCCAGCACTGTAGTTTGCTGGTTGTTGAGTGGAGCTGGGTCTTAGTGTTGAGATGCAGATCTCTGGGAGACCTTTCATCATTTGATATTACGTGGGACCCAGAGGTCTCTGGTGGACCAATGTCCTGAACTTGGCTCTCCCACCTCAGAGACTCACCCCTGACACCTGGCCAGAGCACCAAGAGACTGTCAGCTACATGGTGCAGAAGAAAAGAGAGAAAAAAAGAAAGAAAAAAAATAAAACAAAGTTATTGTAATAAAAAATAAAAAAAATTATTAAAAATAAAAAAGTAATAAAGAAAAAAAGAAAGAAGAGAACAATGGAACCAAAAAACAAATCCACTAATGATAACAAGAGTTAAAATCTATACTAAAAAAACAATCAAACCAAAAAAACCCGGACAGACATAACCATAGGACAAATGGTAAAATCAAAGCTATACAGACAAAATCACACACAGAAGCATACACAGACACACTCACAAAAAGAGAAAAATGGAAAAGAAAAAATAATATATAAACAAAAGGAAGAGAGCATCCAAATCAATAAGCAAATCTACCAGTGATATTAAGCTCTAAATACTAAACTAAGATAAACATAAAGCCAGAAACAAATTAGATGCAGAAAGCAAGCCCCAAGTCTACAGTTGCTCCCAAAGTCCACCGCCTCAATTTTGGGATGTTTCGTTGTCTATTCAGGTATTCCACAGATGCAGGCACATCAAGTTGTTTGTGGAGCTTTAATCCGCTGCTCCTGAGGCTGCTGGGAGAGATTTCCCTTTCTCTTCTCTGTTCGCGCAGCCCCCGGGGTTCAGCTTTGGATTTGGACCCGCCTCTGCGTGTAGGTTGCCTGAGGGCGTCTGTTCTTTGCTCACACAGGACGGGGTTAAAGGAGCAGCTGATTCGGGGGCTCTGGCTCACTCAGGCTGGGGGAGGGAGGGGTACGGATGCTGGGCGAGCCTGCAGCGTCAGAGGCGTCGTGACGTTGCACCAGCCTGAGGTGCGCCGCTGATTCTGTTTTTTATTATGTTTTCCAAGTTAAAATCCAATGCTTTCTTCTGATTTTCTCCAAATGGAATCCATTTTATCTTTCTAGTGCAAACCTGTACTCTCTGTAGAGTACATCAAAGATCTCTCACAAATTCCCAGAACGTTCCTGGGAGGCAGGGCCATTTTCTCGTGAGTGGCAGCTGCGCTAGTTGCTATGAGGCCAGGGCAGAGCCAGGGCAGGAACTACACTTCCCTTGACTCCCAACCCACGTCCTGAAGCCCAGTCTGCAGACACCCAAAGAAAAACAGTGGCAAAAAGAAATAGCGAGGCAGCTGAGCTATGAAAACGGTGACTTTTCCTAAGAGGCAGGTGGTGAAAAACAGAAAAAAAGCCACCAGTTTAATACATACCTTTTCAACTCCACTTTACATCCCAATGCATCGTCAGAAAAAATGGTTTCAATAAAATGCCAAGTTGAAAACCGACACCCATTGGAAGCAAAGGTCAGCTCCTGGTTGGGGCACAGACAGGCTCTCTCTGCTGTGGTTCCTCGACGTCACCGAAGGGTCTGCCGTGGTTGACAGGCTGCTGGGAGGTCCCAGCTCATGTGGGTTGTCAGAGCCCCTGGGTGTGACAGGTCAGACAGGGACAGAACAGGGATGACAGTCCCGGGTCAGTCATCTCATGGTCGATGCATAAGCCCATCGGCATCAGGGAGAAATATGGTACAAGGGACACAGCTGCCCTATGTTTCCAAACCTGCTGAAGGCGGCACTGGGACGGGACTGGGAGGGGGTCCCCTCTTCGGCAGTTAAACATCAGGATGCATGCTGGGTGCCCACACCTGCCCCATCTGCTCCGGAGGCTTGGCTCCAGCTGGCTTGGCTTCACAATACTGCCAAAAAGGGCAAAGAGCAGAGACGCAGGTGGTGCCCGGGAAGCCAAATCCAGTGCTACATCCTTGATTTTCTTTTCTCTGCTCCTATGTAGCTCTGAGGATAAGAAGAGGTGAAGTTATCTTGAAAGTACTTTTTAAGAAATGTGGGGTCATTTCTCCTGTGGAAATACTGTATCCACTTCCTCAGAGTCTCCCTCGGATTATGCAGTCCTCCTGCAATTCCAGAGAATGGCATCATCTCTAAGAGAATAGATGGATCTTTTACAATAAAATTTAATTTAGGGGATATCTGAAAATAGGCATCTCTAATGTGTATCAGGATCTGGAAAGAACTAGTCAGTTATATAAATACGAAGCTTTGTCTTCCCAAGCTCTGTGCCATTCTTGGGACTGAGGTCACAGCACGAGAAGGCCTGTCCACTCTTGAAGGCCACTTGAGTTCTCTTCATTTGTGGAGCTGCTTTAAAACTACATCTCACTTATTAAAGATAACACTAAGTTATTGAGCAATACCTCAGCCCTGTAAACTTTTCTAAATTCTACTAACATTGGAGCTCAGCATTCCTCCAACGATTAAAAAAGAAAAAGGACAGTTGGCCAGTCATTTGTTACAGCATGACAGAGGTGGGACTCCAGGCCTGAGCCGTGCTCTAGAATAATCTCCAGCTGTGCTGGGCTGTATTAACATCCACAAAACCAGGACCATGCTGGCCTCTTAACTCTGTTATCCGCGGCTAACAGTGATAACACAGCCCTTGCCTCTTGCCACAAGGGTTGGAAGCAAGGGTCACCTCGGTGGCTGATACAGTGACTTCCAAGGCTCTCCCTGCTCCATACTGAATGATGTTTGCCCTGAGAGAGGACGGTGCTTCCACAGGGTCAGGACAGGCGCGGTGCATGGGGCGGGGATCTTGCGTCAGAATAAGGAGGTACCAACGCCTAGTTTTGGGGTTTGTGTTGAGGATTAGAGGGAATGCATACAGCAGGCCCTCCACAAAGGATATATTGTTACTTCCACATAAGCTACTTTATGAATTTGGAAACAGGTCAGATATTTCATGGGAAGAAGCTGACTACCATCTCACTTAAAGTATGAACAAAAAGAGAAAAAAGGTGTGCTAGTTCCTATCTAAGGGACTTTTCCCACTGGATATCAATTTCCACTGGATATCTCAAACTATTAGAGTTAAAGATAAAGAAACAGATACCCAGAGTCTGTGACCCAAGACAATTGCTATATTATGTGTCATTTATTTAAAAATGCCTCAACATAGACAGTCTGACATACACGTTTACCTCAATTTATGCCGTAGGAGCAGTTGATTGACGCTTTAAGTTTTCTAGGCAGAAATACACACTCCAGGTGGTGCATTAGCATTTGAACAAATGCTTCCTTAGTTAGCCAGCATTTTGAAAAAGCAAAGAGGCAAAAACATAAACCCAAGCAATAACAACAAAAGTCCACACTCCAAAACAGGCTGCCTCAGATCATTAGCTGTCTTTATTTTCCCCAAACACGAAATGGTTGCTAAATAGCATGGAAATGAGTAGAGATTACTGTTTGTTGGTGGAAAGAGTGGTGTTTAAGGGGGGTAGATTGGCTGGAAATATCCTGTGAGCCTGCCTGGCACTGGTTACGTAAGTGTGAGGATACAGTGAGCAAGGAAGCACAGACCACTCAAAATGACACAGGTTTTAGGACGCCTTTATCCTGCTTTTACCACCTAGCTCTCCTTGAGAAAAGAAAAGAAAAGTTAAATTCTGCCATTAGCCTATTTTTAGAGCAGTCTTGGTAAAACTTTTGCGCTATGTGCTGTCATAGCAGCTGAAAGTGCAGAGAGCTGAGCTTCACTGAGCTTGCATAAGAGATTGGATGACTGTTTTATTGCCACTTAATGATAAATATTTATGTCTGATAGACTTTGATCTGAAACTTCTTTCATTATAACATGAAGTTGGAATGGGCAAAAAAAACCCAACAAACCCGCCCTAGTAACTGAAAGTTCACAATATTTTTATAAAACAACAGAATAATTCTGAAAAAAACAAATTGACACAGGTAATAACAATATCCCATGTAGTCTGCGACATGGTCCCAGGATCCGATCCCTGGGCCGGCTTCTATAGGAAGCCTCTTTGAAGGGGGTCCTCTGTACTTATCGTGGCTCACGTCCTGGGAAATCGCTCGTGAATACGTAGTAGGCTAGATTCAGGAATGATGGCGCCCACCAGGTGGTAAGAGCCTGTCACTCTGACTTCTCAAGTCCCCTGCTCCCCTGAAGCAGCCTGGGGGTCAGTGCCCTTTGGTAGAAGTTTCAGGATTAGAGCTTCTGGGAGAGTTATTTGCTGGGGCAATCGCCGTGTTAAGGCAGGGCCTTGACACGCATAAACCTTCTCCTTAAAACTCTGCAACTTGGCAGAAGATGGCTGTGTCAGAATAATCTCTTTCTTCCCGTCGGGGTTGTCCTATGACCTGGCGTTTAGGTTCAGCGGAAGCAAATGTACCTCCTGTCGGCCAGAGAAGCAGCGGAGCAAAGAGTCGCATCAGTCACAGCGTCCTTTCTCCTCGCCCCCTTTTGGTTTTCTTCCTTCCCTCCCTCTGAGCTTTGGAATCGGTATGATTCCCCAGCTCCATAACAGGTACAGGTCACCGCATGCTGCCGGCGAGGGGACTTAGAGCTGATGCCTGACGCACCCGAATCCCGCAGAATTCACTCCCGCTCCAGACTGCAGGGCCCTTGCTGCCCCAGATCATAGGCTCAGCCCTAGAGGACGTAACTTGTGTGCCTCATTTCGGAGGGAAATTTCTCAAGCCTTTTTAGGGGGAAGAAGGGGAGAAAAGAATCGCGACTGAATTTCACCAGGGTTCTCACTGTTCAGTGACAGCAGCCTAGACTATATTGTCACTCACTATTCCTTTACTTGCGTTCAAATATCCACAACACTCAGGCCACATCTATTGACTCATTAATGAGAATGATCATAGGCCTTCGAGGACTGTCAGGTCATCCCTCCAAACTGTAAAACTTAGTTTTTAAAGTCTTCTTTAAATTGGTCAGAACGCTTGGATAGTGTTTTATTCTTCAATCTTATATGAATAAAGAATTATTGTATCAGCATATAAAGGATCAGAGAATTTCCTTGAGAGGGAAAAATATACTAGGCAAAGTAGACTTTTTATTATACTGTTTGGATAACAACTGATGATCAGTGAGTTATTCCCCAAACTGTAGACCCATGGCTTTGCACTTGGAAAACGGAGGACCCGTTTCAAATCGTAGATAAATTGCATTGCAGGGTTTTGTCAGTGCGACATGAAACACGTAACCCTATCAGGAGCACTGAGATATCAGAGCCTAGCACTCACAGAAGAGGCCCTCTCAGTATAACTAATTAACACACATACAAAGTGGATTACTTTTGCGACCAACTTGCTGGTAACAACTGGGTCTGCAGGCGTACGTCACACTGATTAGGAAGGCCCATTTTCTCCCCTCTTCGTACTGCACAGTATCAGTTGTCACTTGTTGATGGACTCCTGATAAACTCAGCTTTACTCAGAGTGAATGATGCCCTTGGATCCTTCTAATCCAGCTTTTAGCAGCACGTGTTTGTCTTAACAGTAGGAGGCTGTGGGGTGCTGTGATTTAGGACATATATATTGCCCTTTTATATACTGGGGGAAAATTTTTGTTTCTGCCCAGAAGAATAAGAACCAACCAAATGGAACAAAAATTTCCCCTCAATGTGTTGAGAGAAGTTTTAATAAGACTTATAATATTTCAGAAATTATATCCTTCCCAGCTAATCAAATTTATGATAAAATCTTTAAAATGTCAACTCAGGTATTTGCTACGGAGTACAGAGGTTTTTAGGTCCTTTTAGGTTGTAGGTAAGAAACTTACCCAAAAAAAATGCTCATCTACAAAATAGACACTGGTGGCTTGGCAAGAGACAGAGGGAAGTGCTGTTTCTGAAATATATCTTGATGTTTGAACAACGGGACTTAGTGGTGGATTGAATACGGGTGTGGAGGGCGAGGCGAGGCGAGGGAATAATGCCTTTCCCCTGGTATTTAGCTTGAACGCCGTGGGTCCTCTTAACGCGCCGCAGAACGCGGAGGGGGCACTGGGCGGTACCAAGGAATTCAGCGCTGAGTATTTGAGATGTTTGACGTCCATGTGAATGTATCAGGTAGCATCGTGTTACACACGAGTCTAGAGATGCAGAAAAAGCCCACTCCAACCTGATCGATTAGCACACGTTCTCGAGAGTTCTACATCTTCACTAGGTCACTCGTGACATACAGGCGGAATTTTCAGCTACTGAATCAACAAAGCTCAAACCTGCGACTTCTTTTGTATGGTACACATCTATTAATTAAGTCCCAGATTAATTCAGGGGACTTAAAATAATAATAGTGTGTTATAAAGGAGGCTTAAGGGTTATTCCCTTTATTCATTATAGGAAAAAAGGGGCAACATGTAAACGAACTTACATGTTTTGTTGTAACTCTAAAAACTACGTTCTTTCCCTAATCTTTTCATAATGCATAGCCTCTCCATTAATCTAATACTGGGCTTTTATTTTCAATATTCTGGAAGATATTCCCTTAAGTAAATTTCTATTTTACATGTTGATATTTCTTTAAGAAGAAGAATTAAAAAATTAAGAATAGCCAATATTTATTTAGAACAAAAATGTAATCACAATAAACTATGAATTTTTAAAACTTGACCAACACCACAAATAGAGCAAAATCCAAAGAATAATCTAATAAATTTATTAATAAACTTCAGGGCACACATGTAATTTTTTCTGAATTTGGTTATTATCAGTAATCCTGGCAAACATACAAAATTTATGGAAAATAAATGATCCACAGGAGGAATTCAAGGTTTTAAAAGTTACTTTCACTTTTTTAAACAACATACTTGCATAACCACATGAGCTTATACTGCAGATATTAATATTGACCCATGGCTGAATACGTATAGGCGTTTTGTGAAAGGCATTTATTTTAGGGTTGTTTTTCTTTTTTCACTTGCACGTTTGATGCTCTTTTACCTGGAACCGCCATACATGTCAGGACAAGATGCATCAATGTTGCTAAGGCCTCTGAGTTTATGAGGGAGTCAAGGTGGATAAAGCACACTTGCTCACGCAGAGGTAAAGTTGCTGTTTGCACTATCTTATAAATGTATGCAATGAGACTCCATCAAAAAAGAAAAACTATGGAGCATTTATGATTGTGTATGTTGTATCACCAAATATATTTCTGACAGGAGAGAAACTCTGAAGAGGTATTGATGAGAATAAAATCTTCCACTGCAAATTTCAAGTTCCCAGAAGAGCAGATTAACAGGAGAACAAAACATTTTAATTACATATTATGGGGTTCCATAAGAATATGAAACCCACAGACAGGCCACTGAGGTTTATATGCCTCTGAGGGTAGGAGAAGGGGGGCAGGGGTCTGGAACCCAAAGGGGAGGAACACAGTTCTTAGGGAGATGCAGGAGCAGATGTTTGCCTGCAGAGACAGTGGGGCTCGGGGAGGAATTTGATCCCAGTAACCTGCTGAGCTCACCCCACACCCACCCGTATCCTTCATGGTCATCTCTGGTGACAGCTCCCTTCTTGGACTAGACCCTCTGTCTCAATTCTTTTAGGCACTTAAGGGGGGTGTAAAAGTTCTTCTTGCTTCTGCTGGGTCTTGATTGTCTTCAGCTCAAAATAGTACACATGCCAGAGAGGCACAATTAGGTTAATTAGGGACCCTTATTCTGAACCCCTTCTCTGCTTAAGAATCGAGAAATCACCATAGGGTATTTGACACTCAGACAGATGGGAGTCCCACATATTTCCCTATTATGTGATTTAAAGGTTTGATGTTGGTCATGATAACACTGGTGCAATGGCTTGTTTGGGGGTGATTTTTCCCCACTCAAAACTGAGTGGGGAAAACGAGTTCCTTCTTGCAGATGACCTGGGTGCGGAGGCAACAGTAGGGGGCGTTTGTGGGTTCTGAAGAGCTGACCTTCCTGGTTTGCTGGCATCATTGTCCCTCGCACCGCAAGCGCCCTTTCGTGTTTTGTCGCCCGCTGACTGTCCCAGGAGCTCGATGCTCGGTCCTCCCGGACATGAGATGCTCCCGCTCCACACGTCCTTCTCAGGCCCCTGTGTGAGCTCCTCCTCCTCTAGCCAGGTCCTAAGTACCGGTTCTCACACATGTCCTGTGCAAGGTCCCCTCTGTACTCAATTCAGTATCTCCCTCCTAAGACGTAGCTTATCATCTACATTCTCAGGAACCCCTAACTTTTATTGGCAGCTTCCTTTGGGGGGGCTGTCTTCCACGCTCCCAGACAACCTGGAGATTCTTCATCTTAATCCACAAGAGTTCTATTTCCTCCAAAAGCCTCTCCTTTCTCCGTCCTGTAGTCTCCTCCCTGATGGAAGGCGTCTTTGCCCATCCGACTGCTTAATATGCAAACTGGACAGCAGGCTTGTTCCCCCCCTCACCCCCAGATGCGGTGACACACGAGACCCCATCAACTCTGTGCGTTTGAACCCTCGGAAATCTCTCTGCTGCCCCCCTTCCATCTTGCCACTGTTGTGCTTTACACACCCTACTTCGCCAACCCAAGATGATGTAACCCCTTCCTCCTGGTATCTCTGCTCCAGCGCTGTTTCCTCACGGCCAGCCTTTTCCCGATTGGACACCTAGCCTGAGGAGTGCGGCTGGATGGATGCGAGGTTGACAGTGAAAGGAGCAGAGGACAGCAAGGAGCCCACCAGACAGAAATGCGTCTCAGGAGCCCACCTTTGAGAGGACGAGAAGATGAAACAGAATGAGGTCCTCTAATCGGCATGTGTGTGATGTGAAAATAAAGACAGCCACAGGAAAAGGAATTGACTGACATTCTTTTTTCACCCATAAATTTTTGTGTTGGTCTTGCTCCCCAGATAGAGGAGAGAAATCATGTGAAGTTCTACTTTATCCAAGAGAAGAATTCTGTCTTTAGGCTCTTGTTATTCCTGAGCTACTTTTATTTGTTTTGTTTTTTAAACTTTTGTTAATGTGATCATCTTTCTATAACCAATACTCTGATACCAAATAGACTGAGATTTGACCAGAAAATGGGTAGTCTATCAAGGTCAGCAGTCTACATATGCCAGCATCCACATATATATGTACATATAAGCACATATAAGGATGATTAACTATGAAATACACTTATTCTACATAAACCTATATGAAAGCACCTTTGGTTAACAGAAAGGCCATTAAATGACTAGTGATCATATGCCTATAAATACTACAGTATTTGAATGTCAAGATGTGGAAATAGCCTCAATTGGACATTATAATAGTATTCTTTAAAATAAACATTTACCGCTACTTTAAATCTTATTGTGTCCTCAGTGACATTCATCAGAAATTTTCTGAAGCCAAAACGGCCATAGGAGACCTGAAGACACATTGGACTAAGGTATTTATTTGTCTATTAATCTGTACAAAGATGATAAACTGATTCTCGTTTTAAAGAAACTCATAGACTGTTAGAGAATAGACTCAAGGCAAGCACGTTGCAAAGCAACAGTGCCTGAGAGCGGCGTCTGCAGGGTGCTCACGAGGGCACAGGGGAGAAGCAGCCTCCTTTACTTTAGGGAAATGTAACACCAGTCCTCAGCCGGGGAGGAGTCGCACAGGTCACAGGGATAAACGTGTCATACCGAGGGCCTGGTCTAGTGACAATTTGTCCCAGAGTCACTTGGCTGGTCAGTACTCCGATTTCCTTTTAATCTGAGGTTTCTGGAGATTTGGAACTCAGCACCATCCTTGCATCAGATCTTGTGTCCCACCCATGACTCACACTTCTCAGATGGGTTGCACATGCTTGTCTGTTTCAGAGGAGAAGGGATTCAAAAGCAGGCTACCAGGATACAAAATTCACCCACAGAAATCTCTTGCATTCCTATACACTGATGATGAAAAATCTGAAAGAGAAATTAAGGCAACACTCCCATGTACCATTGCAACAAAGAGAATAAAATACCTAGGAATAAACCTACCTAAGGAGGTAAATACCTATACTCAGAAAACTATAAGACACTGATGAAAGAAATTAAAGATGATACAAACAGATGGAGAGATATACCATGTTCTTGGATTGGAAGAATCAACATTGTGAACATGACTGTTACCCAAAGCAATCTACAGATTCAACACAATCCCTATCAAACTACCAATGGCATTTTTCACAGAACTAGAACAAAAAATTTCGTAATTTGTATGGAAACACAAAAGACCCCAAATAGCCAAAGCAATCTTGAGAAAGAAAAACAGAGCTGGAGGAATCAGGCTGCCATACTTCAGACTATACTACAAAGCTACAGTCATCAAGACAGTATGGTACTGGCACAAAAACAGAAATATAGATCAGTGCAACAGGATAGAAAGCCCAGAGATAAACCCATGCACATATGGTCACCTTATCTTTGATAAAGGAGGCAGCATGTACAGTGGAGAAAAGACAGCCTCTTCAATAAGTGGTGCTGGGAAACTGGACAGGTACATGTAAAAGTATGAAATTAGAACACTCCCTTACACCATACACAAAAATAAACTCAAAATGGATTAAAGATCTAAATATAAGGCCAGACACCATAAAACTATTAGAGGTAAACATAGGCAGAATGCTCTATGACATAAATCATGGCAAGATCCTTTTTGACCCACCTCCTAGAGAAATGGAAATAAAAACAAAAATAAACAAATGGCACCTAATGGAACTTAAAAGCTTTTGCACAGCAAAGGAAACCATAAACAAGAAGAAAAGACAACCCTCAGAATGGGAGAAAATATTTGCAAACAAAGCAACTGCCAAAGGTTTAATCTCCAAAATGTACATTCAGCTCATGCAGCTCAATATCAAAAAAACAAACAACCCAATCCAAAAACGGGCAGAAGACCTAAATAGACATTTCTCCAAAGAAGATATACAGATCGCCAACAAACACATGAAAGGATGCTCAACATCACTAATCATTAGAGAAATGCAAGTCAAAACCACCATGAGGAATCAACTCACACCAGTCAGAATGGCCATCATCAAAAAAATCTACAAAAAATAAACTCTTGAGAGGGTGTGGAGAAAAGGGAACCCTCTTGCACTGTTGGTGGGAATGTAAATTAATACAGCCACTATGGAGAACAGTATGGAGGTTTCTTAAAAACCTAAAATGAGAACTGCCATATGACCCAGCAATCCCACTACTGGGCATATATACCCTGAGAAAACCATAATTCAAAAAGAGTCATGTACCACAATGTTCACTGCCGCTCTATTTACAATAGCCAGGACACGGAAGCAACCTAAGTGTCCATCGACAGATGAATGGGTAAAGAAGATGTGGCACATATATACAATGGAATATTACTCAGCCATAAAAAGGAAGGAAATTGAGCTATTTGTAGTGAAGTGGATGGACCTAGAGTCTGTCATACAGAGTGAAGTAAGTCAGAAAGAGAAAAACAAATACCGTATGCTAACACATATATATGGAATCTTAAAAAAAAAAAAAGGTTCTGAAGAACCTAGCAGCAGGACAGGAATAAAGACGCAGATGTAGAGAATGGACTTGAGGACACGGGGAGGGGGAAGGGTAAGCTGGGATGAAGTGAGAGAGTGGCATTGACATATATTCACTACCAAATGTAAAATAGATAGCTAGTGGGAAGCAGCCACTTAGCACAGGGAGATCAGCTCAGTGCTTTGTGACCACCTAGAGGGGTGGGATAGGGAAGGTGGGAGGGAGATGCGAGAGGGAGGAGATACGGGGATATATGTATATGTATAGCTGATTCACTTTGTTATAAAGCAGAAACTAACACACCATTGTAAAGCAATTATACTCTAATAAAGATGTTAACAAAAAAAAAAGAGAGAGAGAAAGAGAGAAGGCTCAAGGAGAAAGAGAGGCAGAGACAGAGGGAGAGGGACCTCAGTCTGCGTTAATTAAGGTATTTGCTTTCTTGGAGGTTCTGATGTGTGCAAACAGATCTCCCTTTGTTATTTGAGCTATTCCTCAGGATGCATGTTGATGAGAAGGGTTTTCTTCTACCACAAAACCTGAAAAACCCAGATATTAGCTTTCCAAATAACCTTGTGTCTGAGGCAAAAGTACTAGTTCTAGACTCCACTAATCAGAAGCCTCTCTCCCAGACACTGAATTGGGGACTAAAGAAACATGAACTGTGTAAAATCCCTGATGGCAGTGGCTATGGCAGCAGCCATTTTTTTTTTCTGGGACGATGATGGTAGTGGCATCAGGATTGGGATTCAGTGTTGAACAGCAATGGTGACAGCAGTACCCGCATCCAAACACATTTTTCCATGAATAAAGAATCAGTATTCTCACAGAACTGACACTGTCGCATCTTTATGGATATGGTTCTTTTTGCTACTGAGTGCCCTTTATATGAGTCTGTTTAAGACAGATTATGTTGCTTAACAAACAAACCGAAATCTTGGGGTTAAAAAATGATAAGCATTTATTTCTGGGACTTATACCTTAGAAACAGTCCCTATGTGGAACATGCTGAGTTTGCAAGACAGAGAAAAGAGAGATGGTAGAATCATGCAACGCCTCTGAAAGCTTCTTTTCAGAAGTGGTGTGAAAAATTTCGTTTACATTTCATTGTCAAAAACAAGTCACAGAACAAAGCTTGGTGTCCGTGGGGTGGGGAACCATTTGTTTGGTCTTATCTCTCTTGTGTACTGCTTTTTTTTTTTTTTGGCTGTATTGGGTCTTCGTTTCTGTGCAAGGGCTTTCTGTAGTTGCGGCAAGCGGGGGCCACTCTTCATCGTGGTGCACGGGCCTCTCACTATCGCGGCCTCTTGTTGCGGAGCACAGGCTCCAGATGCGCAGGCTCAGTAGTTGTGGCTCACGGGCCTAGTTGCTCCGCGGCATGTGGGATCTTCCCAGACCAGGGCTCGAACCCATGTCCCCTGCATTGGCAGGCAAATTCTCAACCACTGCACCACCAGGGAAGCCCCTGTGTGCTGTTTTAAACCTTGGTTCTTAAAAGATTTTTGGCAATACTGTGAACTATACAATATCTTTTCAGTAAAATGCTGCTCTGCAAGAGTTAATTTCTGTTGGTTTCAACTTGATTGACGAATACCTCTAATAGACAGGGACTAAGCCCCAACTCAGGTGCTCTGACTATGCAAACAGGAGCAGAGAAGGGACCTATAATGAGGAGGAGAGTACAAGTTGGTAGAATCACTGGCAGAAAAATGTTTCCCTGTCCTTCAGCATAGCATAGTGGTTAGGAACTGGACTTTGCAGCCATAATGATTTTGTTAGGATCTCAACTTTTGTGTTTATTATCCCTATGACCTTTGGCAAACTATTGAACTGAGTCCCAGTTTCCCTGATTGCAGAAATGGAACAAGGTACTCACTTCCAAGGGCTGTTGTAGGGATTAAATGGATTAATATGTGGACACAGAATAGTGTGTGAACTATAATAAATGCTTAATTAAAAAAAAAAAATCTTCTAACAAACAAAAGCCCAGGACCAGATGGCTTCACAGGAGAATTCTATCAAATATTTAGAGAAGAGCTAAAACTCATTCTTCGCAAACTCTTCCAAAAACCTGCAGGGGAAGGAACACTCCCAAGCTCATTCTACGAAGCCACCATCACCCTGATGCCAAAAACAGACAAAGATGTCACAAAATAAGAAAACTACAGGCCAATATCTCTGATGAACATAGATGCAAAAATCCTCAGCAAAACACTAGCAAACAGAATCCAACAACATATTAAAAAGATTATAACCCTGATCAAGTGGGGTTTATCCCAGGAACGCAAGGATTTTTCAACATATGCAAATCAATCAATGTGATACACCATACTAACAAATTAAAGAATAAAAACCATATGATCATCTCAATAGATGCTGAAAAAGCTTTTGACAAAATTCAACACCTATTTATAATAAAAACTCTCCAGAAAGTGGCCATAGACGGAACCTACCTCAACATAATAAAGGCCATATATGACAAACACACAGCAAACATTATTCTCAATGGTGAAAAACTGAAAACATTTCCTCTAAGATCAGGAAGAAGACAAGGATGTCCACTCTCACCACTATTATTCAACATAGTTTTGGATGTCCTAGCCAGAGCAATCACAGAAGAAAAAGAAATAAAAAAATCCAAACTGGAAAAGAAGTAAAACTGTCACTGTTTGCAGATGACATGATACTATACATAGAAAATCCTAAAGATGCTACCAGAAAACTCCTAGAGCTAATTGATGAATTTGGTAAAGTTGCAGGGTACAAAATTAATGCACAGAAACTTCTTGCATTCTATACACTAACAACGAAAGTTCAGAAGGAGAAATTAAGGAAATAATCCCATTTACCACTGCAACAAAAAGAATAAAATACCTAGGAAAAAAACCTACCTAAGGAGGTAAATACCTATACTCAGAAAACTATAAGACACTGATGAAAGAAATCAAAAGTGACACAAACAGATGGAGAGATTTACCATGTTCCTGGATTGGAAGAATCAATATTGTGAAAATGACTATACTACCCAAAGCAATCTACAGATTCAATGCAATTCCTATCAAACTACCAATGGCATTTTTCATAGAATTAGAAAAAAATTTTCACAATTTGTATGGAAACATGAAAGACTCCAAATAGTCAAAGCAATCTTGACATAAATCACAGCAACATCTTTTTTGACCCACCTGCTAGAGTAATGAAAATAAAAACAAAAATAAACAAATGGGATCTAATTAAACTTAAAAGTTTTTGCACAGCAAAGAAAACCATCAAGGAGACAAAAAGACAATCCCCAGAAGGGGAGGAAATATTTGCAAATGAAGCAACTGACAGAGGATTTCTCTAACATATACAAGCAACTCATGCAGCTCAATATCAAAAAACAAACAACCCAATCCAAAAATGGGCAGAAGACCTAAATAGACATTTCTCCAAAGAACACATACAGATGGCCAAGAGGCAAGTGAAATGATGATCAACATCACTCATTAGTGAAACGCAAATTAAAACTACAATGAGGTATCATGTCACACTGGTCAGAATGGCCATCATCAAAAAAATCTACAAACAATAAATGCTGGAGAGGGTGTGGAGAAAAGGGAACCCTCTTGCACTGTTGGTGGGAATGTAAATTGATACAGCCACTATGAAAAACAGTATGGAGGTTCCTTAAAAAACTAAAAATAGAATTACCATACGACCCAGCAATCCCACTCCTGGGCATATACCCTGAGAAAACCATAATTCAAAAAGAGTCATGTACCACAATGTTCACTGCAGCACTATTTACAATAGCCAGGACATGGAAGCAACCTAAGTGTCCATCAAGAGATGAATGGATAAAGAAGATGTGGCACATATATACAAAGGAATATTACTCAGCCATAAAAAGGAATGAAATTGGGTCATTTGTAGAGATGTGGATGGACCTAGAGTCTGTCATACAGAGTGAAGTAAGTCAGAAAGAGAAAAGCAAATATCTTATATTAACGTGTATACGTGGAATCTAGAAAAATGGTACAGATGAACCTATTTGCAGGGCAGGAATAGAAAGACAGAGGTAGAGATTGGACGTGTGGACATGGGGGAGGGGAGACATTTTCTTCACTCTAATTTCCTTTTCCATTGACTGATAAATATATTTCTCCGTTAAACACATTTGTAACAGAAAATGCCAACTCAGGGTGAATGGCAGGCAGAATTGGTTGTTCCAGTTCTCATATACATAGACTTTTTCTCTGACCACTTTCCAGTGGCTGGAGGGGACACATGATCCAACTCTGGTGAGTCAGCCGTGTGTGAGAAGAATTTCTGGAAGGCTTTAAAGAGAGATGCACTTGTGAACTATATTGACTGAATTTCAAGGGTTAAATCCACTTTTCATTCCTGGGTTAAACCATACTTGGCGGTGAAACATTAACATCTTTCTCTGTTGCTGGATTTGATTTTCTAGAAATGTAAAGTGTTTTTGCCTTTGTGCTCATGAGAGGTAATGGTCTATAGTTTTCTTGTGATATCTTCATCAGTTTTGGTATCAGAGTATGCTCCTCTTATAAAACACACTGGAAATTGTTTGCTCCAAATCCTTGTTTTCCAAAATGAAGATCGGTTTTATTTCTTTTCTAGGTTCAATAGAATTCATTTTTAAAACAATTTCTGACTGGAATTTTGTTTATGAGAAGGTTTTCCACAAGGAATTCAACTTTTTTATATGTATACCACCATTTGGATGTTCTGTTTCATCTTCTGTCAGCTTGAATAAACTGTGGTTTTTAAAGAAAGTTGTTTATTTCATCTAGATTGTTGGATTTATTAGTGTAAAACTATTCATATTACACATTTGAGATACCATGTTTAAATTTTATTATATGAATGTTAAAATTAGATCGAGGTACACAGATGTACATGTGAATATACTTTAAACATTTGACAAAAAATATGATTGACAAAGAGTTAATATTTTTCTTATCTTAATAAGAGTTCTTAAAATTTCATACAGAAAATGTTGGAAAAATGGGCCTATCACATAAACAGAAAAATCACAGAAAGAAATAAAAATAGCCAACATATATAAAAAATAAAATATTTTTGTATGCAATACAATAAAAATGTAAACAATAATGGACTATCAATTTTTCTTTTAAATTGCCAAATGTAAAACAGATAGCTAGTGGGAAGCAGTTGCAAAACACAGGGAGATCAGCTCAGTGCTTTGTGACCAGCTAGAGAGGTGGGATAGGGAGGGTGGGAGGGAGGGAGACACAAGAGGGAGGGGATATGGGGATATATGTATATGTATAACTGATTCACTTTGTTATAAAGCAGAAACTAACACACCATTGTAAAGCAATTATACTCCAATAAAAATGTTAAAAAAAAATAAATTGTCTTCATTTTAATAACAACACTCAGTGAGGATGCAGTGACATACACACTTATTTACTGTTTGGTTTGGTAGCCTTAGGAAGAATTCGGCTCTATAAATTGAAAACCTTAAAACAGTCATGCCTTTGACCTTGTAATTCTATTTTAAGGAATCAATACGGAAATATAATTAGGGACTTGAACAAAAAATCATGTTGAAGGTTGTCCATCATAATAATGTTTATAGTAGCAAATATTTGAAAGCAATCAAAATGAGAACAGAATTATATAATATTTTAATATTGATTGAATATCGTATTAGGATACCAATAATAAGGCTTTGGGAAAATATTTAATGGCATGCTTTAAATATAATTTCAAATAAAAATAAGCAGAATTAAAGCTGAATTGAGGGTATGACTTCAGTAGTTTCAATGATTAATATTTTGGCAACAAAACATACTTTTCTGTAAATCTAAAGTCTTCATATATTCTATAATCTATGGCATTTACTTGCTATTAAAGGCTTTCATAAAGCAGATTTGTTTATAACTGCCTTTTTCCTCTTGCAGTAGACTTCTTTAGGATTCAAAATGCTTCATGATGTGCCGTGAGTTTATTTAGGATTACTCTCATCGTTCCTTTGAAAGTTTAAACTTGTTCCATGCTGATTTCTTTCAACCTATGAATTGGTCATTCTGATGCTATTGTCTCACTTTAAAAATATAAAACTTTCATCACTTCAATACTAGAATTATGTTATCAACTTAATTGTGTGAAAGAATTTTATAGATCTTTACATTATAGAATGTTGTAGATTATAAAACAAAATTTTCTGTTCCTTTTTTATTTTTATGGAAAAAATGGAAACTATTTATTTCAAAAGGATTTTCTTTGTTTTCACTTATTTAGCCAATTTAGAATATGGTGAGAAATATATATTGACTTTTTTAATGACAATTTAAATTTTATTTTATCCTGTGATAAATACACATGAAATACACTTTTAGAATTACTGTTTGTGTAATGCTATTTGTAACACTTAACTAAACCTTGTTACCTATGATCTTTTGTAATAAGCATATGTCAGTATAAACTAATCATTCATATTATGAATATTTAAATTAATTTGATAATTACATTTTACCTGTAATATTAAATTCTTGTTACAAATGTTTCTTTTAAATTTTTTGACAAAATAAAAATTGATTTTCAAAATATAAAACATAGCCACCACATTAGCCACTTTGAATGAGTTAAATATTCATGCCAATCCAGATTTAGATATTTAGGTTGACTATTTTAAAATCGGTTGACTCATTGGAGAGATTCTTTTGGAACTGAGTACACAGATGGGGAACTTAGTGAATTTGTAATGGCAGAAAGGTGTTTCTGATTCTTTTGGTTTTATATACTAGAGCCTGCAATATTGAAGTGATTCTAATGATCTCACTTATACGTGGAATCTAAAAAACAAAATGAGAAAAACAAAAATATCTAAGCTGATAGATACGGAGGATAGATTATAGATGGGTGGTCATTGAGTGGGAGGGGGATGCAACATGGGTGAAGATGGTCAAAAGTATAAACTTCCAGTTACAAAATAAATAAGTCCTGGGGATGTAACATACAGCATGGCAACTACAGTTAATAGTACTGAATTGCATATTTAAAAGTTGCTAAGACAGTAGATCTTAGTTCTCAACATGAGAAAAAAATGTTATAACTATGTATGGTGATGTATGTTAACTAGACTTATTGTGGTGATCATTTCACAATATTTACAAACATCAAGTGGTATTGTACACTTGAAACTAATATAAGGCTGTATGTAAGTTGTACCTCAATTTAGAAATAAATAAATAATGATTCTACCACATTCACCTTGGAATTACATGAGGCTGTAGGAAGCTTTGAAGCTGCATATAATGTGTAGAATTTTATTGGGAGAGAAGTGTGTTCAAGTCAACAACAGAGTTAAATGACTGCATTATTTGTTGAGACTTGAGGCTGTTCCTTGCCCATGATGGGCTAGCGGTCCGTCTGCATGACGGCTGGACAACATGAAGTTGTTCACTTTGAAGCGCTGTTCTTTGTTATTGAAGTGTAGTTGGTTAACAATGTTGTGTCAGTTTCTGCTGTACAGCAAAGTGATTCAGTTACATATATAAATGTATATATATATTTTTTTCATAGTCTTTTCCATATGGTTTATTACAGGACATTGAGTAGAGTTCCCTGTGCTATACAGTAGGTCCTTGTTGTTCACCCATTTTATATATAGTAGTGTGTATTTGTTAATCCCAAACTCCTAATTTAACCCTCCCTCATCTCCTTTCCCCTTTGGTACTGTAAGTCTGTTCTCTATGTCTGTGAGTCTGTTTCTGTTTTGCACACAAAGTCACTTGGGTTGTATTTTAGATTCCACATATAAGTGATATCATATGGTATTTGTCTTTCTCTGTCTGACTTACCTCATTTAGTATTAGAATCTCTAGGTCCATCCATGTTGCTGAAAATGGCATTATTTCTTTTTTTATGGCTGAGTAATATTCCATCATATGTATGTACCACATCTTCTTTATCCATTCATCTGTCGATTGACATTTAGGCTGTGAAGCACTATTCTTAATGCACAGCCAAAAAGACAGACACACTCAAACAGATAAAGTTTTTAAAAAATGATTGTCTATGAATGTATTAACGGTTTTAAGAACATTCACGAACAAGAAGAAATTCTCAAACTGTATTTGAAAAGTGATGGATGATTCCCTAAAACACACACTTGTATGTATATCTGTGCACACACACGTTCTTACACACACACACACATCAGGCTACGTTTTTCTTTCAATATCTTCTGTGAATATCTCTAAGCATGTTTTTTCCTTAACATAGTGAGATCTGGGCATTTAAAGAGGAAGCTCCAGGCTTATAAGAAATAGCTGAGCATTTCATTTCATGTAAGGACATAATTAAGATATGAGCATCTGGTAATTCTCTTAAGATTAACTTCTTGGTATTTTATTTAAAGAACACACAGTTGTCATAGTCAGGAGAAGTCCATATATTCAAAATATTCTCTGGCTGGTCACTTGAGGAACATTAATGCTGAAAAATGCAAAGTAATTCACTGGTCTATTTTGAGAGAATAAAAAAATCAAGAATAAATATTACTTTCCTTTTATTTCTCAAAATAAAGTTTGCTTATATTTTCTTTTGTCGAGTTCAAAGTCTATATATATATATATACATATATATATGGCCAATTATAACATGTGGTTAAGATATGAATTATGAGCTCAGATATGAAGCAATAACTGCATGAGATTACTTGGTATATAATCTCTCATCCAAAGATACGAATATGTGAAGGGAAAAAAATATGTTCTAAAAACAGAAAACTTTACTGCAGGTGCCTGCTATTGGCAAAGTCATATAATAAAGTAGTTGGCATTGATCTATGTTTTCACAAACCCTGTGGTATTTTGCAGGCTTATTAGCAGAGTGTACTTTGTGAAGTTGCAGGTTTAAATGCCTTTCTAAGGGTGAGTGTTGCTCACAATGAAGAAATGTGTCCCCTTGCTTTTTCAGCAGATTTTATAAATGGCTCCCCGTGGGTTTGAAAAAGAAGGCAGCTCTCAGATAAAGCTGACCTTAAGACACTCAGAGGTCCTCCAGCACCTGTATAACATCAGCTTGAACAGTACTGAAACATTCAGGATTGGGGTCCTCCTCATTATAAGCTAATGGAACAGCCAGATTTGAGCACAGATTGTGGTTGTTAACAACCCCTCCACTGAGAATGTGTCATTTCAACCCTAATAGGAATGACAAATAGTAGCACAAAAGCCCTGTAGAATCCAGGCTTCAGTTAAGGGGTTTCACTGCCAGACCCAGGACACCACAAAACCCTCCTCTCTGTCTTACTCACTTCAACCATGACACTTTTTTGTTAGTTATTTTAACACCCACAACTTACCTTTGCTTGTCTTTTGCAATACTTAACATGCAAGCCAAATATTTAGCAAGAGATTGTTTTTATTCCTTTAATAGAAGGCTTCCATCTTCTCATAATCTGTTTAGGTTATAGTTGTTTTTTTAATTCCCACTACGTATTTTAGGAAAATCATAATCAAAATAATTTTCGTAATCATTGATGATTACCTACACCATCAAAAACAAGCACTTTGAATTTCTAGAGGGCTTGAAAGGAAAATGTGAACAAATATATGAACTTAGTAGCTATTAATTAATAATGCAGTGGTTTATGCAAAGCTACTATTAGAATCACATTTTCAGATGATGTAGGAACACTGAATTTGCCTTAGAGCATCTTATAATTTGATTTTTTATTTTATTATGGTCTCTATCATAAGGGACAAAAAATCAAGTCTTCTAAACTTATGAGACTCGTGCCTCTAACTGATTTCCCCTTGAACTTTCTTGACATAACGTGTTCAAGAAGAGAATAATTTCTTTTAGGAAGTGACCAATAGCGTGCAAACCACCAATTCCGTTGAACTTCAAGGTCTGTTAAATAGCTGATCTGATCTGGACCCCACAGAAGAGAATCAAGCCCAACTCTACCCTCTCTGGCGCTGCCCGTGAAGGAGAGTCTCTGTCTGTGTTTTAATGATGCACCTGTTCTTTGGCTGATTGTACAAGAACTGGCCAAGCTCCAGCTGTCTGCTCTTTCCAAGATGCTTCCAGGCAGCCCTGCCCTCTATCTGCTCTCTGTCCTTGGTTCTTTCCATTCTCTTCCACTTTGGTCTATATTCCCATCAGGATGAGTACCTGCATCAAAAGCTTTCCAGCTTGGTGAAAGAGATGATATAGCATTTCCCACGTATGCATTCACATACTGGATTCATTCCACACAGAAATCAATTGAATGTGCCAACTTTCCTCAGCAGTTTAGTGATAATTTGCTGATGTATTCAACTTTTGTGCACTATATTGCGGGGTTGATATCTGAAAAATGTGAAAACCGAAGGCTCAAAACTGGGTTGTACTGACCCACTTCTGCAATTTGTATTTCTTTTCAACTTCTTCCATGTATACTGCTAGAGGAATTGATGAAAAACAGAAAATAATCAATTTAACAAGATTTTGATTGCACTGTCCCATATACAGTAAGATGCTTTCCTACAGTTATGACATCATAATTCCACATTCAGAAATATATTACTGTATATTTATCAATTAAAAAGATTTATAACTATTTCCTTTACCAAGAGAAACATTTCTTTATTCTGTGCAATTTGAAAACAATAGAAATTATCACTGTACAGCTAGAGTGATTTGGTGACTACCTCAGAGCCTTATTTCAAAGTATTGCTGAAGCACTTATTCAGTTGTAAATTGGGTAATACCGTAAGAAGCCTTCTGAAAATTAGTTATAAAATACAGGCTATTATAAGGATATTCCTTGTGAAGTTTAAGTGGAAATATTCATGTTACCTTAGTCTAAATCACACTAAAATGTATCCAATTAGACTGACCCTAGAAATATTCAGTTTTAAAATGGTGCTTTTATGCTTATTATCCAGGCTGGCCACAAATATTTATAAAATTTTCTGGTTGTCTTTACTGCTAGCTCAACAATAAATGAACAAGTAGAATACTTATTTGTAGAAAGACAAAGGTCATGTTTATAAAATTTACTCCCAAAGTGCTCTTGTAAAGCATAAATAGGAATATAATATGCATACATATATAGACAAGTAGGTCCATATTTAAGACAGATTCCCCTAATCAAAACGCACATCTTAAAATTTGGCCAGTTGCAAAATAAATATTATCATCTGCAGCATCATTATTTGATACCCCTTCAGAAAGACCATGCTCTTGATATTTTTGGTAGGAGAAACAAATTGTTCTAATTAATAGAGGCATCAACACAATGGTTGGTGATGGTATCAGGCACCAGGCAACTTGCAGGTCTGCACATGAAGAAGTGAAATTGTAGCCTCACCAGAAAATTATGAACTGAAATAAAATTTCTAATTAGGTTTTAGCCATGAAACTTAATTTTGCCTTCATTCTTAGAAGATTTTAATGAAGATGAATAATGGAAAGGGTCGCCATCAATAGTATGCCAACAACTGATCTAATTATGTACCTAATATCTAAATAGTTTATAATTTCTAAAAGCCTATTTTTTCACAAATTTTTAACAAGCATATGCATTTGAGAAATTTAAAAAGAAGTGACTGACTCTAATACCAGTGTAAGGTTTTTTTATTTCTTTATTCCCAAAGTATGAAAATTGAGTTTTGTTTTGTGTTTTGAAAATTGAGGTTTTATGTTTATTATTCTTAGAATGAAATACTTTTATTGTGGCTGGTAGAATGTTTGATGGGGAAACTTTATTTGCATTAAATTTGATTTGTATGTGCGCATGCATATGGGCGTGTGTGTGTGTGTAACGATGTGAATGGTAATTGCATCGGCTTTGAAATCTGACCTTTGTTGGCTGACGCTGACTGTCCATTCAACATCTGTGAAAAGGGTACGAGTGTGTAACACTCCTTCACTAAATTATTACAAACACTGTGCAAGAAATAACAATCAGTCAGGAGACAATCATTGTCATACTGGTGGTGGTTGTCTTTATTGAAATAAAGGGGAAAAGATGGTCCATCTACCCATTGCTGCCTTTCTTTTTGTCTTCTTACATTCTTTGATTTTTTAACCACATGCATTTACCATTTGATTAATGAATACTAGTTAACTAGACACCACGATGGTGCCTGAGCATTTATTCCCTAACTCCCCACAGCCACCCCGCTACCAGGTGGGCCATTGGTTTTCCAAGACACCAGATCTGTGGCTGGAAGACTCAAGACCATTCCAATAGCATTGTCCCCATGGCCAAGTAGCCCCTGCTGAACTTCCTTCCCACTGAGGCCAGGCACCAAGCCCCTGCTTCTTCACCTCCCGTCCCAGGGCAGAGGCTCAGGCCAGCACTGAGTTGTCAGGAGTGGGACAAGCCTGCGAGTGCAGCCGGCTTGGATGGGTAGACATTTGTGGGGTGAGAACAAGGAGAACGAAGTGTGAGTCACAAGTGAGAGGGATGTGGGCTGTCTCTCTGAGAATGGCTGAGTGTAGGAAAGGAAACCAGGACTGTTAAAAAGTCAGGGTCGGGGGCTTCCCTGGTGGCGCAGTGGTTAAGAATCCGCCTGCCGGTGCAGGGGACACGGGTTTGAGTCCTGGTCCGGGAGGATCCCACATGCCGCGGAGCAACTAAACCTGCGAGCCACAACTACTGAGCCCGCGCTCTAGAGCCCGCATGCCACAACCACTGAGCCCGCACGCCTAGAGCCTGTGCTCCGCAACAAGAGAAGCCACAGCAATGAGAAACCCGCGCACCACAACGAAGAGTAGCCCCCGCTCGCCTCAACTAGAGAAAGCCTGTGCACAGCAACGAATAAATAAATACATAAATACATAAATAAATAAATAAATAAAGTAAGTCAGGGCCAAGCAGGTAAAAAGTCAGGGCTGAGCAGAGATCCCTGTGCTGTTATGTAACAACCTAAATGGGAAAAGAATTTGAAAAAGAATAGATACATGCATATGTATAACTGAATCACTTTGCTGTACACCTGAAACTAACACAACATTGTTAATCAACTATACTCCAATATAAAATAAAAAGTTGAAGAAAAAAAATACCCATGACTCCTAAAAAAAAATGTCAGGGCCAAAGGTACGGATGGTGAGCGAAAGCAAGATCCAAAGCAAAACACTGAGAGGGACAGAGAGGGAGAGTGAAGACTGGATACCTGGGAGCAGCCCCGGAGCAGAGGCTGGCGGGCTGAAGGGGCTCTTTTCTGGAGCCTTGAGCACCCAGAGTCCTGTTGGAGAGCGGCCCCTCCAGGCCGCCATGCGGGGGTCGAGCCCAATCAGTCTCTGTGATCAAAGTCTCACCTATCACTCTGTCCAATATTTAAAATCCCCAGCACGCTGGTCTAGTAACAGGGCTTCAGAAGCCAAGTTCCTCTTTCAGTTCCTCTGCTCGGAGACTCACTTGTGCTGGTGGCATACCGTCTTGCCCCCAGCTGTGAATGTCCAAGTCTAACTCTCTTCCATGTGCCCAGACCTCACCCACAGATGTTTGTTTGTTTGCGATTATGCACTTTGTTCCTATGATCTATGTAAGGACCCAGGGCCAGCCTTGCTTCTGTCACTCCTCCTCCAAGACCCTGCAGTCCTGTGACTACCTTCCAGGGTGTGGAATGGGTATCTGCTTAAGACTCCCACTCCACAAACAGCCCCACCACATCCTCCATCACGTGTCTTTCTCACTGTTGGGATTCCCCAGGCATTCTTCCTATTGATGACCTACGCCATGCTTTCCTTTTTTGTAGCCATCTGAATTTCCATCACCTGCATAACCTTTGGGCCATATTCCCTTATGCCTGTATATCTGCTGCCTGGCTCTTTGGGGTCTAAAACATAAAGACATTCTCCAGTAAATTCAAGCAAATGAGGATTTATCATAGGACTACACCTGCATAAGCAGCTGGAACTATTGGTTCATAAAGAATCAAAGTATCCATGAGGACAGAGTTATCAATCCAGTCTGCATGAGCCGCATAATCTTTCTTTGTTCTTCGTGTCACCTGTCTCTCTCCACATCTTCACCTGCACGCTTGTATTATTTACTCCCTCAAAATTTGCGTCATATTTCATTTTGGCTTCCTATTGTTCTTCTCTCTCCTCCTCATAACTCTTTTGTTTCGAATCTCTCTTCATGTTGACAAAATTCTGGGTATGTTTCTCAGTTCAAATACCTGGCCGCTAGATAAGATTGTTCAACTACATTTCCTGTTGGGTCACAGATCCTAAGTTACAGGTAAGAGCTCCTTGTTCAATCTATCATTTGGTTATGCATGGATCAGATGCTTAATTTTGGACAAACTGGTTGTACAAAGGGAAAGACAGGGTCACAGAAGACAGCGTGGTTGCAGACCCATTGCCTCAACAGGGCATATGGGCAGGGTGGGGACTGCGGCATCTCAAGGATACTGTTTTCCTGGTGGTATTTCTTTCTGTGTCTCTGAACGCCAAGAACTGACAGACGGCCCATTTTCAAACCCTACAACCTCATACGGTGGCAAGGAAGCTGACATAATTCATTCTTTTTAGCAACTGATTTGATCCAGATTATAAAGAAATGCTATGTAGAGAGATCCAGAAAGATTTGTTCTTAGCAATTACTATGTAGATAAAAATGGTTTAAGCCAAGCCATGTCTCTGAAAATAATTATTCAAACACCAATAAAATCTAGATTTATTTGTACATAATCCGTATAGAGTGAACAGCGGCAGGAAGACTGGCTCCTACAATTTTTATCTGCTAAAGATTATAGATTTGTGTGCTACATAATTAATCATCTTTTAGAAGCCTTTAGATGATTAAGGAGAAATACCTCAGAAGCCAAATTTTCTTCCATTTCACAGATGGAGACTTATGAGACAATCTTTAATGTCCTCATTAAATATGCCAAATATTGTAGTTTGAGTGTCAGAAAAGGTTCTCTATAAAATACTGCTGAGAATAAGCAGAGCGCCATCATTTGGCTGGAAACTTTCACATCTTTTAGCTCTTTATTAAATGTTGAAGAGCAGATAAAATCCTCAAAATTGAGATGAAAACTGCTGTAAGAATAAAGTAATTATTTAAAACATTTTAAAATAGATCAGTTAAAATAAATATTGTTATAATTTGCACACGCTTTGCACTATTCCCAGGGAATCTTCTGTCAATGCCCTTTCACACTATTTGTATTTTAAAAAGAAGTTTTTGATGCTGATTCACCCCAAGTGTCATAGGAATAACCAACTGAATAAATAATTTCTCTAGATTCTAAGGGAGCCTCCAAGAAAAAAAAATAAGATTCCCAGGAAATTCCTTTCTATGTAGGGTGGTGACTCAAACCAAAGGAAGGCATCTATTTAGAATGTTGTTGACTAGCCTTTGTCATTAACCAATGACCTCATTGAGAAATGTTATAAAAATCGTATCAGATTCAACGTTCCCATCATGTCACCATGCTGCCCGGGACATTGTCTGCTATTCTACTACGTGTCCTCCTGGTCAAGCTTAGGAAAAGACCCCCAGATTCTGAATAACTGCCTGACCTACCTCTGTCTCTCTCTTATGACTAGGCTACAGAGAGCCAGACTTGAGGTCCTCCTGTAGAAACTTGCTGGAGACTCTGGTGTGTGTCTGTGTGCATTCACCACACTGGCATTGGCGTGTGTACCTGCATCCTCTTCATCTTGACTCACTTGCTATTTACTTTGAGGTTTGCAAGCCAATGCAAACACCTTATGGAACAAGGTGGTAAATAATGAAATATAATGATGTTCTGCAGTGTGGCAAGAACACAGCTAGCGGCCTGTTCCCGTTCACATTGATGACCAAATCTAGGGGACAGATCGGTGACTGTGGCCCATGGAACCAGGCCCTGGCTGTGTAAACACGGCCTCAATGACACCATGATTATCAAAACAGTCGAAAAGCTGTTTTACTTTCTTAAGATTATAGAAAGGCCATTAAAGAAGCTCATATCACAAGTTTGGACTTGTCATGTCTATATGACTTGCCAAGAATAACTTCGGGACCCTACTGTCTAAAGGCTGCTCACAGGGGGATTCAGCTTGGCTTTCTGGAAGAAAATAATTGACCAAAAACAACATGGACCTTCACATCTATTTTTACTTTTTACAGGGATTCTTTAAATTCATGTGAAATTCCTTGTACAACTGGCTTTGAAAACACTCTGAAAAGAGGTTCCACCTAATTAGTTCAGAATAATTGACAGAAATGTATTGAAATTTGAAAGAACTAAAAACTATGGACTATATCATGGAAATATAATTATATTATTGCCAAGCACTTATGGGACCAGAACTCACAAGCCAAATATAGGTTCTATAATATTCTGCTTTACAGAGTTTAAAAACATTTTTTCAGGTTTAAGAATAGTCATGGTGAAAATACTTTAATGTATTAAAATATCTTATTTTTAGATGTATGATACAATGTCCCTTTGTTTTTATGGTTTATTTATTTTTATTCCTCTGTCGACAAGCTCTTTAAACCTAACCACAGCCCCGTCTGAATTGCTCCAAAGCTCAAAATTCTTGGAGGTTAAAAATATAATCAACTATATTGTATCCTGAAGACTTTTTATGGTCTATTGATTTGAAATATGCTGAAACATGAGTATTTGAATCTCTGTCTTTCTAAAAGTTTACCATGGCATGCGATGTATTATGTTAAATGAGGCTACATGGAATTCACTCGTTGGTATTCTACTGTCATATTCAAAACTAGAAATGTTGGCAGCATTCCTAGAAATAAGGCTTCAGGAGAACAGGTGGATTCATAAGAGGAAGACCAGTGTTTATAGGAAGGTGCACATACAGGGGTAACTCTTGTTAAAAACGCCTCTGCGTGTTTTTCATGTCACTCTCACTCAGCTGGCTGGGAAACCACACAAAGACTTTTTGTCTCATGCACAGGATCAGACTCAAAATATTTATCAAGATTTTCCAAAACCATACACATAACTCGCTGAACGTCTAGACAGGAATAATTAGTATTTAAAGTAAAGGACAACTTATGATGAATGGTGAACCCTGGTTGATAAATGCATGTAGATGTTTTGATATTTAAGTTCCATGAAAAACATCAGTTTCCTGAGCTGGTCTCACCCCTAAGATTCTCTTTTCACTCAGTCTCACTGAATTGTCTCTCATTTCTGCCAGCCTGAGATCCCACATCTGTCAAATTACTTTGCTTGCTGTCATCCCCACATGAGACTTGCTTGCCTCTTCTGTACCATCATATTTCACTGGCTTTAACTGGGATTCTCCTCTGCAGCTCACCCTGCAGGATGTACTGCCCTCACTCTGTTCGCCTCTGCAATACATAGATACCTACCACTTCCGGCCATCGGAAGGTTGCTCAGTATCCTCTGCGATACATTGATACCTACCACTTCCGGCCATCGGAAGGTTGCTCAGTACATTCTCTGTGTATGTTTCACAGGTTTGCAATATTAAGTGTCCCTAAATTTAAAAATCAAATTTCTGTGCACATCCATAGTGTAATTGACGTAAACTATCATTTTAGTTTTATGTATGATAGTTATCTTCAAATATTTAATTTCTCCCTGTTTATTGGCCCCATAAGTTAAAATGAATATGAGAAGTATTATGCAAAAAAATGTTTCGAGATGAAGGAAGTTCAGGAAGCCTGGGTTAAACAATATTAAAAAGTTTCCTTTACTGCAGAACATTTCAGAGTTTTTATGCCCTGCAATACAGATCTCCTTTAAGTGGGGCTACAGAACACAGTATTTTCTAAAGCTATGTAACCATGAAAATTATATTTAAAACCGGTTTTGTATTGTATCCTTGGACCACCTTGGAAAATGTTATGGTAGGTAGTTAAATGTTGAGACTAGACTCTGTGATAATACAGGAAATAAGATTTAATATTTGTTACAGTTTTGCAGATTGGTTATTTTTCAAGAAATGGCATTTTAGAGAATAATCTAGTGAACTACTCATGATCATCTGAGGAGACTTTGTCCCAGAATTATTAAAGAACTTGACAATTTCACACAACTAGTGATAGAGTTAGTTCTCAAACCCTGGACATTAAATTTCAGTCCTGGGTCAGTTCTAAATGTTTGCAACCATTCAGCCTTCATGAACATGAAATCAGCCCTGAGAAAATTGTTATAAAGCCCATCATTCTGAATGATTAAATCACCATAGATATGGTGGTTCAAAGTGGTTGCAGATCTATAGTCGATAAGTTTCACTGACATTCTCTGGATCCTAAAAGACAACATTTTAATAAAAATAAAGGCCGTTTTGACTCTCAAACTAGTGGAAAAGAATAAAATTCTAAGAGGAAAGAACTAAGATTTAAAGGAAGAATAAGGATAGCATATATGATTTTATGTGGTGAAGCTATTTTTCCAAGACCTCTGAAATTGTATATCTCCATATTTCCTTCCTTGTTAGTTTTGATAACTTAGCAAAACTGAAGTAAATAGTATCCATTTCTAGCAATATGAATTTCTAAATTTTGAGTCAATGATATACAATATTTTTGAAATAATTTAAAAATGTGGATTCTTGAGCAATATGTTAATATCTCTACTGCATAAACTAAAATACAGCCAAATTTGGTTGAAAGTAACTTACTACATCAAAAAGAAACACACACAAACACATAGCATATATATTGCATTTATATAAAGCCAAAAGTCATGCTTTTGTGTGTGTGTGTGTGTGTGTGTGTGTGTGTGTGTGTGTGTATTGAGAGTACTACTACTTTTGGATCCAAACAACTACTTTGGGCCCAAAATTATAAAACTTAAACAATATTCTGAATTATTAAAAGACAGAAAAATGTCACTCCTATTTATTGAAGATATATTAGTTGTTCACATTATAGTTTTTCAAGAGTTGAGAATTAAATATTCAGTGTCCCAAGAATGCTGGTAACTCCTTCGTCATATATCAGACTTAATAATATGCAATGCTAGCTTGCTTCCCCTATAGGGCAGCCTGAAAATAAAACATCTAATACAGCCTATCAACTAAAGATAACATAACCATTTCATCAAAAGAAATTACCAGAAATAAAAGACCTCTTTCACATGATAATATTTTATCCACCTCTCTGAAACTTCTTATTAGCAAGGTTCAGAGGTTAGTTGGACAATAGCTGAGGGTCAGTTTCTGCTCCTGGTG
The DNA here is from genome assembly GCF_965194825.1 of Balaenoptera physalus. Classification (NCBI taxonomy): domain Eukaryota; kingdom Metazoa; phylum Chordata; class Mammalia; order Artiodactyla; family Balaenopteridae; genus Balaenoptera; species Balaenoptera physalus. The sequence continues at coordinate 770,776 of NC_138884.1, forward strand.
AATCTTAAGTATGTCTTTGATCACAGTTCTGCCGGGTATTTGGTCCCATGAGGTAGCCAGCTCTTTTATTTAAAAAAAAAATTTTTTTTTTAACATCTTTATTGGAGTATAATTGCTTTACAGTGTTGTGTTAGTTTCTGCTGTATAACAAAGTGAATCAGCTATATGTATACATATATCCCCATATCCCCTTCCTCTAGTCTCTCCCTCCCACCCTCCCTATCCCACCCCTCTAGGTGGTCACAAAACACTGAGCTGATCTCCCTGTGCTATGCAGCTGCCTCCCACTAGCTATCTATTTTACATTTGGTAGTGTATATATGTCCGTGCCACTCTCTCACTTTGTCCCAGCTTACCGTTCCCCCTCCCCATGTCCTCAAGTTCATTCTCTACATCTGCATCTTTATTCCTGTCCTGCCACTAGGTTCTTCAGAACCATTTTTTTTTTTAGATTCCATACATATGTGTTAGCATATGGTATTTGTTTTCCTCTTTCTGACTTACTTCACTCTGTATGACAGACTCTAGGTCCATCCACCTCACTACAAATAACTCAATTTTGTTTCTTATTATGGCTGAGTAATGTTCCATTGTATATATGTGCCACACCTTCATTATCCATGCATCTATCAATGGACACTTAGGTTGCTTCCATGACCTAGCTATTGTAAATAGAGCTGCAATGAACATTGTGGTACATGACTCTTTTTGAATTCTGGTTTTCTCAGGGTATATGCCCAGTAGTGGGATTGCTGGGTCGTAGGTTAGTTCTATTTTTAGTTTTCTAAGGAACCTCCATACTGTTCTCCATAGTAGCTGCATCACGTTACATTCCCACCAACAATGCAAGAGGGTTCCCTTTTCTCAACACCCTCTCCAGCATTTATTGTTTGTAGATTTTTTGATGATGGCCATTCTGACTAGTCTGAGGTGATACCTCACTGTAGTTTTGACTTGCATTTCTCTAATGATTAGTGATGTTGAGCATCCTTTCAGGTGTTTGTTGGCAATATGCATATATTCTTTGGAGAAGTGTCTATTTAAGTCTTCTGCCCATTTGTGGATTGGGCTGTTTGTTTTTTTGACTTTGAGCTGCATGAGCAGCTTGTAACTTTTGTAGATTAATCCTTTGTCAGTTGCTTCATTTGCAAATATTTTCTCCCATTCTGAGGGTTGTCTTTTCGTCTTGTTTATGTTTTCCTTTGCTCTGCAAAAGCTTTTAAGTTTCATTAGGTCCCATTTTTTTATTGTTGTTTTTATTTCCATTTCTCTAGGAGATGGGTCAAAAAGGATCTTGTCGTGATTCATGTCCTAGAGTGTTCTGCCTATATTTTCTTCCAAGAGTTTTATGGTGTCTGGCCTTACATTTAGGTCTTTAATCCATTTGGAGTTTTTTTGTGTGTATGGTGTTAGGGAGTGTTCTAATTTCATTCTTTTACATGTAGCTGCCCAGTTTTCCCAGCACCAAATATTGAAGAGGCTGTCTTTTCTCAATAGTATATTCTTGCCTCCCTTATCAAAGAGAAGTTGACCATATGTGTGTGGGTTTATCTCTGGGCTTTCTATCCTGTTCCACTGATCTATATTTCTGTTTTTGTGCCAGTACCATACTGTCTTGCTGACTGGAGCTTTGTAGTATAGTCTGAAGAACAGCAGCCTGATTCCTCCAGCTCCATTTTTCTTTCTCAAGATTGCTTTGGCTTTTCGGGGTCTTTTGTGTTTCCATACAAATTGTGAAATTTTTTGTTGTAGTTCTGTGAAAAACGCCATTGGTAGTTTGATAGGGATTGCATTGAGTGTGTAGATTGCTTTGGGTGATATAGTCATTTTCACAATGTTGATTCTTCCAATCCAAGAACATCGTATATGTCTCCATTTGTTTGTATCGGCTTTGATTTCTTTCATCAGTGTCTTATAGTTTTCTGCATACAGGTCTTTTGTCTCCTTAGGAAGGTTTATTCCTAGGTATTTTATTCTTTTTGTTGCAATGGTGAATGGGAGTGTTTCCTTAATTTCTCTTTCAGATTTTTCATCGTTAGTGTATAGGAATGCAAGAGATTTCTGTGCATTAATTTTGTATCCTGCTACTTTACCAAATTCATTGATTAGCTCTAGTAGTTTTCTGGTAGCAGCTTTAGGATTCTCTGTGTACAGTATCATGTCATCTGCAAACAGTGACAGCTTTACTTCTTCTTTTCTGATGTGGATTCCTTTTATTTCTTTTTCTTCTCTGATTGCTATGGCTAAAACTTCCAAAAGTATGTTGAACAAAAGAAGTGAGAGTGGGCAGTCTTGTCTTGTTCGTGATCTTAGAGGAAATGGTTTCAGTTTTTCACCATTGAGAATAATGTTGGCGGTTGGTTTGTCATATATGGCCTTTATTATGTTGAAGTAGTTTCCCTCTATGCCCACTTTCTGGAGAGTTTTTTTCATAAATCGTTGTTGAATTTTGTCAAAATCTTTTTCTGCATCGATTGAGATTATCATATGGTTTTTATCCTTCAGTTTGTTAATATGGTGTATCACATTGATTGATTTGTGTATATTGAAGAATCCTTGCATCCCTGAGATAAACCTCACTTGATCATGGTGTATGATCCTTTTAATGTGCTGTTGGGTTCTTTTTGCTAGTATTTTGTTGAGGATTTTTGCATGTATGTTCATTAGTGATATTAGTCTGTAGCTTTCTTTTTTTGTGACATCTTTGTCTGGTTTTGGTATCAGGGTGATGGTGACCTCGTAGAATGAGTGTGGGAGTGTTCCTCCCTCTGCTCTATTTTGGAAAAGTTTGAGAAAGATAGGTGTTAGCTTCTTCTAAATATTTGATAGAATTCGCCTGTGAAGCCAACTTGTCTTGGACTTTTGTGTGTTGGAGGATTTTCAATAACAGTTTCAATTTCATTGCTTGTGTTTGTTGTGTTCATATTTTCTATTTCTTCCTGGTTCAATCTTGGAAGGTTGCACTTTTCTAATAATTTGTCCATTTCTTCCAGGTTGTCCATTTTATTGGCATATAGTTTCTTGTAGTATTCTCTCATGTCCTTTCTATTTCTGCAGTGTCAGTTGTTACTTCTCCTTTTTCATTTGTAATTCTGTTGACTTGAGTCTTCTCCCTTTTTTTTTTTTTTTTGATGAGTCTGGCTGATGGTTTATCAACTTTGTTTATCTACTCAAAGAACCAGCTTTTAGTTTTGTTGATCTTTGCTGTTGTTTCCTTCGTTTCTTTTTCATTTATTTCTGATCTGATCTTTATGATTTCTTTCCTTCTACTAACTTTGGGGTTTTTTTTGTTCTTCTTTCTCTAATTGCTTTAGATGTAATGTTAGGCTGTTTATTTTATATTTTTCTTGTTTGTTGAAGTAGGATTGTATTGCTATAAATGTGCCTTTTTGAGCTGCTTTTGCTGCATCCCATAGACTTTGGGTTGTCCTGTTTTCATTGTCATTTTTTCTAGGAATTTTTTGATTTCTTCAGTGATCTCTTGGTTATTAAGTAGTGTATTGTTTGGCCTCCATGAGTTTGTATTTTTTACAGATTTTTTCCTGTAATTGATATCTAGTATCATAGCATTGTGGTTGGAAAAGATACTTGATACGATTTCAGTTTTCTTAAATTTACCATGGCTTGATTTGTGACCCAAGATATGATCTATCCTGGAGAATGTTCCTTGAGCACTTTGGAAGAAAGTGTATTCTGTTGGTTTTGGATGGAATGTCCTATAGATATCAATTAAGTCCAGGTTGTTTAATGTGCCATTTAAATCTTGTGTTTCCTTATTTATTTTCATATTGGATGATCTGTCCATTGGTAAAAGTGGGGTGTTAAAGTCCCCTACTGTTATTGTGTTACTGTCAATTTCTGCTTTTATGGCCGTTAGCATTTGCCTTATGTATTGAGTTGTTTTTATGTTGGGTGCATAGGTATTTACAGTTGTTACATCTTCTTCTCGGATTGATTCCTTGATCATAATGTAGTGTCCTTCTTTGTCTCTTGTAATAGTCTTTATTTTAAAGTCTATTTTGTCTGATATGAGCATTGCTATTTCAGCTTTCTTTTGACTTCCATTTTAATGGAATATTTTTTCCATCCCCTCACTTTCAGTCTGTATGTGTTTCTAAGTCTGAAGTGGACCTCTTTTAGACAGCATTTATATGGGTCTTGTTTTTGTATCCATTCAGCCAGTCCTTGTCTTTTGGTTGGGGTATTTAATCCATTTACTTTTAAGGTAGTTATCAATATGTATGTTCCTATTAACTTTTTCTTAATTGTTTTGGGTTTGTTATTATTGGTCTTTTCCTTCTCTTGTGTTTCCTGCCTAGAGAAGTTCTTTTAGCATTTGATGTAAAGCTGGTTTGTTGGTGCTGAATTCTCTTACCTTTTGCTTTTCTGTAAAGGTCTTAATTCCTCCATCGAATCTTAATGAGATCCTTGCTGTGTAGAGTAATGTTGGTTGTAGGTTTTTCCCTTTCATCACTTTAAGTATGTCCTGCCACTCCCTTCTGGCTTGCAGAGATTCTGCTGAAAGATCAGCTGTTAATCTTTTGGGGTTTCCCTTGTATATTATTTTTTGCTTTTCCCTTGCTGCTTTTAATATTTTTTCTTTGTATTTAATTTTTGATAGTTTGATTAATATGTGTCTTGGCGTGTTTCTCCTTGGATTTTTCCCGTATGGGACTCTCTGTGCTTCCTGGACTTGATTGACTATTTCCTGTCCCATGTTAGGGATGTTTTCAAATAATATCTTCAAATATTTTCTCAGACCCTTTCTTTTTCTCTTCTCCTTCTGGGACCCCTATAATTCGAATGTTGGAGCATTTAATGTTGTCTCTGAGACTGTCCTCAATTCTTTTCATTCTTTTTTCTTTATTCTGGTCTGTGACAGTTTTTCCTACTATTTTATCTTTGAGGTCACTTATCTGTTCTTCTGCCTCAATTATTCTGCTGTTGATTCCTTGTAGAGTAGTTTTAATTTCATTTATTATGTTTTTCATCTTTTTTTTTTTTTTTTTTTTTGCTGTTTAGTTCTTCTAGGTCCTGTTAAACGTTTCCTGTATTTTCTCCATTCTATTTCCGAGATTTTGGATCATCTTAACTATTATTACTCTGAATTGTTTTTCAGGTGGACTATTTCCTCTTCATTTGTTTGGTCTGATGGGTTTTTACCTTGCTCCTTCATCTGCTTCATATTTCTCTGTTTTCTCATTTTGTTTAACTTATTGTGTTTTCTGTCTCCTTTTGTGTTTCCCCTTACTTTTGGTGTCTGACCCCAGTGGATGAGGTTGGTTCAGTGGCTTCTGAAGGCTTCCTGTTGGAGGGTACTGGTGCCTGTGTTCTGGGGGTGGGGCTGTATCTTGTCCTTCTGGTGGGCAGGGCCAAGTCCGGTGGTGTGTTTGGGTTGTCTGTGAACTTAGTATGACTTTAGGCAGCCTCTCTGCTAATGGATGGGGTTGTGTTCCTTTCTTGCTAGTTGTTTGGCATGGGGCATACAGCACTGGAGCTTGCTGGCTGTTGGGTGGAGCTGGGTCTTAGTGTTGAGACGAAGATCTCTGTGAGAGCTCTCACTGATTGACATTATGTGGGGCTGGGAGTTTTCTGGTCGTCCAATGTCCTGGACTTGGCTCTCCCACCTCAGAGGCTCAGGCCTGACACCCAGCCAGAGCACCAAGACCCTGCCAGCCACATGGCTCAGAAGAAAAGGAAGAAAGAAAAAACAAAAAGAAAAGCAGAAAAATGAACAGACAGAGCCCTAGGATAAATGGTAAAAGCAAACCTATAAATACAAAATCACACAAAAAAGTATACACATACACACTCAGAAAAAGAGGAAAAGGCGAAAAAATACATATATATATATTTAAAAAAAAGGAAGAGAGCAACCCCACCAATAAACAAATCTACCAATGATAATAAGCACTAAATACTAAACTAAGATAAACATTAAACCAGAAACAAATTAGACACAGAAAGCAAACCCCAAGTCTACAGTTGCTCTCAAAGTCCACCACTTCAATTTTGGGAACATTCGTTGTCTGTTCAGGTATTCCACAGATGCAGGTACATAAAGTTGGTTGTGGGTATTTAGTCTGCTGTTCCTGAGGCTGCTGGGAGGGTTTTCTCTTTCTCTTCTTTTTTCGCACAGCTCCTGGGGTTCAGCTTTTGTTTTGGCCCTGCCTCTGCATGTAGGTGGCCCTCAGGACTCTGTTCCCCGCCCAGACAGGAGGGGGTTAAAGCAGCGGCTGATTAGGGCTCTCTTGCTTGCTCAGGCCAGGGAGAGGGAGGAGTACGGTAGTTATAATGGGAATGTGGGGTGAGCCTGCAGTGGCAGAGGCCAGCGTGACGTTGCAACAGCCTGAGGCGCGCCATGCGTTCTCCCGGGGAAGTTGTCCCTGGATCAGGGGAGCCTGGCAGTGGCGGGCTGCACAGGCTCCTGGGAGGGGCGGTGTGGAGAGTGACCTGTGCTCGCACACAGGCTTCTTGGTGGTGGCAGCAGCAGCCTTAGCATCTCATGCCTGTGTCTGGGGTCTGTGCTGTTAACCGTGGCTCACGCCCATCTCTGGAGCTCATTTAGGCGGTGCTCTGAATCCCCTCTCCTCGCTCACCCTGAAACAATGGTCTCTTGCCTCTTAGGCAGGTCCAAACTTTTTCCTGGACTCCCTCCCAGCTAGCTGTGGTGCCCCAGCCCCCTTCAGGCTATGTTCACGCAGCCAACCCCAGTCCTCTCCCTGTGATCCGACCGCAGCCCGAGCCTCAGCTCCCAGCCCCCGCCCGCCCCGGCGGGGGAGCAGACAAGCCTCTCGGGCTGGTGAGTGCTGCTCGGCGCCGATCCTCTGTGCGGGAATCTCTCCACTGTGCCCTCCGCACCCCTGTGGCTGCGCTCTCCTCCGTGGCTCCGAAGCTCCCCCCTCCGCCACCCGCAGTCTCTGCCCGCGAAGGGGCTCCTAGTGTATGGACACCTTTCCTCCTTTACGGCTCCCTCCCGCTGGTGCAGGTCCCGTCCCTATTCTTTTGTCTCTCTTTTTTCTTTTGCCTGACCCAGGTACGTGGGGATTTTCTTGCCTTTTGGGAAATCTGAGGTCTTCTGCTAGCATTCAGTAGGTGTTCTGTGAGAGTTGTTCCACATGTAGATGTATTTTTGATGTATTTGTGGGGAGAAGGTGATCTCCATGTCTCACTCCTCTGCCACCTTGAAGGTCTCTGTTAGAAGATTTTTAATTGTAGTTTTAATTTCATTATTTGTGATTGGTCTGTTTATATTTTCTATTTCTTCCTGGTTCAGTCTTGGGAGACTGTACCTTCCTAAGAACTTGTCCATTTCTTCCAGATTGCTCATTTTATTGGCATATAGTTGATCAGAGTAGTCTCCTATGATTCCTTGTATTTCTTGGTGTCAGTTTTAATTTCTCCTTTTTCATTTTGAATTTTATTGATTTGAATCTTCTCCCTTTTGTTCTTAATGAGTCTGGCTAAAGGTTTATCAATTTTATCTCCTCAAAGAACCAGCTTTTAGTTTCATTGATTCTTGCTATTGTTTTCTTCATTTCTATTTCATTTATTTCTGCTCTGATTTTTATGATTTCTTTCTCTCTACTAACTTTGGGGTTTTTTGTACTTCTTTCTCTAGTTCTTTTTGGTGTAAGTTTATATTGTTTATTTGAGATTTTTCTTGTTTCTTGAGGTAGGATTGTATTGCTATAAACTTCCCTCTTAGAAGTCTTAGAGTTTCTGCTGAAAAATCAGCTGATAACTTTATGGGGTTCCCCTTGTATGTTATTTTTTGCTTTTCTCTTGCTGCATTTAATATTTTTTCTTTGAATTTAATTTTTGTTAGTTTGATTAATATGTGTCTCGGCATGTTTCTCTTTGGGTTTATTCTGTATGGGACTCTCTGTGCTTCCTGGACTTGGGTGGCTATTTCCTTTCCCATGTTAAGGAAGTTTTTGACTATAATCTCTTCAAATATTTTCTCAGACACTTTCTCTTTCTCTTCTTCTTCTGGGACCCCTATAATTCAAATGTGTGTGTTTAGCGTTGTCCCAGAAGTCTCTGAGACTGTCCTCATTTCTTTTCATTCTTTTTTCTTTACTCTGCTCTGCTGTAGTTATTTCCACCATTCTATCTTCCAGCTCACTTATTTGTCCTTCTGTCTCAGTTTTTCTGCTATCGATTCCTTCTAGAATATTTTAAATTTCCTTTATTGTGTTGTTCATCATTGTTTGTTTGGTCTTTAGTTCTTCTAGGTCCTTGTTAAACATTTCCTTTATTATTAACATTTAAATATCTAATGTTTTTATAGTTGCCAGTTTGCCTAATTGTTTCATAATAATTGTGTCATTTATATGTACAGTGTACAAGAGGTAAAAGTATAGTTTTTCATTTTTTGTTTTTTTTGTTTTTTTTAGTAATATGTACAAATATTTTGAGTAACCAGAGCTCTAACAGCAAAATTTGTATGAGGGACATACAATCCTAGAGAAGAATAAATGGCCCCAAGGTTTTAACCTGAGTCTACATGTGCAAATTCCAGGACAAGAGGGTGAGTTAGATTCTTCAATTTAGAAAGAATAATAACATAACAAGAATTTGATGATTACAAATAGTTGGCAGACTTTGAGAGATATGGCAGAAAAAAATCTGATGTAGTAGAATCCCTTGTCACTAAAAGTTCATGGGAATACAAGGCAAAATAAACCCAGTAAATAAATAAGTAAATACTAGAGCCAAGACTGGAACAAAGAAATGTCTGGTCACCAAAAATGCACTGTAAGCCACTGGAGGATGCCAAAGCCATTTCTTTCCTAAAAGGTGATAGAACCAGATACCCTCCTAGAAGCAACGTAAGAGGCTTGCATTCAAGGCCAGGACCCTCTGGGTGTTCCCAGTCCTCGTGCATTAGAAAAACTCCATTTTGTGGCCAGTTAGTTGGAGATCTTGTCATCTGTGTGAGGATTGGGTGGGAAGAAAAGTCATCCCTGAGTAAAAGGATCCTTGACTTACACTAAGCATGAATGCAGGCAGGGCTGGCTAAAGAACTGTTGGACTCAGCACAAAATGAATGTGCAGCGCTACCTGTTTAAAAAGGAAGAACAAAAGCAACATCAAAGTTACTAAAATATAAAACTTTTATCTTTCTTTCATATTATCTCTCTGACTTGTCCTGGGGTATTTTGTTCACTATTTAATATCTTGCTAGGTAAAAAGTTTTAATTGCTAGCAGGAATTTTACATTTCATATTTAGAGTGTGCTCTAACATTTTCAATGCAAATATGCATGCTTATTCAGTGCAAAGAATCACAGATCCCACAATCCATGTTTTCTAACTCACATGTGCATGTGTATTTCATTCCACCAGAACAGTGGAAACACTGCACAAAGCTCAACTGTGTTTACTTCACTTCTAGGTACACACACATTCTACCCACATGACTATCTAAGCATAAGCACAACAAAATAAGCACTGGAAAGAAAAGGAACTATGGGATTCCCTATATTTCCCTTCCCTTCTATGATTTTCAGTAGGTGGTTGGGTAAAATTAAAACAGTAAGAAAGGATTTGATAGGGCTCCTTGGTCATTCATGGTTCTTCGAATTCCATTGTGTCTCTTCTGTTTGATGTGAAGTCTGGTTTGGACACATGAATAGCCTCTTTGGGCTGTCATCACTTGTACTTGATCAGGTGTAGATGGACAAGGCTTCCCTTGGCTTGAGTTTTGTAGAAGTCCTGTGCCCGGTGGGTGCACAGGAATTCCGTGCTCAGGAGGCCCTGTGAACACCATCTGTGAACAGGGCACCAAGGACAGCTGGGTGCCTAGACTGTGTGTATCTTCTCTGCACCATTGTCCCATTAGACTTCACTTCAATACAACTTCAAAGGTAAAATGATTGAGTTTCAAGAAGGTGACTGCAGAATATTAAACTAAGCCTGGGGCCCTTCTGAGCAAAGGGCCCTGGGAGGCTGAGCACATCTCATAACTGTTCATTACAAATTGTGGTGCCAACCCACATACATCAAGAAAGGCAACCATGGGCGCCGAGATTAAGGCAAAGCACTCAGGTACACGGGGACTCTTCACAGGTTTCTAGTCATAACATTTTTTGTTTAACAGACATGGAACAGAAGATCATAAAGTAGAAATTTTAAAGCCCAAAGCATCCAGTGTGGTGGGCAGGACCCTCGATCATTTGCAGATTTAACAAGAACAAGTAACAGGGAGTAGGGAGAAAGCAGGGTCCTGCGTATGCCCCCTGCGCACAACACCACCTAAGGGGTGGGCACACCACCTAAGCCAGCCCTCCAGCTGACCTCTGAACACACCCCTGCCCTCACCCCATATAAGGAACCAGCTCGCCCTGCCTCGGGGAGTGAGCAAAGGAACCTGTTTTTTGTTCTCCCTCTCCACTCCTGCATCAGGGGTGCCAATAAAGCCTGGCCTGACTTTCTTAACTGGCCTCTGATCAATTTCTATTTGTTGGAGAAGGCCAAGATCCCTGGTCAGTACCAAAACCTCTAAACATAGTTTTCACGGACTGGTTGCAGAATAGAAAGTCTGAAAGCGATGCTTGGGCTGGCCTGGAGGACAGCAGACACCCGTGCCCTGACTCGCCCATGGAGCCATGGGGCAAGGAGCTGTCTGCAGCCCCCAGGAGCTGGCGGGCAAACAAGGGCTTCAGTCAGACAACCACAAGGAAGCAACTCTGCCAACAGCCGGTGAGCTTGTGGGAGGATTTCGGGCCCTGGATGGAAACCGCAGCCCTGGCTGACACCTTGCTGTCTGCCTGAAGACTCTACCTAAGGTGTGGCTGGACTTCTGACCTACAGAAACTGAGAAGTGATAAATGTCTGCTGGTTTAAGCCACTATGTTTGTAGCAATTTGTTATGCAGTCATGGAAAGCTACTGTATCCAGGGATAACATTTTGGCTTATATCCTTATAGTTTTATCTTTTATAGCTTTTTTCTTATGTACACATGTATATATGTTTTGCATAAAATGGAATTATCCTTTTCATTTAATCTTTTTTATATTTATTGTGATGATGAACATTTTTCACCCCATTAACCAGTTTTACCACACTGTTAAAAAATAAAAATAAACAGATCTCATGCCCGTGAAGCCAAGTCCAGGTACAAAGTCAAAATTTGTACTACCTGAAGGGTATCAGAAATAAAACCAATAAATGACTAAAAAATAGTGCAGAATTATTGAAACCACTGGAGGAAGCAAACTTGAAACTGCGATAGTATTAGTGGGAAATAATCAAGTTCATTTATTTTTAGTAGACCTAAGCATTTTGTTTAAATAGCAATGTATCAAGTAAGATCCAAATAACAGTCTGAACATGGCATATTGTTTTTTCTATTTTTAAAAGAAGTTAAGATATTGAAGTTTAACATAACATAACACAAAAGTGCATAATTTGTAGCGACATCCCAGTGAAAGCTTACAAAGTGAGCACAACGGGGCAACCAGCTCCTCCATGTCCATCTACAAATTCTTACACACTCTGTCCAAAAGGTAACCACTGTCATGATTTCTAAAGTATAAAATTTGCTCTTTTTCAAGTTTGTATTCAATGCAATCGTGTGTTTTGTATCTGGCTTCCTTTGCACATTTTGTTTGAAACTCATAAAAGTTGTTGCATGTAGCTATAATTGATTTATTTTTATTTCTGTAGAGTGAACCATTTACAATACAATTTATTTCCTGTTCTATAATTGATGCATATTTCCACTAGAGGCCAATATGAAAATGCTGCTATAAACATTTAGGTATATGTCTTTGGATGCACATATGTACACACTTCTGTTACCCAGGAATGGAATTGCCGGATCTTAGACTATATGTGTATTAAACTTTCTAGTTACTGCCCAAGAATTTCAGAGTGTCGATAACAGTTTACACTCTAATCAGCAAAGTCTGAGGGATCCAGTTACTCCAACAATACTTTGTATTGTTGTTTTTTTGTTCCATTTTGGGGGTATCATTTTCACTTGCATTTATATGATACTACTTATGATTTTAATCAACTTGTCATGTGTCTATCATAGATAAGTGTGTGACCTGCCTTTTTTATTGGATTGTCTTTTTCTTTTTATTCACAGTAGTTCTTCATAAATTCTGCATTTAAGCCCTATGATAATTATGTGTGTTGCCAAGATATTCTCTGTCTTGGTTTACTAGGGATGCTGTGACAAAACACCACAGATTTTGTGTCTTAAAATCAGACATTTATTGTGTCACAGCTCTGGAGGCTGGAAGTCCAAGATCAAGGTGTTGGCAGGGCTGGTTTCCTCTGAGGTCTCTCTCCTTGGCTTGCAGACGGCCGCCTTCTTGCTGTGCCCTCACATGGTCTTTCCTTTACGTGTGGGCATCCCTGGTACCTCTCTGCCCAAATTCCCTCTGAACATAAAGATATAAGTCAGACTGGGCTACAGCCCAGACTAACAGCCTCATTTAACCCTAATCCTCTTTTGAGAGGTCCTGTCCCCAAGTATGGCCACATTCTGAAGTAGTGTTAGGGTGTTAGGGCTTCAACATTTGCATTCTGAAGGGGATACAATGAAGCCCGTAACCTTCTCATTTTCTGTAAGATATCAAACATTTGAAATTTGTTGAAATTTACTCTGGTTTTCAATTTTGCTCAATTCAGGAAAATGTTTCATATAAATTTGAAAAGACTATGTATTCTGCAACAGTTGAGTTCAAATTATTATATATGTAAATTAGGTTATGTTTGTTAATTGCATTTTCAGTTTGTATTCTTTCTGATTTTTGTCTACTTTTTCAATCATTACTGAAAGATTCTTTTTTAATCTCCTATTCTGATTTTGGGTTTGGCCATTTTTCCTTTAGCTTTATCGATTTATGATTTCATATTTTGAGGCTATGCTTTTAGATGCATACAAATGTAGAACTATCGTATCTTTTTGGGGAATTGAATCTTCTGTCATTATGAAATATTACAATTTTTACTTTACATTTTGAGATAACTTCAAAATTACAGAAAAGTTGTGAGAGCCATACAAATAATTCTCACATTCCTGCTGCTCAGTGAAGAGTTCAAGCTTTGCCTTTGGTCCACTGACGTCCTTTATGTGAGAGCACTCAACGAAGGGGCCGCTCACTGTCTGAACTTGTCACACCACCCTGGTCCTCCTCCATCTGGGACAGTTCTCCCTTCCTTCCTTCCTTCCTTCCTTCCTTCCTTAACAATCTCGGATCCTGTATCTTGGAGTTTACACTCCAAGAAAAGCCCTTAGAGTTTAATAAAAGTATTTATTATATCTGTATATTGTTGAGTCAGCACACAGAGGAAGCAGGTCATTTTTATGCCTCAGAATAAAGCATAGTCGTAAACTTTTGAAAGGAAAGCATGCGTTATGTTTTACAGCTGAGAGGAATGTGACTTCCTGAACAGTGGAGGTGAGTGATTCTGTATCCAGTTATATTAAACTTACATTCTTCAGGTTGCACCTGCTTCGGAATGTCAACACAGAGCAGGAATGACAATACACTAGGACTACACAGAATGTTGTAGTTTACAAAGTACTTTCATAATACAAACAATCCTGTAAATTAGTAGATTATCTCCACTTTATGTTTGTGGAAACTGAGTTAAGGTGCCTTTTACTGAAGCATGAATTTATTACTTTATTGAATAGCTGGGCTCAATGAGCGAAAACAGGACTTCTTCTCCATCTCATCTCTTAAAAGAAGAGTCCACCTCTTCACCTTCAATTTTAAGAACAAGTTCCATTTCAGTAAATATGACTCACTTTTAGGTTCTATATAGAACCGACCAATATAATTCAAAATTGTAAGCTTGCATCTAATTAAAGCTCTTCTTTCAATATCCCCCGTCACCTTCCACCAATTCAGGCCCTAAATGTCCGAATGGGGTTCGGACATTGTTGTCAGTAGTTTAAGTCTTCTTCCTTCGATTAGAGGAAACAGGCATAAGCTTTACCTATATAATAATGCCTTTTTCATTCCTTTCCTTGTGACTAAGATGTAATGGCTGTTTATGACAGTTTTGTGACGTGGGTTCAAATCCCCCACTCTTTGGCGGGGGTATAAGTGAGTTCATAAGAGTGGGGCCCCCTGCACACCTCCAGACATAAACAATAGTCTCCTCTGCTGCCCCTGGCAGCCCTCCTGATACGACTGAACATAACTTCCACTTGTATTTTATGGAAACCCCTCATTCTTAAAGGCCTTTCTCTTGGACAAGATACCTTCAAGATGGTTGTGTTCATCTTCAATTACTGCATACAAAGTGCCACAAACTTAGCAGCTTAATACAACATACACTTATTATCTTACAGTTTCTGTGGGTGAGGGGTCCAGGCACTTCTTCGTTGGGTCCTCTCCTTAGGGTTTCACAAGTCTGCAGGCAGAGTCAGACAGGTGCATTCTTACCTGGAGGGTCCAGTGGAGAAGGATGTATGTCCAAGCTTACTCAGGTTGCCGGAAGGAGTAGCACAGATGCCTCAGCTTCTTACGGGCTGTCAGAGAGAGGCTTCCCTCTGCTCTTGAAGGCATCCTCAGCTCCTAGAAGACCTTGCAGGTCTCTGTCCACACGGACTTCCCAACATAGCCACTTATTTCCTGTAGCCAGCAAGGAGAGTCTGCAGCAAGGCAGAGTCTTGTACAATGTAACACAACTGCTGGAATGACACCTCAGCATCTTTGCCATGTTTCATTGGCTACATAAGTCACAGGTCCCGCCCACACTCAAGGGGAAGGGATTATACAAGGGCTTGAAACCAGAAAGAAACTTAGAGTTAGTCCATCATAATGGCTGAAAGCATTTGTCATCTCTCTGTCAAGTCCATGGGAAACTCATGGATGCTTTTGTATTTTTCTAATGAACGTGTGTCAGAGGTTTTATTTAACTTGATAATTAACAGGTGAACTTTTAAGCTATTACAACCAATTCAAAGAAAAACACATACACATAGGCAATCCAGAATGTTGAAAATTATTTACAAAAAGAAGAAAGACTGGTCCATATGCACAGGACAATAATCACCTGCATTCCATCAGACATAATTCATTTGCATTTTTATGGGCAAGAATTGTTTGCATTGCTATACATTTTCTTAAACTTACAAGAGTTACAAAATAGCTCCAATACAATGAAGGGTGTAGTCTCTATAGAATAAAGTAACACAGAAGCGTGCACTAGACAAGACACACAGTTATCTTTTCTTTTTGTCTAGTTCAAAGTCTTCCACGTTTTTTTCTTGAATCAGCAAAGATATCCTCAGGATTATTCATCGTCATAGAAGTGAGAAAACTATAATCAACCCAGAACACGAACAGGAGAGGACTGGTTAAATAAATTTATTATTTATTATAGATAAAAATATCAAGTAGCTATAAAAGTGATATCGAAGAACAATATCTAATGATATGGAAAGATCTTTAAGACATTTGAAGTGGAAAGAAGATGCAGTCAACATCTATTTACTGTGCACTGCTCTAGATCAATCAGATTACATGGGCACATCATTCATGAGGCTTGTTAACTAATGATAATTCTACAATACGAACAGCAGTTATCTCCAGAGGCAGAATTAGGCATTTTAGGTAGAATTTGCTAGTTTTGCTGACTTTTATTTTTCAAATGAATACTTTACGATGAAAAGGTTTTCCTTGGAGACAAGAAAGCATACAAATTATGTAGGAAAAAAAAAAATCACTGAGGACGTACTCTGTGCCAGCTCCACAGAAAGATAAATCACACAGAGCGTTTCTGCTCTGAGGAAATAGAAGTCAGTGGAAGAGACGCAGTGTCAACTCCTAATTAGCGTAAACCATAAAGCATACGAGGAAAAGCACATAACGACTGCCTCTGACTAACGGTGGTGGGGTCAGGGGTGCAGCGTGGACGTGAGGGAGGAACTCAGAAAGAGGGGCTGCCAAAGCAGGACTGGGAACCATAAATTAGAGTTAGCGATGGAGAGAAAAAGAGCAGGGGGCAGAGAAAAGAGTCTACACAGCACTCCACAGTCTAGGTAGAGGCAGACTGGTTCATTTGTTTGTTTTTCTATGTAAGACAAAAAGGTCTAGTTTTTACACATGAAAAGTATGAGAGCAGAATAGGCAACCCCAGATGTGCCCTTTGCCATGTGAACTATTTGGGGCAGAAGACCCAGCAGACGCAAGAAAAACTTTCACCTTTCCCTAAACTGCCCAGAAGAATTTAGATGGGGGCCTGGCCCAAAACGAGAGCTGTTAACAGAGTTAACTTTTCATGGACTTACCTGCATGGTAGGGCAGATACCTGATTGTCATCTGCTTTTTTCATCTCCCTGCAAATTGCCCTCCTGCCCTTTGAAGCCCTACCACATCTCTCAGCTCAGGATAGCACAGAAGCCTCAATTGCCTGATTACATTTGGGTCTCATATTTTTATGGGACTCCCATACTTACAAAATTAAATTCATTTTTCTCCTGTTAATCTGTCTTATGTCAATATAATTATTAGACCAGCCAAAAAACCTGGAAAGGTAGAAGAAAAATTTTTCTGCCCCAACAATATACATATGACTACTTAAAAATACCAAATAAACTAGAAGTTTGGGATTAACATATACACACTACTATATATAAAATAGATAAATAACAAGGTCCTACTGTATAGCACAGGGAACTGTATTCAATATCTTGAAATAACCTATAATGGAAAAGAATCTGGAAAAGAACATATATGTATATACGTATAACTGAATCACTTTGCTGTACACCGGAAATTAACACAACATTGTAAATTAACTATACTTCAGCTAAAAAGATGGTTAAAAATTAAAAAAAATTTCAAGACCCAATAAACTTTAAAAACACTTGGTTTGGCTCAATATCAAAAAAACACACAACCTAACCCAAAAATGGGCAGAAGACCTAAATAGACATTACTCCAAAGAAGATATACAGATTGCCAACAAACACATGAAAGGATGCTCAACATCACTAATTATTAGAGAAATGCAAATCAAAACTACAATGAGGTATCACCTCACACCAGTCAGAATGGCCATCATCAAAAAATCTACAAACAATAAACGCTGGAGAGGGTGTGGAGAAAAGGGAACCCTCTTGCACTTTTGGTGGGAATGTAAACTGATACAGCCACTATGGAGAACAGTATGGAGGTTCCTTAAAAAACTAAAAATAGAACTACCATATTACCCAGCAATCTCACTACTGGACATATACCCTGAGAAAACCAGAATTCAAAAAGAGTCATGTACCACAATGTTCATTGCAGCTCTATTTACAATAGCCAGGACATGGAAGCAACCTAAATGTCCATCGACAGATGAACGGATAAAGATGTGGCACATATATACAATGGAATATTACTCAGCCATAAAAAGAAACAAAATTATCTGTAGTGAGGTAGATGGACCTAGAGTCTGTCATACAGAGTGAAGTAAGTCAGAAAAACAAATACCATATGCTAACACATATATATGGAATCTAAAAAAAAAAGGTTCTGAAGAACCTAAGGGCAGGACAGGAATAAAGATGCAGACGTAGAGAATGGACTTGAGGACACGGGGAGGGGAAGGGTAAGCTGGGACGAAGTGAGAGAGTGGCAAGGACATATATACACTACCAAATGTAAAATAGATAGCTAGTGGGAAGCAGCCGAAGAGCACAGGGAGATCAGCTTGGTGCTTTGTGACCACCTAGAGGGGTGGGATAGGGAGGGTGGGAGGGAGACGCAAGAGGGAGGGGATATGGGGATGTATGTATACCTATAGCTGATTCACTTTGTTATACAGCAGAAACTAACACACCATTGTAAAGCAATTATACTCCAATAAAGATGTTAAAAACAAAACAAAACAGAAAACACTTGGTTTTTGTGCTTCCATAGCACCTTGAAAATGCTTCTGTCCTTGTGCTAGTTTGATTAAATAAAATTTTATGTTTACCTGCCTGTCTTTTCTGACAAATCTTAAACTAGTTGAGGGCAGAATCCAGGTCTGCTTTTTTCCAAGACCATATGCAGTACTAAACACATAGTAGGAGATTCTTAAATACCTATTAATTGGAATAAAAACAATAAAAGAGGGCAAGACATTACAGTATGATTTCTCTGTAAACTCATAGATTCTTGACCTACCAGACTGGGCTGTTGTGGCTCCCCTGATGGGTTCATCCCTGTCATCTTGGTGACTCAGTCATCCTCGACGTTAGGATCTGCTGGATCGGGTGTTAGTATCTGTGATACTGTGATCGATGATAAGTAATACACGTTTGCTCTTCTTTCCTATTCCCGGCAGAGAGCTTCTAAAACCTTTGGAGTTTCCTAAGTGATAAGAGCCATAAAGATGTTGTTTGCTTTGTTAATGAGGAGATTTCTGGAAAGCAACCAGGTAGCCTAAGTGTGGAGGCTGGTTGCAGGAAACCCAATCCTGTAATTGGAGGTTGGAACTTCTCATCCCCTGACTCCTAGGATGGGGAAGGGGCTGGAGGTTGAACCATCATCAATGGCCAATGATTTGATCAATCATGACTATGTAATAAGCCCCCGTGAAAACCCCAAAGGACGGGCTTCAGAGAGCTTCAGGGTTGGTGAACACGTGGAGATTTGGGGAGAGTGGTGAGCTCAGGGCATGGAAACCCTCTCTACCCTCCCCATACGCTGCCCTGTGCGTCTCTTCCATCTGGCTGTTGTTGTGCTACATCCTTTTACAAGAAACTGATCATCTAGTAAGTAAAATGTTTCTCTGAGTTTTGTGAGCCGTTCTAGAAAATTAATTGAACTAGATGAGGGGTGACTGGGACCCCTGACCGACAGCTGGTGGGTCCTACACACAGATGACCATCTGGACTTGCTGTTGGCACCTGAAGGTGGGCAGTGCTGTCTTGTGGGATTGAGCAACCTGTGGGGTCTGATGCCATCTCCAGGTAGACAGTGTCGGAACTGAGTTGACTTGTAGGACCACCAGCTGGTGTTGGAGAATCATTGTGGGGGGACCACCCATCCCCCTTACGTCACTGGAATTGGGCTGCAGAACCTTCTAGTGTTCATATCTAGGTGTCTAAGGGACTTAGGTGTGGCTTATAAGAAATTTCATGCTTGCATATAATTCAAGATTCCCTTCGCACACCCCTACTGCCACTCTCCACCAGCACACCACCCCGCCTGCTCTGGGGACACAGCGGGAGTGGGCGCCCTCCTTCCTGTGGCTTCGACTCATCCCTGGGTGATGGGCTATTGGAGCCACGTCACGGTGTCAGGAGGTGTGCAGGAAGCACGGGGAGAGGATATCCAAGCAGCCAGTTTTCAGCCTCAGACTCCATGCTCTGCTCTGCTCTGCTTTCCATTTTCTCTCTGAATGGGCTAGTTGGGACCGTGCGGGTGGGAGCCTTCTATGTGGTAGGCAGCCCCTGGGGAGGCTGCCTTCTGGCATTTAACCCCGTGTGGTACCCCCTCTGCCGGAGTGACGGCTGGTCTTTCCAATGTCTAGTGACTAGCACGTGGCAGGCGTGATGGGCTGCCTCCCCGGAAATCAGGCTCCAAATGGACGATGACTTCTATTCTGTTCCCTCTCCCTCTCCTGCCCCCCTCCGTCGGAGACAAGTCCCCTGCCATGTTTTAAGCTGCTTTCTGGAAAGTTCTGCATGACAGGAAGCTGCTGTCTCCAGCTGGCCATCTGGAGCTTTCCTTTCACCCTGGAAGTGAGCTCAGAAGCAATTTTTCCTCCCGCGGACCTTTGAGTTGAACGTGGCTCTGGCTGGCACCTTAAATGGAGCCGGTGAGAAATCCTGAGCCAGAGTCATCCAGCTACACCGCGCTGGGTCTCCTGACCCAGCAAAATCAAGAAAGCGCAGAATAGACGCTTTCATTTCATCTTACTGTTTTCTCCTCTCTCTCCTCCCTTCCCATCCCTCACCCTGTATCCCCACCCCACTTACTTATTTCCGTATCATCTTTCAGGGAACACATGGAGAGGAAGTAGGGAAGGGCTGGCGCTGGGATTATGGCCAGGAAGGAGGAGGCCGGCACGTTACACACATACACTCATCAGATTCTCACTGAACACCTATATCTAGAGGAGATATTATTACCCCTTTCCCCATTTCCTAGGTGAAGAACCAGGGTTTAGGGAAGTTAAGCATTTTGTCATGTTAGAAAGTGGGTCTGGGGCAGAGCAAGAATTTGAATTCAGGTTTGTCTGATGCCAAACCCCACTTCATTCCCAGCTCACTTACTTTCAGAGAAAGAAACATGAGTGGGCAGAATAAAAATCAACAGTAGGTGAACCTCTCCCCAGCTGATGATGTAGAACAAGAGCAGAGGTATAAGTGAAGCGTTTGCACCTCATTTAAATTGCAGTGAATTCTCTAATTTCAAAAAATGTTGAAGGATTTCACTAGGGACATACATCTGTTTAGTGTGTAGGAAAAGAATACAAAGAAGTAAAAGAAGGTCAACTGAAAATGCACGGTCACTGTGCAGAGGAAGGGATGCCCAGGGAATTGTGCTCTGCCAGCACATCGATGGCCATCTGTGCTTCAGAGTTTCCAAATGAATTTCTGTGTTTACTCACTCTCACAGCAAACCTCTCAGAGCACTCCTTGGTCATTTGAAAGCCCACGTTGACTCAAGCTTTGCTGGAGTTGCTTGTGATTCCATAGTAACCAAAAGCCTCTCCTAGCTGTTTTCTTGGCTTTATTCGTCTGTTTGCCCTTCGTTTTAGAAATCTGCCACAGTGTTGGCTTTGTATAATCTCAGTTCTTTCCTTCTGCCCAGAGGCCAAAAGGGAGAAAGGGTGTGGTGAACTAGGGACTTATCAGCCAAATTAAATGAGAAAATGGAAGCAATTATCTAAAAAATACATGTGAATACCTGTTATCACTCAGAATGAAAGGTAACCGACTTCAAGTTTCTGTTTCATTTGGACCCAGAAGCCTTGATGAGATGGCAATCTTTTTCCCTCTCATGCATAAATCATGCAGCCACACATTTGCAAGGGTGAAGGTGTCACTGAAGTACTTGTTTGAAAATAAATATTGCTTTTCACAGAAAGGCTGGATTCATTCTCCAGGGAGCTGTAGTCATGGCAATGACACTTCAGAACCAAAATCAACACTACTTTCTTTGATGAAACTACTTACTGCCTGGGTTATGTAAATACACACATTTCGCCTGTTTGAGTGTTTAAACCATTAAATTAATGTTCCTGGGCATCACCGGCCACAGCTATTAAATTTCTTCTCTTCAAAAGTATAGGTGCATCCTTCTCACTTGCTCGTAAAGCCTACTCATATCATTAGTAGATCAACTACTAAATCTAAGGCTCATCTGTTTTCTCGGACAAAAACGTCATAATCCATGGCAGGAACGTAGAATTTCTTCCCTTCATATTTGCAGCTTGGTGGTGATGGTTTCCTCAACATATTATTTGCATGGCGAGAAGCTCACTTTAGATTTGGGGTTCATGCAAGACTATTTCTCAGTGTTTTAATGTATGTTTTCCTGTCTGTATAAGTTTACTGTAGAAAGTTTAGAGAATATTCCAAAAATGAAGGAGAATGCAAACACCCCTAATTCACAATTTACGGTGACTATAGTTATTATGTGACATATTCACTTAATATGTCACATAATAACTGTAGTCACTGTAAGTATATGCACCTGTATGTCCTATTTTTCACATTTCACACATCTTGAGTATTTCCCTTGTCACTGATATTCTGTAAAAAAAACTTTATAATAACTGAATACTATTTCTCATCCTAGATGTTATTTAATGCATTTAATCATTCACTTTATACTTAGATATTTGAGTTTTATGTATGTAATAATACAAATTATTATTTCTATTTGCACAACATTTTAAAACGTTTTTAAAGAAAGTTGAAAATAATTTGTTAGTTTGGAAATCTGCTTAAGTCTTGATCTTCTTCCAGAAAATACAGTGGAAAATATCAGCAATATGTTTTCTCCACTCACTTCTGGAACTTTATCTCATCAATATTATCATTAATAAAAGATAACTAAGTTTTTACTTAATGAAGAAATCTACAAGTGCCTGGGGCATCAAATAAATCTTTATTTAAAGATGTTATAAATGTAAATAAGATGATGTTTGGACCTTTTATGGGTCATAGATTTCCCACGCTCCCACAGCATAACTCATGACACTAATACCTTTTGATTTCTTTATTTAATTCTCTTCTCCATCTAAGATTTTATTAATAGCACTTCTTGGGAATTGAGACAGAAAGCAGTTTCATTCACTCTTATAGGTTCTTCTATTTTGTGATTTGGGGTTCAAGGAAGGAAACCCTCTGCATTTTCTGCAAGCCATGGCTTGGCTGGGCATCTCCCAAAATATAAAAGCAAGTGGTGAGCATGTGGTGAGCTTCCCCCATTCTCCCCCTCTGCCCCCCACCATTTTACTCTTTGGGGGCCCTAAGGAGCAGGGATAGCTGCTCTGGAGAGCAGGAGGAGAATCGATTGTCTACAAATGGACTGTCTGCCTACAGAGGCCTTCTGTTTGTTTTCAACACCCGTGATTTTGAACCACAATGACAAATAAGAAAGAATTCCTGGTAAAATAAGCTTCATTATCAATATCTTTAAGGCTCAAAGACCCTCAACTTCTATTGCTTGGAATATACTAATGACTCAAGTCAATCACTTGGAGTGTGTGATCACTACTTATAACATTATTATTGAGATTTTTGAAGCTTTGTCAATATCCGTAAGTGCCGAAGAAGAAGAGGAAGAGAAGAAGAAGGAGGAGAAAAAGGAGGAGAAGAGGAAGAGGATGAAGGTGGAGGAAGGGGACACCAACAAGGATAAGAAGAAGGGAAATTCCTTCTCTCTCCCTCCATCCGCATGCTTGTTACCGAGCCTGGGTATAGAAGACAGAAAAAGCGGAAATGATGCGTAATGATGGCACCAAGGTTGGAGGATGAAAGCCTCATGTTCAAGTTGTTTACACATGCAACTGCCACTGGGGATTTTGCACAGGGATCATCTGCACATTTGGAGATTATTCATTGCTTGATTGGCGCTGCCTGTTCTTTGATGAGCCTGGGAATAGGCTGCTTTGGGTGGGCAAGATCCCAGGGGAAGTCACAGAGCAGGTGATTCAGAGAGAGGAGAGGTCAGAGGGGAGGGGACAGATAGGCAGGAGAGTCAGGTCCAGCGGGATCTCAAGCTGAACTGGAGAGGATGCGAGAAGAAGACCAGGGACAGGGACACAGCGGTGTGTCGGTAAATATTGGATGGACAACTGCACGACAGTCTTGCTTGAGAGTTTGTATTCAACTCTTCTCTTTGGCTTCTGCCCTGTTCACCATTAGAGCTCAGTGGAACGTAACCAATGAGGAAAGCTGTGAACAAATCACCCCTTAATCCCCTGCTGGCTTTGCCGATGATCTGTTTCCTGCCACGTGTTGGGCAAAATTCACAGTAAGGAATTTAGCATAGCACCTGTTAACTTGCCAGCCAGTTACCATATTTTTCTTCTCTTAATTGTCATCTTTTTTTTTCTTTCTAATGAAGATTAACAAGCTATTACTAATGTATAGAATGGCTTTATCCATGCTTTTAAATGTTAATTTGCACTGACTAAAATAAGTCTGGGGTCATCATTTTTACTTTGATTACTTTCTTCCTTAATAGTTATTTGCATCAAAACATGCTATGTGAGTGTGTTTCTAGTTTTCTGAACATGAAAATTTCATTTTCTGAACATTTCATATTTGAAATATGTCTTGAGATTCTTAGCCTCATTGAAGTGTTTGGAGCTATCTCATATCCTTATGGGTTTTATCTTCTGGTGAAAATCTCAGAAGCATATATTACAGGGGAAGAACACAGGTAATTTATACATTCAGAACATTTTCTCAGCATATACCAAATGTATTATACTGTCACCTGGCAGTCTGATTGGTTGAAGTTTAAGATTGCACAAAATACAAATATTGTATTATTTTCTATGAGCCCTTGTAAAATCATATTTGGCTCCTTCTATTTTATTTCAGTTCTGTTTATTATTTATTATCCTTTTTATCTTATTGATTGTATTTATTGTCATTATTACTGGTTAATGCAGCAGCTGCCATAATGATATGTAGACAGTTTATACTTTTATCCCAAACACATGCCAATGCAAGAAGATAATTACGGTTTTAAAGTGATATGTAATTTTTAAAATCTAAACGATCTTAAACAATAAATTTAAAATACATTTTGGGGCTCACTCACTCCAATCACTGTTATGTGTGTATGATGAAGAGGCAGGGTGAAGATCTTTCTGTGTTCAACAGGCAGGTAGATAATTCCGTGGCCCTTTCCTTCTTACTGGTACTCTAGGTGGTCATGGATTTTCTTGTAATGGATGAGGGACACAAGGCTGTATGAACAGAACTGACTATGGTGTTTTAAAAATTGTGTATGGGATCAAATAAGCTAATACAAATACATTTTCCTAGTGCCGGTAAGTCCATGAATAATGTTGAACATAAAAGTTTTTAAATTTTTGAACCAACAATCAGCCTCTTGAAGCTAACTAGCTAACCGCCAGTGGACTATGCAACAAAAAGCTGAAAATAAAAACTCAAGGTTGGATTTATGAACTCACATAATCTAATCCTTTCTTTGTGTGGTAGAAGTTACTGAGTAAGAGAAACTCAAGTCACTTTCTGAAGATGCCCTCGCTGGTTCATCCTAGAGCTGGTTAAATTTTGTAACCATACACACTTTCCCTGAAAAAAATCATATGTAAATAAAATATAAAAATTTATATTTTAAAGCTGATTTCTACTTGCAATATCAAACCTATGATTGAACATCTGTTTTTTGAGGGTTTTTTACCATTTTCTTGGATTTCCATGAATTTCTACTTCATTTGTACCCTAACCCATCCTTGCCTCCTGAATGTTAATGAGAACTAATATTTCCCTTTGTCATTTATGGTATGTCTGGGACTCTATGAACACAGGCAAAAAATAGTTCTGTATATCATAATGAATTTGATAAACTTGATATTCCTAACTAGTGAATATACTCAGCATAAATCATTTCTTCTATATATACCATATATGTGCCTGAAAAGCTTTTGCTGGAAATGTTATGTAAATGGAATCATACATTCCATGAGCTATCATTTTTCTTATATGTGAAGGACTTGCTTTACCATTTCGTGTTGTGTAAGTTTGCTTGTGATTAGTTCTCTCAGCATTTTGTTAGTCTGAAAATGTCTTTATTTGCCTTTGTTTTTGAGAGATATTTTTGTTGCATATGGAATTATATGTTGACAGTAATAATAGGCTAAATAATGTCCTCTCAAAGATATCCATGTCTTAGTCCCCAAAACCTTTGGACACCTTGCCTTACCTGGTAAAAGGAAATTTGTGGTGTGATTAAGTTAAGGATTTGGAGATGGGGAGATTTATCCTGGATTCTCTGGGTGGGCCTGATGTAACACAAGTGTCCTGATGAAAGAGAGAAGATGTAAGGGCAGAAACAAGTATCAGAGAGCAGGAAGATGCTATGCTACAGACTTTGAAGCTGGAAGGAGGGACCATGAGTTCCAGGAATGCAGGTGGCCTAGAGGTAGGAGAAGGTAAGGGGACGAATCCTCTCCTAGACCTTCCAGAAGGGAAACGACTCTGCAACATCTTGATTTTAACCCAGTGAAACTGAGTTCAGAGTTTTTATCTCCAGAAATGTAAGATAAAAGGATCCTATTGTTTTAAGCCACTAAATTCATGGAGATCTGTTATCATAGCAATGGAAATTACTGGATTGTAATATTTCTTTTAATACTTTAAACAAGTTGTTTCACTATGTTCTCACTTGCATTGAGAAATCTGCAGTCACCCTTATCTTTGTTCCCTTCCATGTAATGTGTCTTTTTTTTCCTTGGTAGATTTTAAGCTGTGATATCCACCATAATTTTTGAGCAATTAGACTAGGATATGCCTTGGTTTTTCCTCATGTATCTTGTGCCTAGAATTTGTTGAGCTTCTTAGATCTATAGGTGTTTTGTTTTAAACTTTTGGCCCTTATCCTTCAATTTTTTTTTTTTTTTTGTCTCCAGCCCCCTTTTCCTCATTTTCTTCAGTTGATTTAATCTAACGTAGCTCAGATCACTTGATTTGTCCAACAGGTCACTGATGTTCTTCTTGTTTGTTGGATTCTTCCCTCACTCTGTGTTTCATTGTGGAAAGTTTCAACTCCATGTCTTCGCGATCACTGAGCTTTGCTCCTACAATATCAAATTTGCCATTAATTCTATTTTAGTTTTTTATTGTTTTAAAATTTTTCTCTATAAACATTTTACTTTAAAACAGTTTTAGGTTTACAAAAAAAGCATGATGATTGTACAGAGAGTTTCCATATACTCCCACATCCGTTTTACCCTGTTGCTAGTATATTACATTAGCATAGTATATTTGTTACAATTTATGAACCACTATTGATATATTGCTTAGAAAATCCATCTACTACCTCTGCACATGTCTAATCTTCAACCAAGATTTAGATCCTATATTGCCTTCTGTGTGTGTAACTACTGGCTCTCCCATGGCCATTCTTATGATACTTCCTCTCAGACCCCATTGCAATTTGCAGGAACCCACGTACTATCATGTATCTCAGTATCTTATAACATCTATACACTTATTTCCTTCAGTAGATAGAGTTCCATGGGAAGTTCTAGGGAAACTGAAAATAAAAAATGAAATGAAATGAAGTAAAAAATGAAAAAATTATGGACTATGATGAACCCACTAACGAGAGCCTCAAAATTAAGTTGACTGCTTTTGCTAAACAGCACTAAGATTCAGTGGCTTAATATTTTGGTCCTCTGACAGAGGTGTTTAATAAAAACAAACTAATTTTTATCACAGTAAATACTTTCCAATGGCTTTTGAAATCCTTGGCTAAGGTTAATTATGAAGTATTGCATTCTCATCTTTCAAGCATATGCATGTGTAGAAAACATCATGTTTTAGGTCTAAAGTGATTTGGAAGTACATTGAAGAATTTTGTTTTATAGGTGACCTCTACTGCCAAGTGAACTAATCCATAGTGAGACCGCTAATTAGATGCATTTGGATGAGCTTGATTACTTAAAACCTGTAGTTATAACTCATCATGGTCTTAAATGCTTGGAGAGTTGAGATGATAAAATTGTTTTTATAACATGTCAATGTGGTTTCAACATTTGAAAGAAAACAGTTCTTTCCACTACTAATTCTTTCTCTTTTTTTAAAAAATTTTTTGGCTGTGCTGCGTGGCATGCAGGATCTTATTTTCCCGACCAGGGATCGAACTCGCATCCCCTGCAGTGGAAGCACAGAGTCTTAACCACTGGACCACCAGGGAATTCTCTCAGAGATAATTATTCATGACAAAAAATATTTCTGGACATCTCAGGATGGTTTTTCTGTAATAATAAGTTCGAGGTGCTCATATTGCCATGAAAAAAAATTAGACTTTAAAACTTCTCTTCTCAGAGGCATACTATACACACACACACACACACACACACACACACACACACATATACACATATATATATATATAATAGATAAACAACAAGGATTTATTGCATAGCACAGGGAACTATATTCTATATCTTGTAATAAACTGTAATGGAAAAGATTTGGAAAAAATTTTCTCTTCCCTATGTAATGTATGATTCCATTTATATAAAGTCCAAGAACTGCCAAAGTAACCTAAGGTGACAGAAATTAGGATGTTGTTGCCTAGGTGGAAACTGTAGGTTAATTAAAAAGGGGCGAGCAGAAACCTTCAGGACTGATGAAATGATTTAGTAGCCCTAAAGCAACCAAGGACTTTACTTAAATCATTTTATTGTATTTACTTCTTTTTCAATACTTCATGTTCCGGGTTGATGTTGGCCTTAGAGCAGAGTGCTGATTATAGGAATTTTACTGATAGGCTGCTCTTGGCTAAACCTTTCAAATCCGCTCATCTTTCATTATTTTGAGAACATTATTCACATAAACCTGTGAACATTTGTACCTAATAAATGCAGTACAAATACTAATTTAGTGCTGTTATTACAAATATAAAAATAAAAATAGATATCTCCATTCATGTTTTGATCATTAACAATATTCCATTAAAAAATCTCTTTCCATGATGCTTCCTTTCAGTGATTATCATTTGAAGTAAAACGATGGCACATAAGTTGGCTCATTTCAGATGAAAACTGTTTGAATTGGCTCCCTATATTCTAAGAGTGTGCTTTTGAAGATTGAAATATGAAACTAGATGCTTAAAGCTGCATGTTTACTGTTGCAAATTCATGTACTTAAATCAATAAATTTAAAGCAAAGTTAAAGAAGGCAATAATGAGTTTGCTAATGTAATAAAACCTAATCCTGTCGGAGAAGGAATAAGCAGAAATTGAAATGATTAAACTGCTCTAATTATGGCCGTAGCAAGAAATGAAATTTCCCAGGCAGAATGCTGGATGACCCAATTCTTCCCCCTTTTCCCACTTTTGAAGTCGCTTCAGCAAATGAGTTGCCCTCTTCAGCGTTCCATGTTTATTTTGCAAACTCATGATTAATACTTAAAATGCAAGTGAAGAGACCTCAAAACAAACAAATGATATAAAACATCAATGTCTGGCTACCCAACAGTGTGCTTCACGTTGAATTAAATAATCTATTGCCATGTCACTGAGGAGAATATGAATTATACATATGAAATTTCCAATACGTAGGATTCTGGCACTTGAGTTCTAAATTAAATTCACCGTAATTGTGTCAGGGAGCTTCTCTTTGTTCTGGCCAGGAGCTAATCCAACCTAGTATAATCACAGGACGCTGTGCCATACTTAAAACTACAAAATGCTTTATATCAAAGAAGGAATATTCATTAGTAGAAGAAATGTTAAGTGATCACTTGGTTTTGGACAATGTTTCATTACTTTCTAAAAGGTGCTGTTGTCACTGCTGAGCAATTTAGAGCTTGGTACTGCTAATAATCCGAAACGGATCACAAACCAAATGGGAGGAAACAGGTGTAAGACAGAAGGAGGGTGAAGAATTTTCAGATCATACGCTCCTGGAAGCATAAAGATTAGTTTTTTCAAAGTCATCTAGTCCAACCACCATACACAGAGGTAGCTTTGTCTCTAGTGCTGGAAGGGCTGGTTTGCCTTTTATGACAAACTGGTCAGATTTAAGCTCCCTGAGGGCAGGACCAAGTTCTCTTCAGGTTTATCGGTCTAGAAGCTTATTTTTCTGGAGTGAGAGTTAAGTTGTCTTTGTCTAAAACTGGTATAGAAGGAAAATGGATGAAAGATGTTCCTCACTTAATGAGTAAGTTTTTTAAATGGCATAAGATAAATAGATTTTAATTATAATACAATTGAGCATAACAGAAAATTAAAATTTTAGCCAGGGATAATTTTCTCTTGTTTATACTTCTCAGCTTGTTTGTTAGCTTGTTTACGTTTTCTTGAGTGTTTTGCAAGAAAGTTTTGTAGGGAGAATGAGTCTTGATATTTCTCTTTGGAGTCCAAAGAAATGTGGAATTTGTTCTGCAGCATGTCTGGGAGCAATGAACTCCGAGAGAATAACTTAAAACGTGAGTGATTAGCTCCTCTTTCTTCCTGGGAGCCCTCATTTATTCTGCCTTTTGTACAGCACCAGCATTGACCTTAGCACAGCGTGAGGATAAATAATTGTGCTCATGGAATTCCATCCAGTCATTGCCAGGAAACCATTACTGGAGTGTCCAGACGTGTTCCAAAACCCAATACAAGCTTTTCAGATACATATATAGCAAGTACATATATATTTTTCTTCTAGACTCACGATATTCAACTTGAAGGCAAGGAATAGGGGATATTAAAAAGTTGGCCTTTGTATCTTTTTTGCTCTAGTAGAAAATATATGGTCTAGAGATTGATTTAACATCCTTCTACCAATTGCTCAATCAGACAGTCAGTGTGAAATGGAAAGCATCCTAGTTCCATTTAGCTTTGTGATTATTAAATTAAAAAAAACTTACCATACAAAAGCTTTAAAACACAAAGAAGTATAAAAGAGATAATAAAAGTTATCCATAATCAATCAACTTAGAAATAACTACTATTTACATCGTTGACCTCTTATACATACACACAATTACATCAATATGCGTATGGAAACAACCCTTGATATTTAAGAAACACACATGAGTATTAGCGATCGTTAGTAAACAGTAATTATTATGATAATTCTATAATATAATTTTAAAATATTAGATCCTTTGGACTCCATGGCTGTGTCATGTTTTATGAAAACATTCTCCATTTTGGGACAGTTACAGTTTATATTATGTATTGTTAACATTTTTCTACATAAATCTGTCTACATCTCAGAATATTACTCTAAATTCATAGAAGCAAGAATATCTGGTCAAGACACAGAAACATTTTAAAAGGTTACAACACATAATATAAAATTTCCCTGTAGATATAAAATGCATGCACTTTTATCCTAGAAAACACTGTGCATTACCCATTGAAAAAAAGTCTTTGATATTTGATAGGTAAATATAGTACACATTCCTTAAACGTGTGTTTTGATGTATTGTTTTTCCTTTTTTTCTATTTCAGTTATTGGTCACATTTTTTTGTTTGTTTTTCCTCTCTCAATTTTCTATTTGGGAAATTATTATTTAAAAGTTCATAGATTTTAAGGATTGCCTTTGTGAACTGCCAGGCTGGATTTCAGAAATGCTATGGACCAGTAATTCATGCTTGGTGTCCATTTTCCCCTATTCCTGTCCTGCCATGGTATACTGTGTATGTGGAAAGGAGTGGGGAGCAGATACCTTGTCTCTTTAGTTTCACAAGCCTACACAGCAAGAGGAACTGTATGAAACAAACTACACATTAGGAACTACACCTAAGGGGTTTCATTCACATCTACTGTATTATTTGATCCTCAGTAGAATGTTATTAACAAGCCTATAAGGACAATATTTTATTTTTTCCCACCATAGCAGGAAACAACAGATTTCTATGTTTATCCACTATCATTAGAAGCTTTAATATAGAAGTTTGTGATTAGGCTTACTAGTTTGATATCATACTTGGGTAAAATTAAAATGTCTATATCCAAAAATTAGTTATGTTTTTCATGAAATAGAAAACTAAGTAACACCAAATAATTGGATGGATGGAAAGAGGGGGTGGAAATAATCTGTAGAATTATTAATTTTTATTCACATGTTATCATGTTTTGAAGGTATATTAACACCAATAATGTCAGAAAGTGTTTAACAGTATCTATTTAAATGGAATACATGCATAACATAACTATACCCTGGCAACATCATTCTCAGGTATGTTTCTAGCAAAGAAGTCTGACTATATTTCCCAAAACATATGTACATGAATGCACACAGGGGCACTATTCATAATATCTCCAAACTGGAATAAAATGTCCACCAGTGGTCGAATGAATAAATAAATTGCAGTGTATTTATACAATGGAATATTCGAGGACATGAGAATTCACAAATTACAACTATACACAGCAGCATGTGGAGTAAGAGAAACCAGACACAAAAACTATGTTGCCATATGATTCTTTTTACCTGGAATTTAAACACAGCCAAGAGAAATATACTGATCTCTGATGTCAGGATAATCCTGGGGAACTAGGAGCTAGTGATTGTGTGGTGTAAGAAGGGAGCCTTTGAGACTTTTCATCTGTGAGTACTGAGTACTGTGAATACTGAATACTGTGAGAACTGGGTTTGTTCACCTTATGAAATTAAACTTATAGGTATGTTCCCCTTGCCAGCTGCAAACTTACATTTTTTTTGTTCATTTTTATAAATGTAAGTTACACTTCAGTAAGTTTATGTAAGAAAAAAATTAAGTTCTTTTAATGATAATACATTATAAGTAATAATCCAGAAAAAAAGAGGTAAGAATGTCTTTGGAAAATATTTTATTTAAACTTTACATTTAATGTAAGCTAGGAGAAAGCACAGGCTTTGTTTTAAAATTATTTCTGGGAACAACTATCTCACGGGTAAAGTAAAACAATATATAATCCATAAATTACAGTGCTAAGATTTCCTTAGGATTAGCAAAACTACTACATTTTCTTAGGAAGCTGCAGCATTTCACGTGTGAAACAAGATGCTCATAGATTGTGTTATTCATGCGTTTTCATTTTGCAATTCCTTAAAAAGAAGGGATTTATTGCCTCATAGATTTGGTTAGGAATGACCCTTGGATTAGCTCCCATAGTCAAGAGGAGTGCTCAAAGAATCAGAATGTCTCTTTTCTCCCTCTTTCCCCATCTCTCATCACTTCTTAGGTTTGTTTGGCTTTTTTTTTGCAGTTGGCTTCCTGTGTGTAGTGGACGAGAAAGCTCCTCACAGTCAGATTCTCATCCTTACTCTTTAACAAGAGATAATATGGCTCTCAGTGCCTCACCTTCTTCATCTATAAAATGGGGATAAGAGCATGTAGCTCATGAGGTTGTTGTGAAATTGGATGGACTTTGCAAGTGTCCTGAAGAGCACCTGGCACCCAGCCACCCGCTGTGACCACCCAGTCTAGACCTCACCCTTCAAGCTGGACTCAAACTTGAGATCTTATCTCGTGCCTCATAAGCAGGAACATTTCCTAAACTGACCTCCTGGTATTTCCTCCAAACGCACTTTTCCGTCTGTGTACTCAATTCTTCTAGTTGCTCAGGCCAATATCACCCTTGACGACTTTCTCTCATATCCTAACTCAAATTTCCTGTAAACACAGTCAGTTCCACCAGTGCTGTCTGCTAGAACTTTCTATATTGATGAAAAGGATCTATATCTGTGCTGTCCAACATGGAACCATAGGCTCCTGGGGCTAACTGAATTTGTAGTTTATTTCATTTTTAGTGACTAAAATTTAAATTTAAATGATCGCACGTGGCCATATCGGATGGCGCAAATATACCTTCAAAGTCTATCTGGACTCTCAGCACTTCTGACGAATTCCATGACTGCAGTCCTAATCCAAGACATCCTGATCGCTTGTCTTATTATGTGATTAGCCTCCTTGGTGTCTCCACTTCTGAAGCCAGAACAACGTTGCTGGAATCCCTGTCACATCAGAGCAGCACCTCCCTGGATGTCTTCCAGATACATCTCTTCCTACTCAGAGCAAATGTCCAATGCAGCCCCTACCGTGAACTTTTCTCCTTGGTACCTTTCCAATTTTTCTTCACTGCTCTGCCTCTCATTCACTTGGTTTCAGGATCCTGACCTTTGCCTCAATGGGACATTCCCAACAAAGATCTTTCCCCTTGGATTTTATTCTTCCGGGAATGCTCTTCCTCTAGATTTCTGCCGGGTTTGCTCTTTTACTTGTTTCATTTTTTTCCTTCACATTCTCGCTAAGGCCCTTCTGTGTACAGTTTCTAAATTTTCAGTCCTCCTCCAGCACTTCCTATCATCTTCCACTAATGTATTCCTTCATCTTAGCCTGTATCACTAAGATTCTAGATATTCTGCTTACTCATTGTATTTATTGTCTGTCTCCTTCACTGAAATGAAAGCTCTATGAGGGAAGTGGTCCCCCTGTGCTTTGTTCGCTGCTGTACCCTGAACACTTGGGACTATGCCAGTCCATAATAGGTTTCCCATGAACCTTTATACCCATTGGACAGATATGCTATAAATTCTGCAAGACTCACTTATATAGACTCTCTTCAGTCTCGTGAGCATTTGCTTACTATCAACATACACATATGACTTCCATTAACTAGAGTTTTTAGGCAAAATAGTTGAATTCTAACTAAAATATATATAGATATACCTAGTCTGAAAAAGTTCAAAATAACATTACTTTAAAGACAAACCTTCTGCTTGGTCCTTAAAGTTTCTCGGACAGATTCCTTTGCAGATTCCTCTTACAGTAAAATCAGTTTACTTATTTTTAGACATCACTTTTGTGTAGAACACCAAGATGAATAAATGTTATTTTTTCCTTAATACTCTGTGTTTTACACTATACTGAAAAACTTTTTCAAATTTAATGAAATACTGCTACATTATTCTCCTTTGAAAAATCTTATCATGAAGTTTCTCTTTAACACAGATATTAATTCTTATATTTTCAGTTAAAAAATTCTATTAAATATTAGTTAACATTCCTTCAAAGTAAATTATGTTTGTTATGAAAAACTTAAGCTCCAATGACTGTATTATTCTCTTAATTCATTAAAACTATTTGTAAATAGAAGAATATATTGTAATACATTATAAAGTACTATTACTAGGGTTCAATAAAAGTAATTTTTGTCAATATTGGCATCCACTGCAGTCAACACTTGCTTGATTATAAATAAATTGATACTGAAAATCCTGAAATGGTTGTGAGATAACTTAATGGAACTGATAAAATCCACAGTTCTCAAACTGTGACCTGAGGTATCCTGGAGTGCCATAGTGAACTCATAGAGGCACCATGGAATATTTTAAATTTCCAAAAGCAACATAGAAACACTCAACATTTATTGGACAACATCTGAACAACTAGGTGAAGGTAATTCACAGTCTCAATGTTGTATCATGATACATTCCTCTCACTGATGTTATGTCTTTATGAACCTGGATTTTCCAGTTTTTTTTTTTTTTTCTGTAGTAAACACCAAATACTGTTAGACAATCAGAGTGAAACAGGAAATGAGGGTGGCAATGGCCGATCAGATTTCAAGGACTGAGAAGTTGTGTTGTACCCAACTGGGCACACAACCCATTAGTAAGTGATTGTGGTTATTTAAGTAAAAAACAAAAATATTATTTTAAAAATTTATGTGTAGTGCTTTTACACGTGACTACTGAGTTGTTGGGATATTAAAACATATTAAGTTGTGTAGACCTAGCTACTTAATAAATGAAACTGTTAGGGAGTTTCCTTTGGCCTAGGGGCATTGTGAAACTATTACTGATAACAGAAAATTTGAGAACAAGTGGAGTCAGGTTGTTTTCTATTTTTACTTTTGTCATTTCTTGAAATTCAGGTTTATTCATATGTTTCCAGTTTTATTGAAATATAATGCACACACATCACTGTGTAAGTTTAAGGCATACAGCATAATGGTTTGACTTACATATTTTGTGAATTGATTACTGCTGCAAAAAGCTTAGTTACCATCCATCATCTCATATAGATGCAATAAGAAGAAAAAGAAAAAAAAAAAAAAAAGAAATTTCCTTGTGATGAGAATTCTTAGATCTCTCTCTTAACAACTTTCCTATATTCCATACATCAGTGTTAGCTATAGTGTCACCGAGTTGTACATGACCTCCCTAGGACTTATCCTTTAATTGAGAGTTTATACCTTTTGACCACCATCCTCTAGTTTTAATTTTTATAATTCTAATAAATATTTATAGGAAATGGTATGATGAATCTCTTCATGCTATAAAAATGATTTATGAAAGTGAATTTGTGGTCCTGGTCCTAACCACTTTCAGTTTGTTTATCACCAATAGAACTTCAAAACACGATTCAATTTGGATTTGTAACAAAAGATGATCAAACATAGAGAGGTTTCAGTTTCAGAAAAACTTCAAAACATAGTTTTGAAACGCTTTGCATTTGACAAAAACCCAACTGAATTTTGCCAAGGCACTCTTTTCCCTAATTTTTCAAGCTCTTGTGTATTTGTAGAGAAATGTAATCCTTATGTTACTGATTAATTTACACTTAACTCATCAAAATGTTTGGTAAATGCTACAGCAGTTGATATCCAAAGAGCTTTATGAGAAGTTACATCTGGAAATTCTAAAGTTTTATAAATCATTCCTGAACTTCTTTTCTTTAAACCAGAAAGTCACATTTCTCCAAAGCATGTAGAACTAGAACCTCAAATTTGACTTTATTTTGGTAGGGTTCAGGAACTGAGTGGGAGAAAACTAGTGAAACATATTTGAGTGTTCCTCTTGTAAGCTATTTCAATGTACTGGACTTGGGTTGTCCCTAATAGAATACTATTTCAATAATTGAAAAGCTGAGTAATAGTCAAATTTTTACATGTGTTGTCTTTTAGTGGAAATAGTCCAACTCTAAGAATAATATATTGCATTTTATTCATTTTACAAGCTGTCTTAGTGGATATAAATTTAACATAATAAGCCATAGTGGCTAATTTGTTATCTTATGTTTCATTGGCAAAAATTTCAAAACAAACATAATAGCCCCTGTCATAGTATTTTAAGTGATATAAACGTCGTCTATGCCCTCAAGAATGTGTCCTGCAGCAAACAACAGTTAACATGTTAAAAAACAAAAAACTTTAAAAAAATGCATTAGATCATGTCTGCAAAAGACAAATGTTTGTTAATCACCCTGTGTTATTTGGCCTAACTTTTTAATGTCCTCAACGTAAGGCACTAATGAAATAAAATTAAGCTCTAAGCAAATACTAAACATGAGTAATCATTTCTATTTGGCAATCAGCTCGCTAAAACACAATGTGTATTTCCCTTAGATACACAAAGACAATGCAACATCTTCAGGACATTTATTAGGTTAACCCATACAGAGTTGCCATTTTTAGGTTAAAAACTGGTAAAATATTGGCAATTTCACATGGCAGAACCCATATCTGTCCATATACTTATCGATATGGAAAGTATTATTTCCAGAAGTATTGCTTTATCAGTAAGATCTAGTTTACATATTTTTAAAGAGCTATTTTTATTATTATCACATTTTTTTCTAATCCAAATTTTAAAAAATTAATCTGGAAATGGACTTCATACCTTTTTAGTTCTTCAAGCCTATCAACCAGGTTAGCCAGGTTGGCTAGTCATAACCCCTACATCTCAGTGGATTAAAAGGTAACAAATTTAGCTTTTACTGGGATCTACCTGTCTGCTCTGCACCTGTTGTCTTCACTCTGGGATCTGAGGTGATGGGATGCTTGTGGTCACAGAGGCAGAGGGAAAGGGACAGTGTGAATGAAGGACAAACAGACTCAGCAAACTTCCGTTGGAAAGTCCAGCAGTCCACTCCTGCTCACATATCATTGGCCAAAGCAAATCACATGGCAAACACTATCAGTGGAAGAGGAGAAATGCAATCCAACCAGGTGCCCCAGCGTGAGAGCAGAACGTTGGTAAACAGTCCTCATGACTACAAGACTGACACAAAATTGAGGTCTCACATCAGGTAAGACCCACCGCAGGATGCAGACCTCCTTCAGTAACGCCTGTTTATTCCAAGTGCAGCAGGAGAAGGATCTGTAACTATTAATGACAAGTTAATGCTGGGGTTATAAAAATTCATTATGCATAAAACGTAGAAAAGACAGTAGAAAATACTGTGTAGGATGAGGAGAGGGTATTTAACCACTATGGACTTTCTTGGCTTAGCTTGGGTTCCACCTGCTGCAGTGGGGCTGGACCACATAAAGCAGTGGGTAGGATCTGAACCAGCGTGAGATGACGCTTCATGGAGTCGGACACAACACTGCCCTGGTGCCCTGTGTCTCCCTAAACAGTCAGTGGCAGATGCTGGTTCAATCATGACTGAGGGGGAACAAAATAAGCCCATTATTTGATTTGTGGCTTCTGGGTGGGTGTTGTGTGATTACACAGGCACACTCTCAGACACAGTGTCCTTTCCCTTATTTTCTTCTTGTCTTTTATTTGTAGCTAGAGGACTTCAGCAAGCTGCACAGCCAGGGCCAGGAATGATAGACACCACCACAAAGTTTATCATTCTGTTTCAGGAGGAAGCAAATTGCATACACAAGATGGTCAAACCATCCACATGCTAGGAAGAGTACATTCCTTAGATAATTTTGTACGGGAGACAAAAATTTCAAGAAAAAAATTTGAATAATAAGAAGAAAAGGTAATTTGCACAAATTGGACTGTACATTTAGTGGCTGAACATTAAATTTCTTAAAGTTAACCAGCTAACCAACTTGAATAATTTTTTCAGTAACTATTAATGACACAATTAGGAATCTTACAAGCATCAATATTGTGATACTCCAGCTTTTTAAAGAAATTATTTTCAAATTAATTTTAATGTCTTCATCCAGAATGTTAGGTCAGACACAGCGGAAGTGTCACAAACTGCTCCCAGTGTACTTATAAAAGGACAAAAGGACTAAACTAATGTTAAACGGAAGGCACTATAGGTCATTTTCTCCAGGGTAGAGCTTCTTTTTGTTTGATTTAAAAGACGTCTGATATTGTTAAAGGCTGGAAAGATGACTCATGAGAAAGGAATGCAAACCTCTTGCTTTGAGATCACTTTGCTGCCCTGACAGATTACAAGGTAGGTCAGCAAGTAATGGGTTTAGGGTTAGGGTTAGGGTTAGGTTTAGCACAGCTCTAGTGAAACTGTATATGAACGGACTAGTTAGTTTTATTAATTCTGATCTGACCATGTTCATTATTCTTTTTAAATGTAACTACATTCGAGGAAGAGAAAACATCATGACAACATCACACAACATTGAGTAATTCAAATACGAAGCATTACGTTTACAATATGAGAGTAAATATATTTTAATGTAAATACATCAAATGCATAATATAAACGAGCCAATGTGATTTTCCATAGAGGCATTCTTTCTTTAATTAGCCATTATTGATTATTGGCTGGAGTTTTGACGGTTTTCCCTTATAGCTTATAGTTTAACTTTTTGCAGAAGTTTTGACCTTTTTTCAACAACCTGTTATTTTCCATGCTTGAGTCTCTGTCTACTGCAGAGCCCCAGAAATATTTTTACATTCCCCGTTTCCTTTCAGCTTTTTTCTTGGCATCTACTTTGGTGTCATCCTGTTCTCCAGATGGTAGGTCCTTGCCTGTGAGCCATGGCTCTGATATTCCAATATGAACTTTTCTAGATCCTTCCTATAATGCACCCTCACCCGCAGAGTTTTATTGAGCTCGCTCTAGGCTTTGTGGCTTCCATGGCACGACTGTCTGGGCTAGGATTTCACTTCAAAGGCCTAAATCAATCCCTTTCTCATCTGCTGCCTCCAAGATTCAAATTCCACACTCCCACTGAGCAAAAGATCAAATCAATGATTCACCTTTTTTTTTTTACATTGATATTCCCTTCAGTATGTTTTTACTGCGTCTGACATGCCAACTTTTCTACAACTACCTGTCGATGTAATCCCGTCTACTACTCAGAAACCACTTCCAAGTTATCTCCTTCACAGTTGTAATGTGAGCTTCCTATGCATTGCTAAACTAAACTAAAAGTTGAAATTACTAAGTTATTTGAAAAGAAATGATCAATCTAATTCTTAAAGTTCTTTTCTATAAGGTTTTTTTTTTTAAAAATCAGGTAGACTTCATATTTCTGTGGATTCACAGTTTATTTCTTACATAAGTATATTTTAACATTAAGAAAAATGGTTAAATTTATTATTAGGAAGGATGAAAAAGGTAGATTTCATGCCCTTGGGTTGGTTTCTGCCTTTCAACATGGAGTTCTCTGCTTTAAGGAAGGGTTTTTGGCATGATTTAATATTATCTATTAATTCCTTATGTTCAGTGGCTTAATAGGGGTCTTAAGGAGCCCTATCCAGAAAACATCGTGAGCCATTTTTCTTGCATCTGTGCCTGGGAATACCTAGGATACTTTCCTTAACAAACTCCAACCTCCAAACCTCTGACCACACCATGGGCAGTGAATCTTCACAACAGAGATAAGTCTACTATTTTCATGAGCTTCAGCTGAAAGAAACATGTAGCTTATAATAGGACAAACTCTTTGCTAGTCTCATTTTAGGAATGAATTTTATTGGAGCTGAGGTAAGCATTGTGTTCCTCAAAGAAATTTTATTTA
This sequence comes from Balaenoptera physalus, assembly GCF_965194825.1. NCBI lineage: Eukaryota > Metazoa > Chordata > Mammalia > Artiodactyla > Balaenopteridae > Balaenoptera > Balaenoptera physalus. Next base: position 810,617 of record NC_138884.1, read on the forward strand.
AAAGGTTAAACTGAGTCAAAGGAATAAATATTTATAAAATGTTATGGTTCAGACTTTCTAATGGATGCAAGTATTTTTTTTTTTTTTTTTGTCGCAATCCTACAGGATGGCTATTCTTTGGTTTAATTCCAAAGAATAGCCAAATAAGTGTATGCTGATTTTAAACAATAAGTCACCAAAGCTATTTGTCAGCACTATTTTCCGATTGCATTTGAAATTCCTCCATCTTTATGCTAAACCTCATTCCAATACACAGGCATGACAGCAATACTGATGTAATTATCTAAACAGGAACAAAGAAGATTCTGTCCATAGTTGCAAATGATGTTGATGCAAAACCACTCCCTTGGCACTGAGTGCTGAGTCCTCTGCAGATAAAAGGTTGAACGTACCAAAAGCATCCTTTGGGGAGTAATCCCAGGGAACTAGAGCAGCAGTGCAGACGCTCAGACATTGCTGAAGGGAAGATAATTGATAGTCCCAAAGTGCTCAGGCAATTCATGACTAAAGGCAAATAAAATAGTTTGAGGGTCTTTTATATTTCTTTCCCTTTGAAGGGGAAAATGTTCTATTCATTTAACAATAGGAGGAATTATAGTAAAAATCAAAAATGGAAGGGGAGGGGTTGCAGCAACCCACGTGAGAAGATTAACATTTTGTGCAATAATTCAGAGACTAATTAACTATCTGAATGAATAACCAACTTTACACGGTTGAAATTTACCTGCTTGATTTTCCGATTAATAATAAAGTTATGAACAAGAAGTAGAAAATAAGATGATGTTGTTTAAATGCTGAGTGAGAAGACTTGGACTTGTATAGTTACCCGAATACTCCCACAACTTCTCATATATTGATGGAACTTTAACAAATTCATGATCATTTTAGACTAGTTTCTTTAAATGAGTAGGAAATAATACACTGCTTGAATTTTTTTTGACAGAGAGATGTTGTGGGATGAAATCAAATCATGTATGGGAGATTTCTGTGCTAATTATAAAGTAATAGAAGTTCTGCTGTCATCAAAGGAGCCTCCTATTTTGTTGATATCTTGAAATGGTGACTATCTCTGCATCCCTGTTCTTACTTGCTGTTGGTTTAACTTCAAATGGCTTAATTTAAATACCCTTGGGTTAGCCTTACGTATATTTCAAGTATTCTCTTTCTTATGTAATGATATAATTAGCATTTAAAGTAGTTCTTAGAAGGCAGGTTTATCATGACACATTAATTCCCATATTTACATATTTTTAATATATAGACTTTATATTAGAAATTTCCTTACATTTTAGGTTTTTTCAAGTAACAGATTTCTAACATTTTAGAATATACTTGTGTGCTCCTAGACACAACAGTCTTCTATAATTTTGCGTTATGATCAAGGCACCCATGAAAAAACTAACAACACTGTAAATCCACTATACCCCAATAAAAATTTTAAAAAATTAAATTAAAAAAAAGTACACATTGATGGCATGTACAGAGCTAATACACACAACATTGAGAATTGTATTTCCATCCAAAAGTGTAGATTCGGTGATGTGGACTGAATTGTGTACCACCTAAATTTGTATGTTGAAAATAACCGGATGTGACAATATTTGGAGACAGGACCCATAGGGAGTAATTAAGGGTAAATGTGGTCAAAAGGGTGGGGCCCCAATCTGATAGGATTAGTGTCCTTGTAAGAAGAGGTGCCAGAGAGCTCCCTAGAATCCCTTCATTCTCTCTCTGTCCTTCACGTGAAGACACAGCAAGAAGGAGGTCCCCTGCAAGCCAAGGACAGAGCCCTCCCCAGGGACCACACTGGCTGGCACCCTGATCCTAGGCTTCCCAGCCCCCAGACCTGTGAGACATAAATGTCTGTTGTTTGCTTAAGCGAATAGTCCCTGATATTTCATTATGGCAGCCTGAGCAGATTAAGTCATTAGGACTGATGCATTTAACAGTATGTTAAGGACAAAGGAATTTGTAAGAATCAGAAATCTAGATTTTTTTCTTTTTACTTTCTTTACTGCACAGCAATAAATTCTATTAACTCTTATTCTTACTGAAAGGATATAAACTACATTCAGAATTTTCTTCAACAATTCTAAAGATAATTGGGTGAATATCTTTTGATAATTTTAAGGCAAATGATAACCTTATCATGGGATGTCTTCCTTAATTTGCAGCCTTTAAACTTTATTCTAATTATTTACATTCAGAAAAAACAAATGCCAATAAATTCTAAATCCAAACCATCTGAGAAGGATTTACCAACTTGCGCTTTTTGTTAGGCAATTTTATTAACTGTGAGAACAAATCAATCTACTCTACCTGATGTTGGTCATGGTTCCAGCTGGCAAATGTTCAACAGGAACTTTCATGAGGGCATAGGTAGGATAAGTACCAGAAACCAAATATGCAAGCATTTCTTTTCCAATTATAGGTATATTCTGTGTATCAAGCACTTTTAGCAGTATGTTTGCCAAAGACATAGAAAGAACAACATTGCTGACAAACGTCACCGGGTTCAGAGTCCATTCATGAGCTTCCCTTAAAGACTGACTTCTTTCAACCTGATCAGCTGTATCTCTTCTGATGATTTAAACACTGAAGCTTCCTGAGACCTTAAAATCAAAACCAGGAGGTAGAGTATAAATCACTGAAATGCAAGTTCTCTTCAACTGCATATTTATGGTTAAAAAAAAAGACATGATTAACCTTTCTGCATTAGAGAATGTGAGAGCTTTTTCCATTTTCCTTTTACAAATTCTATTTCTTCCTTTGGCTTGTGTCCAGTTAGGCAATGACATGTATGAATTATCCCGTGTGGACAAAGAATTCTTGTAGGCAGAAAAGAGAGATAAAAATGAAGATGATGTCATAGACTAGAACTGTGTTTTAGAAAGAGAAAGGGGGGTTTTTCATTTCCTTTCACCATAATTGGACCTAAGTATTCCACCTCGATACATGTGGTCCAAGACAGCGTGAGTCTCACTTATCGATGAAGTTTGTGTACCTGGCACTGAGGTAAGTACTTAACATGCATTATTTTCTTATTCTTCACAAATTGTAATGGTTGATAGTAGTTTACACAATTTTATAAATTTATTTATTTTTGACTGTGTTGGGTCATCATTGCTGTGTGCGGGCTTTCTCTAGTTGTGGTGAGCGGGAGCTACTCTTCGTTGTGGTGCACGGGCTTTGCATTGCAGTGGCTTCTCTTGTTGCAGAGCACGGGCTCTAGGCGTGCGGGCTTCAGTAGTTGTGGCTCGCAGGCTCAGTAGTTGTGGCGCACGGGCTTAGTTGCTCCGCGGCATATGGGATATTCCTGGACCAGGGCTCGAACCCGTGTCCCCTGCAGTGGCAGGTGGATTCTTAACCCCTGTGCCACCAGGGAAGTCCCTACACAATTTTAAAGAAAGGAAAATGAGATTTAGAATTACTTAAGTCATGTTTTCTCAGTACCATGGCTTATTCATGGTGGTGCCAGAGTTACCTGTCAAGTCTGTCTGGTTGAAATGCCCCCGTGAACTCCCTTCTATTATGTGGACTCTGTATGGAAACTGGCCTCTTCACTGATATCAGCCTGACATCAGGAAGTGTTCCGTATCCAGATAGTCAGCTCTCTGAGCATGTGGCAAAATACACACACGGAAAAATGCACCTTAAGTAAAATTCACAGAAAGCAAACAAACGTACATTCTCACACTGATTTTCATTTCAGTGATTTCTAGTATTCTCTTCTCGAGTTACTTGCTGTGTGATTAGACAACTTAGATAGGGGGGCAGACCTTCCAACTTAGGTAGGTCGGATCTGGGGGACCTGACGCATCTCTAGGTAACAAGATGCACTGAGTTGGCTGAGCAGAAGTTTCAAGCGAGCTGTCAGGCGTGTCTGAGATGAAATAATTGGTTCCCCAGCAGATGGCAGCAAAAGCAAAACACAGGCAGGGAGCGTGGCCAAATCTGCCCAATTGGACAGGATCAAAATCAGAAATGCTCTTTGGCAGGGAGCAGATCCAAAGGCAAGAGGACATGAGGTTGAGGATGCCCATCTCCAGGTAACTTGACAGTTATGAGGAGAGAAGAGAACAAGAGCATCACAAACTGTGTTGACCCAACCTGGGGAGCAAAAGGTGATCAGACCGAAGGACACCCAGTTTCAAAAACTCCGCATTTAGGGGCAGAGAGGCAGTGCATATGGCTGGAAACAAGACCAAAGAATAAAAGGTAAGAGCCGAGCGAATAGATCTCACCATAGTCTCACCATAGACAGACCAGGCTGTCACTGGACAGCCCAGGAGATCCTGTCGGAGGGGCTGGTTGGTAGGAAAAGAGGTGACACAATCTATCCTTCTGGGTTCAAATGTTTCAATCGAAAAGAAAATATTGCTTTCTGACTCCATAGTGATGGGGCTGAATTGTGTCTACTATTCAGGGATGATATTTTCCATGACAAGATTCTCCCCAGAGCATTGGGAGATGAAGTATTAACCTACATTGTGTTCTTATGTAAGAGTGAAAATTACCTATGTGTTGAGGAAGTTCCTAGCAAGATAAAACTCTATCTCCATGTGTTTTGCTGTTTGGGGTGTGGGTAAGAAGGGATTAAAGACAAGGAAGAAACAGAAAAGATGAACATTCCTTTCTCCATTGATTTAATATATTTTTTTTATATTTCTGCTTTAAAGATTCTGCTAATCACTTCAGAAAGTAACATATGATTGAGAAATTAAGCAGTCCTGATCCAGTGGTAGGAAGGTGTATATAAAGCTATAAAGTGGATCATAATGTAAAATGATCAGCTTTACATTGATGATGTGTAAATTTACAATCATGCTGTCAGTGATATTGATGGAAGCCAGGCCCCTGAATTCCACATTTTCCTCAGGATTACTGTTGTGGTTTTCTTTTTTTTTGGAGGGGCTCCAAATTTTCACATAACATCCTCTGATCAGATATTACATTTCACATGTAGTAACCTTTATGTTTCCAAACAGTTTCTGAATATTTAACTATAAATATATGAGCAAACCTAATAACAATAACTCATTTTGAAAAATTAAGGACAAACACGTCTATTTTCTCCCATCAAATTCAGTCTCTAATTTCTTTGTGACTATGAGCTCTATTGAAATAATAGATAATCTAGAACATTGAATTCTACAATTTAATAGTTATAAAATTTTCTCTTTCATTTATATGTACATAATCTAGTTAACTTGACTGATTTCAAGTCTAAATAAATACAACAAAGGTTCTCATACACTGCAACAGGAATCCACAGTTTTTCTGTAAATGGCCAAATAGTAAGTATTTCAGCTTTGTGACATATGGCTTCTGTCACGACTTAACTATGGCATCCTAGCAGAAAAGTAGCCACAGATAATATGTAAAAGAATGGGTGAACCGTGTTCCAATAAATCTTTATTTACAAAATTAAGTAGCAGTCTGGATGGATTTGGTCCACAGCCTGTAGTTTCTGACCTCTGCATTAGAATTGCTCTTTCTTACTGCTTTGACCTTAAATCATCCCCCAACTTTCAAAAAGTTCTATATATAACTTGCATTATTATGTGGAATAGTTGTACATATGTGTACTCCTGCCAGGATTATGTATGTGTCTGTGGCCCTCTGATTCACCCTTTTCTCCCAGTTTTACAGACAGCAGTGCTGGGCCTAACGGCATAGTTACAAGAAGGAAAAAACTATCTAGTATAGCTTTTTCCTCCTTCTCAATTTTCTGTATGAAACAGTCTCATAGAAAACCAAAACCGTCTATGGAATCCTGGGATGTTAAATGAGACGGGACCCTAGTGATCATTTAGTGTAAGTTTCTATCATGCAGATGAGGATATAAAGATAAAGAAGTGAAGTGATTACCTAGATCTATCTAGATAGGGAACACAAAACAAATACAATTCCACAGTTGAAGTCCAGCCTTCTAACACTTTGATATAGTGCTCTCCTCGCAAAGTCCAATAACATCCTAAATGTCCATCATAATCACCTGATGAACAGGAGTATAAAAGAAGGAAATACAACAGGAGCAGACTGAAATCCTGGTTGTAATCAAGATTCAAATAATGCTGGTTTCACTCCTCTTCCAGGCTCTGAAACTGACTCCAAATAAACTTGAATTCCCACAGCTCTGTCAATATCACTAGTTATAAGGCATTAAATATTTAGTAAAGTGTATATTTTTTTTACATTTTAGCAACGGAGGCTGCATGCTCCCATCTTTAAAAAGCACACCTCTGACAACAAACTCTGTAGAGGGTGAAATGAATTCATTTCTGTAAATCTCTGTAAGCACTTCAGAGTTAACGACCCAGCTCTGATCTGCATGCTGGAGAAATGCATTGGTTGTGAAAAATGGAGCCATTTATTTTAGGAAAGTGAAGGTCAGTCTAGTTTTGATATAGTGTGTGTGTGTGTGTGTGTGTGTGTGTGCGTGTTTTCCCCTGTGAGCTGGTGGAGATGAGCAGAGTGTGTCTGGAATGTGGTCTCCAGGAGGGTACCAGAAGCTGGATGTGAGGTTGCTAGGCAATTTTCCCTATTGTTTTAAACAAACTGCATAGGGCTGGCAGCAGCTGTCAGAGTTCCTGGCTCTTAAGAATAACAGAGCTGAAAAACACAAAGAACAAAGGTCTTCCACAATAAATGGCCATAAATAATGGGAACTTTCTGTGCCAGTAAATGCAGGCACTTGGAGTTAAAGCAATTAATAAAGTTAACAAACACAAGAGGTCATTTGAATTCTATTTGTTGTCAAATACTTCTTCCCCCCAGACACTTTAATTTAAATAGTAAGACAATTTGAAAAGAGAGTGGTCGGCTGTGATTTTAATCAATTATCCCTTTAAAAATCTCCATCTTCTTGCTTGTTTATTTTGACTTTATTAATGGAGAATTTCACCTCAAGGGCAACAGTATAAACTTTCTCTAAATGTGTTTGAAAAACCCCTTAAGTAGAAACAAATTCTACAATTTATATTAGAAAACAATTCACTCAACTGTACTATCAGCCCAAGACTCCTTCTTTTCACCCCTTACATAGGCCACCCCCATTCCTCACATCTTCCACCTCCATCATGGAGATGGTTACACAAGGTCACATGTGTAACAAAATTGGATAGAGCTACACACACCAGGTCATGTGTAGCTGTAGACGTATGAATAACCTCTGTGGGTGGAACCTTTGTCAGTTTCTGGGTTGTGACATTGCACTATGGTTGTGTAAGAGATTGTCCTCAGAAGAGGCTGTGAGGGATGAGATTTGTCTCTTCATAGTTGTACAACCTTCTGTGAAGCTAGAATTATTTCAAAAAAAAATTTATAAAAACCAAACAGGTCCTTAATTTTTAATATTTCAAAATTAGAGAATTTTTCCCCTTAAACAATGAATCCTAGTCCTGTTGGTTTAATTCCTGACAACGGGTAGATGATTCTTTCCTTCAAGTGATTTGTGCTTGAACATCCATTTCAAAATAATATGAAAGGTGTAACTCAGACATTTCCTGGAAATCAGGTTTTTTTGACATACTGTTGGACTTAAAAGTTAGTTGGATAATGATTTTTTTAAAATCTATTCATGGAGTCTAAATCATTCGGAAATTTAAAATCAAGGATCATTCTGAATGGAGTCAAGGCTTAAGAGTTTGTACAGTAAGAAACAAGCTTTTCAAAACAACATTCTTTGTCCGTGTGTGTGTGTGTGTGTGTGTTTTAACTTTTCATTTTGAAATAATATAGGTTTATGGGGAGTTGCAAAGATAGTGCATAGAGGTTCCATGTACCCTTCGCACAGTGTTGTATAGCTACATGTTGCAGAACTACTGTCAAAGTCAAGACCAGGAATTTACATTTGTACCAGGTGTCCTATAGTTCTAGGTCACTTTAACACATATGTAGAAATTCTTCTAACCGCTGCTTCAATCAAGATTCAGAACCATTCCATCAACGCAAAGGTCTACTGGTGTCAACATTTTACAAATTTGCATGAGGTGTAGAAATTGTACTTCCTTTTAAGTCCCTTAATCTTCACTGTTTATAATGTAATTGTCTTAAATATCCCTTGACATGTGTTCGTGTCCACATCAGACAACACTATACTTTTGCTCTGCCAAACATAATTTAAAACACTCAAGAAAAGAAGGAAAATATGTTGTGTTGGAAAGAACACAAGTTCTTTCCATTATTCTTTCTTCCTTCTTGATGTTTCAAGATGCTTTCTTTTATGGTTTTCTTTCCGTTTAAAAAATTTACCTTTGCTATTCTTTTAGGGTTACATCTACTAGCAACAAATGCTCTTAGGCTTTCTTCATCTGAGAATGTCTAAATTACTCCTCATTTCTGAAGGATATTTTTGCTGGCTATGAAATTCAGGGCTGATGATAGTTCCTTCTTTTTAGCATTTAGAAAACATTGTGCCACTTATTTCTTGGTTTCTCTCCATGGTTTTCTTATGAAAAATACACTGTCATTTGAATTGTTTTCTTCTCTATATGTAAGGTATAGTTTCTCTGTTGCTGTTTTCAAGATCTTTTCTTTTTCTTTACTTTTCAAACATTTTATCATGATGTGTCTTTGTGTGGCAGCACTATTATTTAGAATAATAATAACTATATTTACTTTTGAAATATCATCCATGAAATCCAAACACATAACAAGTAAAAGACACTACAAATTCTCAGTTTAAAAACCATACAGTATGTTACAAAACTCAGATCGTATCCATTTCTTCTATTTCTAACTCCAGACATCCCAGGTTTGCACACGGCTCTTAACCCTTTTGTTCTCATTTATTTTCAGGCATTTAGAAATTTAAGATGAAAGGTTAAATACTAAACTACAACTTCTTTCTTACTAGCAATACCTATACATATAAGCTTTCTTATCTTTTCATTAAACAGTCATTTAATGTTCTTACTTCAAAGCAATCAGCTTGTCAGTTCAGAACTTTGGTTTCTGTTTTATCCTCAGTGTCTTTCTACCATCCCAGAAGAGCAAACAATTAATCCTGCAACATAATATTTATAGGCAGGAGTAGTTTTTTCAAGCCTTACTTTCTCCCTCCCAGAAACTAAATAGAACATGTAAAATTCTGAATCTGAGACTTTTTCCTGCAATATAAAGAGTTGTCATGTAAATCAGAACAGGAAAATTTGGTTTTAAAGTTCTTTTGAATTACTCATACTTGAATGGTTGAAGGATAATCTGATAGTTATAAGCAAACTATAGTGTTGGATAGAAAGTGCAAGTTACATGTAGCAAACAAACAAAAAATTCTCTTTGCAGAAAAGCCTTACTGCAAACTTAGAAGGTGATTAAAACTGCTACTCCATGTTGTAAAGTCCATGATTAGGGCAATAAGTGGCTAGTCCACACTGGTGATTAGTTGGTAAGCAATACTGTAGTTACAGCGGTATTATAAGAGTACTCCCACTGATGATAAAGATGGTGTACATTCTGAAGTTTGTCAAGTAAAGATAACTTCAGTACAGGTAAACGTAATTCTATATATGTCATCAGAATTTTACATCATGTCTGGTTGTACCACATGCTCTTCTAAGCCTGATACAAAATCATTTATCTGGGAAAGATAAAATTGTGAAGAGGTTTCTGGAAATTTTGTGGTCTAGGAAACTTGCAGCAGTCCTTGAAAGGTCAATAAAGAGTAGCTATTATTATAGGATGTTATCGTGTTTTCTTCCTAAATATACAAAATTGAATTTTGTTTTAGTATTTTCCTTCTTCTAAGTATGATCAATTTTTAAAGATAGTGATACGTATTTTTCCCAAAAGAACGCAATGCATACCCCCTCCCCACCCCTCTTTTCTTCTTTACCTGCATCCCTGAGAGTCTCATATTTGACATCATTTGCATGCCATTCTTTGTCAACATCTCTCCAACATAAACCCTCTGCTCTTGCCATCTTAGATGACCTGGAACACGTTGAATTCATTCATCACTTTAGAGCTTTGTTCCCATCATTTTCTCTGTTAGAAATGTGTCCAGCGAATGTCCTCTCAACCTATTCAAATATCCAAACTTAAAGGTTTATTCAACCTAAAGGTTGAAATCCTGCCCATTCAACAAAGACTTCCTGTTTCGTTTGACAGCATAACTCTGTACCCTGTTGTAAAGACCAACAAAATATCTCTTACACCCCATTACGAGGGATAATGGTGTTTCCCCTGAGATCTCCTTTGATTTTAACTTACTAATACCGCCAATTGTATGAGTTTTTGAGTCTGTGTTTACCTGGTCATCAGGAAATCTCAGCATAAATATGTGGTCCATTTTAGCAGCTATAAAATATTTCAAGCATGCTAATTACTACTCTAAATTGATATATGGATTAATTAACTTTGTTACCTCTATTTTCCCTTCTTACCATCTATATATTTATATCTTAATTTTTGCATGTATTACATTCTAAAAATACAATAAAATTTTATCTAACAAAAGTGTAATCCTCCAAAAGGAAATCCTTGTAAAAATCATTGAAAAATAGAAAAAACTATGTAAAACAAATTTAACTAGCTGTAAATAACCATCCAGAATTCAAATATTTGGATCTATTCACATTATAGTTTTCTAAGAATTTTGTTTTTTGATTTTTTTAACAGGTTTGGAATCTGCTAACATATAATTTTATATTTAAAAATTAGTATTATATGAGTATTTTCTTGTCATTAGACACTATTTGAAAACATGATATTTAGTGGCTTTATACTAACATGTCACATGAATGTATTATCATTTAATTGAAGTCTTTCCTTGTAGTTGGCCATTCATTCTGTGTTCAGTAGTAAAGACCTTACCATGATGATGAATAGCTTTGTTTTAAGTATCTTCACTGTTAAATGCTTAACTTCATGTTATTCATGTAACTTAATAGAAGTGAACGTCTCAATTCATATGTTGAGTATATTTCTAAAATTATTAGTATTTGTAGTCAAATTTCTCTTCACACAATCTCTCTGTTCATTTGACAGTTGCAAGGATTGTGACACTTTATTTTTAACATCTTTATTGGAGTATAATTGTCTTACAATGTTGTGTTGGTTTCTGCTGTATAGCAAAGTGAATCAGCTATACGTACACATATAACCCCATATCTCCTCCCTCTTGCATCTCCCTCCCACCCTCCCCATCCCACCCCTCTAGGTGGTCACAAAGCACCAAGCTGATCTCCCTGTGCTATGTGGCTGCTTCCCACTAGCTATCTATTTTACACTTGGTAGTGTATATATGTCCATGCCACTCTCTCACTTCGTCACAGCTTACCCTTCCCCCTCCCCGTGTCCTCAAGTCCATTCTCTACATCTGCGTCTTTATTCCTGTCCTGCCCCTAGCTTCTTCAGAACCATTTTTTTTTTTAAAGATTCCATATATATGTGTTATCATACGGTATTTGTTTTTCTCTTTCTGACTTACTTCACTCTGTATGACAGACTCTAGGTCCATCCACCTCACTACAAATAACTCAATTTTGTTTCTTTTTATGGCTGAGTAATATTCCATTGTATATATGTGCCACATCTTCTTTATCCATTTGTCTGTCAATGGGCACTTAAGTTGCCTCCATATGTGACTCTTTCTACATTTACTCTAGATGCATTTCTATTTAATCACTGTAATAACTCTGGAAGAAGATGTATGAGTAAATAAATAAATTAACAATGAAAGGATATATTTCCAACCCAAATTTATCTCTCCTTCTAAAATCATATATGAATATCTACTGTATTATTTCACAGCTTTTTGTTCTGTGTTCTTTTTTGTCTTCCTTTATCAATGATTTTTTTCCCTTGAAATAGTTTAAAAATTCCCTTTAAGAAGACACTATGTGTAATATTTCTTATAAATCTCTATGTTTTTATCATATTTGTGGGAATATAGTTACAAGTCATAATATATTTGCTGGTTGACAATTAGACTTTACAGTTCACAAAAAGAGAAAAAGAAAAAGAAGAAGTAAAACTTCATCAAGAAGTAGTATTACTTCATCAAGAAGTAGTATTAAGTATTGTGGGGAGAATAAAGATAACCATAAACTCTCTTGTCCTGTCCTCAGTGGTAACATGAAGACAGCTGAAAATAGTCTTTCCCCACTTTATCCCCACCCAGGAGAGTTAGCCAGTGACAGCGTCACGTTGAATTCTTCCCCAAATTCTGCCCCTAACATCTCAGGCATCAGACTTCAGGACTCTGACTCCCTAGAGTTTCTAAATATCATGACAATGAGATCGTTCAGTTGTCAGATCTCAAAACTCTGGGCAATGCAGGTGTATGTTCTTTACTCGACCAAGAGGGATGCATGGAACACACAGGGTGATTGAGGGGTCAGACAGAAAGACAGCTTGGAGGAGAAGGGGTAGTACCAGACCAACAGCGTCAATAGGATGACTCTGGGATGAAGTGGACAAGCTCACTAGACATAATCACACTGACGGCCCAGACTATGATCTCTAAATATTTCTTATCCACTCATAGGACTAGGACTCCTTGGAAGAAGAAACAATTTCAGGTTAGGGGCAGAAAACATGTAAGATGGATCTGAACCAGCTTCATGTACCAGGGAACAAAGAAGTTTCCTACACTATTAGGGTCGTGTCTAAAATACACAGGACCCAACTGGAAGAGGATTGGCCAAGGAAAAGAGGATATTTGGTGCACCAACAAGAATGAAAACTGTGATAGATGGAAACACATCAAAATAGAGTTAGGATGCAGCTTCCTCTGGTTTCCTAAATATGGTACCACTCACCACCCACTTTCCACCTTCTGAAAACAGCTCCCTTCTCTGACCTCATTCATTGCCCCAATGCTTCTATCTGTCATTGACATTTTGTGCATGTTCACTCATCATTGGCAGGGTCTGAAAAATCAGTAAAGAGAAACATCTTTGATTTCCCATATTTAACCATATGAAGTCTGGGTCTCAGATTTACTCTTTATGTGTTTTTAAGAAAACATACACACATGAACACATACAATCTGCTCTGCCAGCTTTAAAAAAATGTTGAAAGTAGGTTTGGCATTTTTTGTAAAAAGGTGACCTTCTCTGTCTTATTTCAATTTTTTCTTTATCTTTTTTTTAAAATTGAAGTATAGTTGATTTACAGTGTGTATTAATTTCTGCTGTACAGCAAAGTGATTCAGTTATACATATATATATATGTATATATGTATGTATACATATGTATATACACACATGTATATATATACACACACATATATATATATACACATTCTTTTTCATGTTCTTTTCCATTATGGTTTGTCACAGGATACTGAATATAGTTCCCTGTGCTGTACAGTAGGACCTTGTTGTTTATCCATCCTATATATAATAGTTTCATCTGCTAACCCCAGACTCCCACTCTATCGCTCCCCTAAACCTCCCACCTTGGCAACCACAGGTCTGTTCTCTATGTCTGTGAGTTTGTTTCTGTTTCGTAGATAAGTTCATTTGTGTCATATTTTAGATTCCACACATAAGTGATAGCATATGATATTTTTCTTTGTCTGACTTCCGTCACTTACTATGATAATCTCCAGGTCCATCCATGTTGCTGCAAATGGCATTATTTCATTCTTTTTCGTGGCTGAGTAGTATTCCATTATATATACGTAACACATCTTCTTTACTCATTCATCCGTCAATGCACATTTAGGTTGCTTCCATGTCCTGGCTATTGTGAATAGTGCTGCAATGAACATTGGGGTGCATTTATCTTTTTGAATTATAGTTTTCTCCAGATATATGCCCAGGACTGGGATTGCTGGATCATATGGTAGCTCTATTTTTATCATGTACTTAATTTCTAATTTGAATAGAAAGAAGGGAAAGAATTTGACTTCACAGGAAACACTTTCCTTTGGGATTTATATCTGTAGGGGGAGTAATGTCATTTCCAGACTTTTCTTGTTCACAGTGGAAGTTGAGCAGTGGCTTCAATTGGAATTTCTTAGGTGCTACAGTGTGACTGCTCATCCACTCTCCTCCTCAAAACTCTTTAATTATATATTATTTGAGGTCATATTCATCCATATTAGTCATACACACTATGGTCTGACTAGAAGATATTCACTATGTGAGGCAAAAATCAGTAGAAACACTCAGTAGTGTAGAAGAAGGTCAACGGAGAACAGCAAAGATAACACTGAATCTGGGTTCAAATACTGGCTCAATTTCAACTGCAATTTGAGTGAAGCATTTAACTAGGTGAGTCTGTTTCTTCATGTGTAAACTTAAATTATTGGAAAATATAACATCTTTCTGTCCCTAAATGTTCTGTGATTCTTAATCACTGAGACAACTTATTCTACATACTGATTTTATGTCAAAATATTTTATATTCTTGGAATGGAAGGATGTTATTTAAAAAAGGAAAAACCATAAAGCATTTGCAAATTTCAATACGTATTTTTAACTCAAAACTTCTATTCCAAAATGTTGTTTAATGGTGCCAAAGTAGAGTATTATCTTTTGAAAAAGGAATTCTACTTATTATAAAGTTTATTCCATAATGCCAAATATACTTTTAATATCTGATTATACAATAATCTAATACTTATAGAAATCACCCGACTCTGCAAGTATTTCTCAAATGTTACTGTGCTCAACTCCCACGTGGAAATTTTTAGAACTGCAAATTCTTAGACCCCACCCAGAGATTCCAATTCAGTAAGCTGGGTTAGGGTCACGTTATCTACACTGTTATGAAACAACCAGGCAATTCTGATGTAGTTCCCATGTATCACATGTGAAAACATGGCTAAATACCCTATTTGGAATTTTTCCATAATAGTATTATCTGATAACTAAAATTATTTTGAATTTATATATGCAAAGGGAGAGCATAGTTCCTCATGTAATCCAAACAAAAACCTCTTACTTTCATTTAATAACAAAGATATGTCTTAAACTTTGAAACTTTGCATGTCAGACTTACTCTATGTTTTTGGCTCACATTACATTGATGTGAAGAGAAAATTCAGGTTATGTCTGTCTGTCTATCTAGCTGTCTCTCAATGTATCTCTCTATCCATCTCTATCTATCTATCTATCTATCTATCATCTATCTATCTATCTCTATCTACCTATCTCTTTCTCTCTCTATCTCTCTATCTCTCTATCCATCTATCTATCCATCCATCTCTCTTATCTATCCATCTATATCTATCCATCCCTCTATCTCTCGATCTCTTTATCTCTCTCTCTATCTATCCATCTATGTCTCTGTCTATCCATCCATCTCTCTATCCACTATCTATCCATCTCTCTGCCTATCCATCTCTATTTACCTATCATCAATCTATCTATCTATCTATCTATCTATCTATCTTTCTATATCTCTCTGTCATCTATCCATCCACCTATCTCTCTACCTATCTTTCTATCTATTTATCATTTATCTATCTATCCATGTATCTATCTATCCATCCATCTACCCATCCATCTATCTATCCGTCTGTCTACCTACAACAACCTGATCATTGTGGCTCTCACTCCAGCTTCTCATTGACCAGGCCTAGAAAAGCCTGACTGAGTCTCATGTTTCAAAATGCTTCAGGATAAAGACAAACTAACATCCTGGTTTAGAGAAGAATTCATCTTAAACAAGCATTCTTGGTTCCAACTTCAGAAAGAAACAACACAAAGAAATAAAAGAGGGGCTTCCCTGGTGGTGCAGTGGTTGAGAATCTGCCTGCCAATGCAGGGGACACGGGTTCGAGCCCTGGTCTGGGAAGATCCCACATGCCGTGGGGCAACTGGGCCCGTGAGCCACGATTACTGAGCCTGCGCATCTGGAGCCTGTGCTCCACAACAAGAGAGGCCACGATAGTGAGAGGCCCACGTACCGCGATGAAGAGTGGCCCCCGCTTGCCACAACTAGAGAAAGCCCTCACACAGAAACGAAGACCCAACACAGCCATAAATAAATAAATAAATAAAAATAAAATGACTAAAAAAAAAAAAAAAAAGAAATAAAAGAAACATAGACAATACCTTTGCTTGACTGTATGATTCAGAAGTTTGGATGTCTGGATTTAACTTTTCAGGTTTACTCAAAGGCAAATAATATGTTGGATAATTTCACAGCTGAAATAAGTATCCCCATAGCTTCATATATAGATATATATCTACATTTAAGTTTTATTCTCCTGTTATTAACTAATGTACTACTGGAATGTAATATATAAATGCCTAACTTCTCCTTTTGGATTTCTCAAAGGCAGATTGTTTTTCTTTTAGGGAAATTCTAACACTAAATTAAAGATGTGTACAACTAAAACAAGTTATACTGAGAGACATGGAAGAAGAAAAAATTCATTTGATTTTCTCAGCCAAAAGAATGTTCCCAAACAGGAAGAATCTTGAAATTTTTACAGCTTTATTATAATTGTTACAAAAACTGATTCTACTATGAACCATAAAGTAAATTTCAACAAATTACAAAAAAAATTAAATCATCCAGAGTATATTTTATGACAGCAATGGAATCAAACTATAAATGATTAACAGAACAAGAACAGCAACAAAGACAATAATTACAACTAAAAAGCCCCAACTTCTTTAAAATTGAACAACACATTTTAAAATAATTCACTAGCTAGATATTAGAAAAAATAAATAAAAAGTTTTGAACTGCATTATAAAGAAAATAAAACACAACACTGATTGAGTTGTGATCAACTCAATCAGTGTTAGAGGGAGATTTATGTCCTTAAATCCATATATTAATAAAAGAGTTTGAAATCAATAAACTAAGCTTCCAACTAAGTAAGTTAGAAAAAGAGCAGAAAAATAACTGAAATAAAATAAAAGGAATAAACAGTAAAGAAAACAAACTTACAGTAGTCTGTCACAAAGGATAAAATTCAGTTCTATAACAAAATTAATAAAATTGACAGACTCTTGTTTAATTAAGAAGAAAAGGGGGGACTTCCTTGGTGGCGCAGTGGTTAAGAATCCACCTGCCAATGCAGGGGACATGGGTTCAAGCCCTGGTCCAGGAAGATCTCACATGCCTCGGAGCAACTAAGCCCGTGTGCCACAACTACTGAGCCTGCATGCCACAACTACTGAAGCCCGCTGCCAGGAGCCCATGCTCCACAACAAGAGAAGCCACCGCAATGAGAAGCCCGCGCCCCACAATGAAGAGTAACCCCCACTCACTGCAACTAGGGAAAGCCTGGGAGCAAAAACGAAGACCCAATGCAGCCAAAAATAAATAAATTAAAGAAAAGAGGAAAAACACAAATTACCTATAGGTAGAAAAAGAAAGGAAACAACAGTGTTACAATCTTGCCAACATTTAAAAAGATAATGAGTGGATATAATAAATCATGGCCAATCAATTTGACAATTTGGATAAAATAAATACATGTATTTAAAAAATATAATTTACCATAACCAATAGAAAAAGAAATAGAAAACTTTGTTAGTTCAACATATTTGATATCTACCCAAACTTTAAAGGTGTTATTGAAAACCTTCCTGGTAAGAAAATGACACATTCAGATGCTTCAATGATGAACTCCACTTAGAATGTAAGGAAGAAATAACCTCATCTTACACAAAACATTTACAGAAGAGAGCAAAAGAGAATGTGTACCAAGAATTTTTTAAAAGACTAGGATAACCTTGACATAGAAGGTTGACAAAATCATTACAAGAAAAAAGAGTTACAGTTAAATTCTCCTCATAAACAAAGATAAAAAATTTTAAACTTAATATTAGTAAACCAAATTTGGCCATGTATAAGGATAATATTTCATGATTAATGAGGTTTAGTCAGACATACAAGCTAGGTTTAATATTTAAAATCTATAAGTATAATTTACTACGTTAACAGAAAAAAGGAGAAAGTTATACAATCATCTCGACAAATGCAGAAAGGGCATTTAATTTAATTTAATACACATTTATGATAAACTCAACAAATTAAGAGTAGAAGTGGAGTTTCTTATCTGATAAAGCATATCTACAAGCAAACTCATACTAAAGATCATACTTAATAAAATATTGAGAGTTATGTCCTGAAATTGGGAAGAAAGATAAGGCTATCTTCTAGAGTCAACATTGTTTAATCTGTCAGTGAAAAAAGCAATATAATGAAATAAAAGACAAATGGAAGGAAGAAGCAAAAGTGTCCTTATCTGAAGACAACATGATTTACTACAAACTATTAGAAGTAACCAGTGAATTTAGCAAGGTTGCTGAATACAAAGGTCATTATATAAAAGTCATTCAAATTACTCTAAATCCCAACAAAAACAACAACAGAACTGAAAAAGATCACTTTGCTGTGCACCTGAAACTAGTGCAATACTGTAAATCAACTTTACTTCAGTATAAAAGATACCAGTTACCAAAGCATCCATAAACATAAAATAACTGATAACTGCATTGATAACTGGAAGATATTACTGACAAAAAATAAAGTCCTAAATAAGTGGAGTAACAAACTATGGTGAGAGATCAAAAATTTTATAGTAAAGATGGCATTTCCACCATGAACCTGCAGTCTGTGAAAAGGAGACCCCAAACACAGTAAGTTAATCAAAATGAGAAGACAGAGAAACACAAGGCAGATGAAAGAACAAGGTAAAAACCCACCAGACCAAACAAATGAAGAAGAAATAGGTAGTTTACCTGAAAAAGAATTCAGAGTAATGACAGTAAAGATGATCCAAAATCTTGGAAATAGAATGTAGAAAATACAAGAAACATTTAACAAGGGCCTAGAAGAACTAAAGAACAAATAAACAATGATGAACAACACAATAAATGAAATTAAAAATTCTCTAAAAGAAATCAATAGCAGAATAACTGAGGCAGAAGAACAGAGAAGTGACCTGGAAGATAAAATAGTGGAAATAACTACCACAAGGCAGAAAAAAGAAAAAAGAATGAAAAGAAATGAGGACAGTCTCAGAGACCTCAGGGATAACATTAATTGCACGAACATTCAAATCATAGGGGTCTCAGAAAAGAAGAGAAAAAGAAAGGGACTGAGAAAATATTTGACGAGATTATAGTTGAAAACTTCCTTAATATGGGAAAAGAAGTAGTCAATCAAGTCCAGAAAACATAGAGAGTCCCATACAGGTTAAATCCAAGGAGGAACACACCAAGACACATATTAATCAAATTATCAAAAATTATATACAAAGAAAAAATATTAAAAGTAGCAAGGGAAAAACAACAAATAACATACAAGAGAAGCCCCATAAGGTTAACAGCTTATCTTTCAGCAGAAACTCTGCAAGCCAGAAGGGAGTGGCAGGACATATTTAAAGTGATGAAAGGGAAAAACCTACAACCAACATTACTCTACCCAGAAAGGATCTCATTCAGATTCGATGGAGAAATTAAAACCTTTAAAGAGAAGCAAAAGGTAAGAGAATTCAGCACCACCAAACCAGCTTTACAACAAATGCTAAAAGAATTTATCTAGGCAGGAAACACAAGAGAAGGAAAAGACCTACAAAAACAAACCCAAAATAATTAAGAAAATGGTAATAGGAACATACATATCAATAATTACCTTAAATGTAAATGGATTAAATGCTCCAACCAAAAGACATAGACTGGCTGAATGGATACAAAAACAAGACCTGTATATATGCTGAAGTGCTGAGACCCACTTCAGACCTAGGGACACATACAGACTGAAAGTGAGGGGATGGAAAAATGATATTCCAAGCAAATGGAAATCAAAAGAAAGCTGGAGTAGCAATTCTCATATCAGACAAAATAGACTTTAAAATAAGGACTATTACAAGAGACAAAGAAGGACACTACATAATGATCAAGGGATCAATCCAAGAAGAAGATAGAACAATTGTAAATATTTATGCACCCAACATAGGAGTACCTCAATGCATAAGGCAAATGCTAACAGCCATAAAAGGGGAAATCGACAGTAATACAATCATAGTGGGGACTTTAACATCCCATTTTCACCAATGGACAGATCATCCAAAATGAAAATAAATAAGGAAACACAAGCTTCAAATGATACATTAAACAAGATGGAATTAATTGATATTTATAGGACATTCCATCTGATAACAACAGATTATACTTTCTTCTCATGTGCTCATGGAACTTTCTCCAGGATAGATCATGTCTTGGGTCACAAATCAAGCTTTGGTAAATTTAGGAAAATTGAAATTGTATCAAGTATCTTTTCTGACCACAACGCTATGATAATAGATATCAATTACAGGAAAAAAACTGTAAAAAATACAAACACATGGAGGATAAACAATATGCTACTAAATAACCAAGAGATCACTGAAGTAAACAAGAGGAAATTAAAAAATACCTAGAAACAAATGACAATGAAAACACAGTGACCCAAAACCTATGGGATGCAGCAAAAGCAGTTTTAAGAGGGAAGTTTATAGCAATAAAATCCTACCTCATGAAACAAGAAAAATGTCAAATAACCTAACCTTACACCTAAAGCAATTAGAGAAAGAACAACAAAAAAAACCCAAAGTTAGCAGAAGGACAGAAATCATAAAGATCAGATCAGAAATAAATGAAAAAGAAATGAAAGAAACAATAGCAAAGATTAATAAAACTAAGAGCTGATTCTTTGAGAAGATAAACAAAATTGATAAACCATTAGCCAGACTCATCAAGAAAAATAGGGAGAAGACTCAAATCAATAGAATTAGAAATGAAAAAAGAGAAGTAACAACTGACACTGAAGAAATACAAAGGATCATGAGAGATTACTACAAGCAACTCTATGCTAATAAAATGGACAACCTGGAAGAAATGGACAAATTCTTAGAAAATCACAACCTTCCGAGACTGAACCAGGAAGAAATAGAAAATATAAACAGACCAATCACGAGCAAAGAAATTGAGACTGTGATTAAAAATCTTCCAACAAACAAAAGTCCGGGACCAGATGGATTCACAGGCGAATTCTATCAGACATTTAGAGAAGAGCTAACACTTATCCTTCTCAAACTCTTCCAAAATATAGCAGAGGGAGGATCACTCCCAACTTCATTCTATGACGCCACCATCACCCTGATACCAAAACCAGACAAAGATGTCACAAAGAAAGAAAACTACAGTCCAGTATCAGTGATGAACATAGATGAAAAAATCCTCAACAAAATACTAGCAAACAGAATGCAGCAGCACATTAAAAGGATCATACACCATGATCAAGTGGGGTTTATCCCAGGAATGCAAGGATGCTTCACTATATGCAAATCAATCAATGTGATACACCATAATAACGAATTGAAGGAGAAAAACCTTATGATTATCTCAATAGATGCAGAAAAAGCTTTTGACAAAATTCAATACCCATTTATGATAAAAGCCCCACAGAAAGTAGGCAGAGAGAGAACTTATCTCCACATAATAAAGGCCACATGTGCCAACCCACAGCCAACATCGTTCTCAATGGTGAAAAACTGAAACCATTTCCTCTAAGATCAGGAACAAGACAAGGTTGTCCACTCTCACCACTATTATTCAAAATAGTTTTGGAAGTTTTAGCTACAGCAATCAGAGAAGAGAAAGAAATAAAACGAATCCAAATCGGAAAAGAAGAAGTAAAACTGTCACTGTTTGTAGATGATATGATACTATACATAGAGAACCCTAAAGACTCTACCAGAAAACTACTAGAGCTAATCAATGAATTTGGTAAAGTAGCAGGATACAAAATTAATGCACAGAAAGCTCTTTCATTCCTATACACTAATGATGAAAATCTGAAAGAGAAATTAAGGAAATACTGCCATTTACCATTGCAACAAAAAGAAAAAAGTACTTAGTAATAAACTTACCTAAGGAGACAAAAGACCTGAATGCAGAAAACTGTAAGACACTGATGAAAGAAATTAAAGCTGATACAAACAGATGGAGAGATATACCATGTTCTTAGATTGGAAGAATCAACATTGTGAAAATGACTATATTACCCAAAGCAATTTACAGATTCAATGCAATCCCTATCAAACTACAAATGGCATTTTTCACAGAACTAGAACAAAAAATTTCACAATTTGTATGGAAACACAAAAGACTCTGAATAGCCAAAGCAATCTTGAAAAGGAAAACCAGAGCTGGAGGAATCAGGCTCCTTGACTTCAGACAATACTACAAAGCTACAGTAATCAAGACAGTATGGTACTGGCACAAAAACAGAAATATAGATCAATGGAACAGGATAGAAAACCCAGAGATAAACCCATGCACATATAGTCACCTTATCTTTGATAAAGGAATCAAGAATATACAATGGAGAAAAGACAACCTCTTCAATAAGAGGTGCTGGGAAAACTGGACAGCTACATGTAAAAGAATGAAATTAGAACACTCCCTAACACCATACACAAAAATAAACTCAAAGTGGATTAAAGACCTAAATGTAAGGCCAGACACTATAAAATTCTTAGATGAAAACATAGGCAAAACACTCCATGACATAAATCACAGCAAGATCCTTTTTTACTCGCCGCCTAGGGGAATGGAAATAAAAACAAAAATAAACAAATGGGACCTAATGAAACTTAAAAGCTTTTTCATAGCAAAGGAAAACATGAACAAGATGAAAAGGCAACCCTCAGAATGGGAGAAAATATTTGCAAATGAAGCAACTGACATAGGATTAATCTCCAAAATATAAAAGCAGCTCATGAAGCTCAATATCAAAAAAACAAACAACCTAATCCACAAATGGGCAGAAGACCTAAATAGACATTTCTCCAAAGAAGATATACAGCTTGCCAACAAACACATGAAAGGATGCTCAACCTCATTCATCATTAGAGAAATGCAAATCAAAACTACAATGAGGTACCACCTCACACCAGTCAGAATGGCCATCATCAAAAAATCTACAAACAGTAAATGCTGGAGAGGGTGTGGAGAAAAGGGAACCCTCTTGCACTGTTGGTGGGAATGTAAATTGATACAGCCACTATGGAGAACAGTATGGAGGTTCCTTAAAAAACTAAAAATAGAACTACCATACGACCCAGCAATCCCACTACTGGGCATATACCCAGAGAAAACCATAATTCAAAAAGAGACATGTACCACAATGTTCATTGCAGCTCTATTTACAATAGCCAGGACATGGAAGCAACCTAAGTGTCCAGTGACAGACAAACGGATAAAGAAGATGTGGCACATATATACAATGGAATATTACTCAGCCATAAAAAGAAACAAAACTGAGTTATTTGTATTGTGGTGGATGGACCTAGAGTCTGTCCTACAGAGTGAGGTAAGTCAGAAAGAGAAAAACGAATACCGTATGCTAACACATATATATGGACTCAAAAAAAAAAAAAAAAGTTCTGAAGAACCTAGGGACAGGACAGGAAGAAAGACATAGATGTAGGGAATGGACATGAGGGCACGGGAGGGGGAAGGGTAAGTTTGGACAAAGTGAGAGAGTAGCACTGACATATATACACTACCAAACGTAAAATAACTAGCTGGAAGCAGCCTCATAGCACAGAGAGATCAGCTCGGTGCTTTGTGACCACCTAGAGAGGTGGGATAGGGAGGGTGGGAGGGAGATGCAAGAGGGAGGGGATATGGGGACATATGTATATGTATAGCTGATTCACTTTGTTATAAAGCAGAAACCAACACACCATTGTAAAACAATTATACTCCAATAAAGATGTTAAAAAATAAATAAATAAATAAAATTCATATGGAATAAGCAAAAAAAAAAAAAAAAAGAGGGCATTTCCTTCCCAACTGAACCATTGATTCAGCACAATAGACACCTGGGTTTGCTTTGTTTGGTTGGTTTTTAAACTGACAAAATTATTTAAAAACTCATGAGAAATGCCAAGGCCTAAGAAGATCCAAGGCAATCTGATGAAAACTACACAAAAGAAAAGAAAGAAAGAGGATTTACTCTGACAGTGAGAAGACCTCCTATAAAGCTGTCATGTTTAAGACCCTGTGACTTCAGTGCAGTGACAGATAAGTAGGGAGAAAGTTCAGAAATAGGACAAGCATACCTGGTCCCCTAACTTACGACGGAAGTGACACTGCAGTGAGGGGAAGAAAAGACTGCCACTTCAGTAGACAGTGCCGAGTGCATTAGATGTGCATGTGGAGGAAAGCAGATATTTTGTGCGTTCCAGCCATAAAAACCAATGTCAAATACAGTGCAGATTGAAAGGTGACTGACAAACAAGCCATTAGGGAACAAAACAAAAAGCAACATCTTCAATTTCGTGAGGGCAAACATTTCTCAAATAAGACAGAGAAAGCACTGACAATGCTTTTTAATTTTTATTTTAAAGTAGTCAAATTAATAAATTTGACTATATTAAAATAAATAATGTTTATCAAAAAGACATTATTAAGTGAGCAAAAAGGCAGATTAACAGACGTATTTTGCCTTACATGCATTTGACTTAAGATTCCTATCTAAAATATATAAATAATATTTGCAGACCAGTATTAATTAAACAATGCAATAGAGAAATGGTCTGATAGCTTACTGACGAGGATAACAAATGGCCAAGAAATCTCTTTTAATCAGCATCAAAACCCAATATCACTCTGTAGGACAGACTCTAGGTCCATCCACCTCACTACAATATCAGCAATATCAGCATCAAAACCCAAATCAAAATCATAGTACTCTAACACAAATCCTAAAATGACGACAGAGAAAAAAAATTTTTTTTAATTACCAAATGTTTTCAAAGATTTCAAGTTAGTTAAGCAATAAGAATTCTCTCCGGCTGCTGCTAAGCGTTAACTTGGTGCATTCATAGTAGAAACTGTCAGCAGTATCTAGTAAAAAGGCCAGACACCCTATATAGAATCAGCATCCACTCCTAGGTACATCTTCAGTAAAGTACACTGAAAGTTTGCTGGTACTCTGAGGACCACATCACCACCCTTCCCACCGGATCCAAGGATTGCGTAGGTTTTGTCACAATGTGATGAGCTATTTTGTCTTCTACTTATAATCTAGGTATAATTGCTTTTATTCCAATGTAATTAGAAAATCAGCTAAAACAGAAACTGATCGAGCTAGTGCAGACAATCCAGGCTATTAAAAAAATTTTTTTGTTGAAATATAGTTGATTTACAATATTGTGTTCATTTCATATGTAGAGCAAAGTGATTTTTTTACATTCTTTTCCATTATGGGTTATTACAAGATATTGAGTAGAGTTCCCTGTGCTATAAAGTAGGTCTTTGTCGGTTAACTATTCTATATATCGTGGTGTGTATATTTTAATCCCAAACTTAACTTATCCCTCCCCTGCTTCCCCTTTGGTAACCATAAGTTTGTTTTCTATGCCTGTGAGGCTATTTCTGTTTTATAAATAAGTTCATTTGTATCATTTTTTAAGATTCTACACATAAGTGATATCATTTGATATTTGTCTTTCTCTGTCTGACTTAATTAATTTAGTAATCCAGGCAATTTCAAAAGAGTATATTTTCAAGTAAACTGAAGAACATCAGGTTTGTTATTCCTTTACTAGTGTTCAAGTACACTCCTGTTATATCTGACAAGAATTTCTCAGGTTCAGTGTTTTCGGGGCTTTTGTGGTCCCATAATTGCAACTTGCAGTAACACGTAAGTGGCAGCAGTGTTGACAAGAAGTACCAACAAAAGTTTTGAAGCACTGAGATGCTGAGAATGGTGTAAACCGTTTTTGTTGCCCATTGTTATTTTTAATGCTGACCACCATGGAATGGTCATGATTAATATGATGCCACATTTATACCCTCTAAAATGTAGCTTTGATTGAATTTATCTGGGTAATACTTCCATTTTATGGATGAGGACATTGAATCTCGGTAATTGCCTTATCCAAAGTCACACAGCTAATGTGTGACATAGTCATAGGCAGCGTACATACATTTACATTGCTCAACAATCCTTACATGTAATCTCTACACTCCAATTCATCAGCCATATAGCAAGTGGTTCCAAACATGTTTTTTGTTTGCTTGTTTGTTTGTTTTTTGTTAACTGGGTTCAGATGTTAGCCCAGGAATTCACTAATTGGAGGTATTCAAGCTTCCTGTTTAACCTCCCTAAGCCTCTGTTTCCTTATTTGTAAAGTGGCGCTGCTAATGGATAAGGTTGTATAAAGGTATAAATGAGTTTCTATACATAATGTGCTTAGTTTACTTGACATTACTTATTTTGTTTGCGATAAATTCATTTATATTTTACTATATTTTTTTTAATTTTTATCTTACATTAGTTTGGAGACATCTAAGATTAAGTATTAGATCAACTAAGAAATAAATTGCAAATAAACATTTTCATAAAATACATGCATACACCATTAGTCCTACATCTTTTCAAGATATAATCCATTTCTCTTTTTTATTTTCCCCTAAGGAAATGACCCTAAGACTCACTAAACAGAGGTAGTTTATCAAGTCTTTTGTTAAGTAAATAGGGTGATAAAAATGATAGTAAATGATAATTAAGCCAAACAATATATCAAGAAAAATAAAGTCATATAATGTAAGTTTAAGTGAAACTTAAACTAGGTTCGTAGAGCAATGCACTATTGTGGGAAATGCTTTGAGTTAAGGATAACAGGCTTTCGCTTTCTTTTCCAATTCTAGGTGCATTGGAGTCAGTACATCTTTTAAATTAGAAATCGGTGTTTTGGCCAGTTCAACTTTTGCTACTAGACTCACTTAAGATTATTTATAGTGCCTGCCTTTTTCTTTGTTAGCATCATATATTAATGAAATGTTTTCATATTTAGAATTAATTAATTAAGAATGAAAATCTAACCAAACAAAGTTAACGTTGAGAAACTACTGAATTACCCAGAGAATATCCAGCTTCTTTGCTCTAAATCAGTAGCCAAACTCTGGGAGGGTTTGCTATTGCTACAGTCTTTGAAAAAACACTCTAGGGTGCCAGGATCAACTGCCAAAAAAGAAAGCAAATAATAACACCAAATATCAAAAGCTACTTTTCACAGCTCAACTCTGAAACAGAGGATTATAAAAACATTACTTGTTATAGTCATAACAAAAACCCAAAGTTTTGTGTCAAGGCAAGAATAGTTCTGAGCCTTTCAAAATTCCAGCTCAAACGGGATCCCTGATTAAAATATTAAAAGGAAAAAAGGAGAGCCTTTGAGGTGCCAGGATTAAGGATAATTGAGGTGAAAATCCCACATTTGAACCATAATTCAACAAACACATTTATTATACTAGCTTTACGTGTTATTCTTGTGTGGCTTTTAGATAGTATAGCATTTAGCTTTGGCTTTGCTAAGTTGTATCTCTGAATTTAGACGATGAATAGAAGGATTGTTTCCAAGCATCCTTAGTTGTTTCCGTTTCTGCTCAGAGTGGTGCGGAGTGAAGGTGTGGGTTCCATTAACAGTTCCACATATTTTTCTGTGGGCTTTCTAAACTGAAATGATTTACGGATTTTGAGAAACAGACTTTTAAAAAAACCCTATAATTTAGGATGAACAATTCTAGCCCTCACCCTTATGTGTGTCTGAGAATCAGGTTCGAAACAGAGTATGTGTATAAGTACCTTTTCAAAAGGAAATTTCCATCAAATGTACGGAATTGCTTTTATTAATGTTATAGTATCTTTGTGAGTAGGATTTGGCCTTAGAAATAGTGTCCAAGTGTTATGAACAGTCGATCTCCAGCTATTTTTTGCAAGTAATGAATGAAGCAATGTTATCAGGAGGCCGTAGTTTTCTGGAGTTAGAGCCCGCTGAAGATTGAGCCACTTACCAGGTTGGATTGTGATGAGGTTATTGATAGGCTGTCAATTTTCAATAAGAAATAAGAAACAACATGGTCATTTCAGGGCAGGAACCTCTGTGTAGAAGTTTTAATTTTAGTTTTAAATAGCAACCTGTCAAATATTTCCCTGTGACATAACTTAAGGAGAATTAAAGAAAATTCAAATGAAGGACTCGAATATTCTTATTGATGGGAATTTGCATTGTTTTTTCCTACTTGACACAATCCTAATTCATATTTTCATACATGAGATACACCAGTTGTACACGTTTTCACCAATGTCTGTAATATTTCAGGCTAAACTAGAGCTAAATGAATATTACATGCTTGCTTATTCGTTTTACCAAAGGCGAGTAAATAGGTATTTCTGAAGTCACAGTTCAGTAAGTAACTCCTTTCTAGTTCAGCAGCTCAATCCTGGTGAATCAAGAGCTATTTTTAGTAGAGATTTATTATTTAATCACTATGCGATACATTTTTTTGAGCACCCATTCTTTGATGGGTGTCATGCTAGGCGTGGGGTGTATATAGGCTGGTAAAATCTGCTCTGTGCCTGAAAAGAGGGCCCATCTCCTAGTGGAGAGAAGTATTAAATCAGCATTTGTATCTTGTGTTGTGTTACATACGCCTGAGGAACAGTTAACTCAGATTTGAGAGACAAGGAAGTCTTTTGAGAAGCAAAGTCTGTGCTGTTCTGAGCACGACAGAAGGCGTTTCTGGGGAAGAACTACAAGATGTGCTCACACAGTGACGTGAGGCTGCCGTTTTGATAAGCTGTTATCATAGTCATCTTTCTATCTTTGAAATTCAGGCTCTAAATTTATGCCTAATTTTTTAAATTGATCTTTATTGGACTATAGTTGTGTTAGCTTCAGGTGCACAGCAAAGTGAATCAGTTATACAAATGCATGTATCCACTCTTTTTTAGATTCTTTTCCCATATAGGTCATTACAGAGATTGGGTAGAGTTCCCTGTGTTATCCAGCGGGTCCTTATTAGTTATCTACTTATATATAGCAGTGTGTATATGTCAATCCCAATCTCCCAATTTATCCCTCCCTGTTACTCCGTACCTATTTTTATTATCAAGGAGTTTGCAAAAGATGAATACGCACCCCGATCCTGAGTCACACTGCAAACTTGAACCTTTCCCATCTCTGACCCTGAAGGTGCGGTTAGGAATTGTGGGTGAGGGGATTGCTTAGTGGGCGGAGGTCGTAGCGGGCGGGGCAGTGGCTGAAGGGGGTTCATGTGTGACCACCATCTGACCAGCCGCAAGTGACCAGGGCTACACATTACTCCTCTCAGAAAGGGCCAACCTTCTCTCTAGGTCAAGTTTCTCTCAACTTTGAAAGTTCATTTCCATCCTAATCTGATTCTCAAATTCTCAGTTTCTTTCTTTATTCACAATGACCCCAAGAATTTACTTGCCACTAGTAAATAGCTTTGACTACAGAATAAGTATCCTTCGATTTCCATGTTTTCCTAGACATGACTGCCTGTATTTTCCATGGGCTTCCTAAGCCAGATAATCATATTGAGTGCGGGTAGATTATGACTGGGGATCTGGTAGACCACCGTACAGTTTAATATAATGGAGTGAAATGATCAGCTCACGGAGAACAACTCTCACCGGGATGGTCCTAGGAAATAGCTTAAAGCAGGTAAACTTTTACTTTATAAAGCCTCACATCTTCTCTTCCCGCCTTTATCATCTTTCCCCTTCACGTGTGGGCAACAGCCATTCCTAGATCTCCCCTCAGCAGCACAACGTCCTGCTCCAAGCATATCTGTTTTCTTTTCCCAAGTAGTTTTAGACAATCCCTGCTAAAGATGTTATTACTCTCATAATCATCCGTCTACACCCTCAGGTATTAATCTAGTCTTACCTTCTCTGTAAACTCTTGTCACCATAAAAGCGTATATATCTTCGGAACACGTTGCGTGCAGTGTGCGTTAATGCCTTAGTAGCTGATCCTAAAGGTACCCCACAGTGTACTAGTTAGTTGGGGTAACGAGAAAGAGAATCCTGAATCCTGTGGTTCAATATTTGTTTTAGTCTGAGTTCTCCAGAGAAACAGAAAAAGAATTTATATATGTATATATCCATATCTCTATATCTAGAGAGATCGATTTATCGTAAGGGGTTGGCCTATTCAGTTATGGAGGCTGAGAAGTCCCCATGTCTGCAGCTGGCGACCCAGGAGTGCTGATGGTATAAATTCTACCCTGCGTCCTAGTCTGAAGGTAGGAGAAGACAGACATCTCAGCTTGAAGACAGGCAGAGGGAGTAAACCTTCCCTCACTCTGCCTTTTTGTTCTATTCAGGCCTTCCGTGGATTAGACGAGACCAACCCGCCACATGGGGGAATGACAGTCTACAGATTCAAAAGTTTATCTCATCCAGAAACCCACTCTCACACCCACAGTCACGTTTAACCAAGTATCTGGGCTCCCTGTGCGCCAGCTAAATTGCTACATAAAATTAACCATCACAATTTGTATGGAAATGTGCTAAATAGACTTGAGCAATTATAAGGTCCAGAGTCTTAAAAGCAAATAAGAGTACGGATTTGACTGTGGGCTGCATTGCTCCAAGATGGGGTGTGAAACTGCAGAATTTCCACGGCATTTTGACTGAGGTAAGTGAGGAAATCATCTGACATAACAGAATTTATACGTTCTAACAGGTACATTTTTATAGTAAATAATATGTGGAATTCTACAAGATATAAGCCTTACACATTTTAAACACTAGGTTTCATGTTGTTATGTTCTTAATTGCAAGATCGGGGTTCCCCAGCACACCTATAGATTCTAGGAAGTAAGAAAGGAAGATCAAAAGCAGGGAAAGTTGAATGATTTTGACAAACATTGCTGAATTCGTTTTTTGAAAAAAATCTTTTTTCTTTCTGATTGCTAGATTACTAGAGGTGTCCCTTTGTGAAAGTAAGTGGGTCTAGGTTATATTAGCTGAAGGGTACAGATAAAGACTAGATTGTCTGATCTGTACAGTATAAAGAACTTCAACATACAGACAGAGGAAAAATAGTTAAAGCTTTAAAAGGGACAGCATTAAATAATCGGGTACTGCCTTCTACTCTGCAATCGATTAAACAATTAGGGAAGGAGGGAACAAGTGGATTTCCTTTCTGAGTACTTTGACTCGGATGCTGATTCAGAGGAAAGAGACATGGAACCAAAGCCTAACGAGAGGCTGTCTCTGGGGACAGAGCTGTGACCTGGGGCTGTGTGTGAGTCACAAGATGCTGTTGGGATGGAAGAAGAGAGAACTGGAAGCTGCGCCTAGAACTGTCCTTTACACAGGATCAAAGCCTGCACTCAGTGTAAAAAGGCGACTTTTAATTCACTCTCTTAATTTTTTGATAAACATTGAATTTTCCATGATACTGGTTGACACTTGTCTGAGAAATAGTAACAGTCACTTAGCAAATGTAAGTTTACTTCCCTTCTCTTACTCTTGCAAAGCGGTAAATCATTTCTGAATTTAACATCCTATGTGTTCTTGACTCCCGACAATGCCTGTCACCCAGCGCTCTCTACTCTTAAGGCCAGACGGAGGGGTCAGCGTTCAACTCAGGACTTAAAAAGCGGAAAACAGATTTGTACACCTAAATGCTTCTTATGAAATTTCAAAATCGAAATCTGATTGACTGCCTTGAGGATTGTTTTTTATTGTTGAGTTTAATTATTAGCCGCAGGATGTAGAAAATGCAAGATACAATGTAAGGGAAGTTCTTTCCACATAAGAAAAGTACTCCCGGTAGATTTTAAAGGAGTGAAGCTGGGAAGGTGCCATCTGGTTTCTGAGATAAGATTCGGTACCAGCCTCATCCAGGCTTTGGTCCAGGTGGCAGAGTGGGGCAACAAAAGCGCAGATTGAGGGGCATGTGAAGATGGCGAGGACCCCGGTACTGCTTCTCACTCGGAGCTTTGAGATGCAGTCACCATTCAGTGGGCGCGGTGACCCCGTGAGCCCTGTTGGTGGCTGTGTGATTAGACAGAGAAAATCC
Source organism: Balaenoptera physalus (assembly GCF_965194825.1). Classification (NCBI taxonomy): domain Eukaryota; kingdom Metazoa; phylum Chordata; class Mammalia; order Artiodactyla; family Balaenopteridae; genus Balaenoptera; species Balaenoptera physalus. The sequence continues at coordinate 842,442 of NC_138884.1, forward strand.
TGGATTAATCCTCCTGACTTCCTGCTCATGGCGTGCAGGAAACGCAGTCATTTCTGGGGCTCCAATGATGAGCTGGTGGTCTGGATGAAGGGGATGCAGAGGGTGGGAAATGGAGCCATTCTGGGACCACGGATACTTGTACGGATGCTAATACACCCCTAGGGTCCGTGGGGGGGGGCGGGTGAGGTGCGAAGGCCAGCCAAGACCTGGCGGACGGAATTCAGGTGAGAGACTATTCCTCTCTCCATCATGATGCTATAAGTTTCCTGTGCCCAGATGCTACAGAGGGAAAAGAGAAGGGAAAGAAGGAAAGATAACAGTATTAAATTGACTGGAGTTGGAATCTTCCTATTTCTAAGTAGATCTGCAGATCAAATCATTCATGAATAATGGATTTCCATAAGAGGAAAGTAATGAAAGATATATTTCTGTCCATCAGAATCATACAAATGGTCATAGAAAACAGTTTCTAATCATTTTAAATGTAGAAACTCATCTTAGTCTCTAAACAACTCTTTGAGGCAGGTACTATTTTTATCACCAACTTGGAAATGAGCAAACTGAAAAGAGCTCGTGCCCTGAACAGCTGTGGGTTCTGCCCTTCGCCACAGAAGTGGTTCCCATCTGCTTAATCGTACGCACCATTTTCTTTCCTTATTCTCCACCTCCATGCTTCAAAACATGCACCCTTGTCAACAATAACTACTGTATGTCTTGCTTGTTTTATTTTTAACTTAGTCACTTGGAATCTTTAGGCTTTTATGTTTCTGCCCTTGACAATATTGTTTCCTCCTGCCCCATAACTTTTTTACTTGTGATTTTGCTTTATCAGGCAAGATGAGTTAATAAAAGTTTTCACTCTCACTCTCCATGTTTCATGTCCAAATAGTGCATTTTTCCTGACGGACTTTCACAGGATATCCATAGCAATTAATTCACAGAGTTTTATAAAGTGAATAGATGGGGAGCAAAGGATGCATGAGTTCAAGGGCCGGAATAACAAAGCCTTTAAAAATCAAATGGCTTAGTTAAAAGACGTATAACATACTGCAGTATAGCTTATTCAATATACTGACCGTATAATGTAAATGTATTTCCCTTATTGGTTAGAGGTCAAAGCGAGTATAAAATTAACTGACCGAAATTATGATTTTAGGAATGATAGCATTGTGTAGGATAAGAGCTTAGTGCTTGGAATATGACAGTACCACCTCAATAGTTTATCAGGTGTGTAATTTAGGACAAATACCTTAGCTTTTCAAGTCACACTTTTTTCATTGATAAAATAAGAATCATAACATCCACGTGCCATAGTATGTGGGGACGGGGGCACGTTGGGTCAATTATGAAAGTAAATTTCTTAGCCCGGGGTAGAAAACCGAATAATCGCTCATCGCCGTCATTGTCGTCACCGTCATTACCTAATCATGCTCTTCCTCTATAAAAACAACTATTTATCGAGTACAGTTGACCCTGGAACCACACAGGGGTTAGGGGCGGAACCATTTATAAGCAGACCTGCACAGTTCAAACCCGGGTTGTTCAAGGGTCAACTGTATTTAGTGCGAACTAATCATTATTTTAGGCGATTGGGACACAGTAATGAACAAAACTGATAAACAACTGTCTTAGTCCGTTCAGGCTGCTATAACAAAATAGCACAAACAGGGTGGTTTGTAAACAACAAACATCTGTCACAGTTCTGGAGACTGGAAGTCTGAGACTAGGGTGGAGGCTGGTTGGGAGGTGGGAGCCCTTGCAGTTTGCAGATGCTGACCTGTCACTGTGTCCTCACCTGGTGCAGGTACAAGGGAGCTCCCTGTTATAAGGGCATCTCCACTCTCATGATCTAATCACCCCAGTGACTCTACCTACTAATGTCACCACCCAGGCGTTAAGATTTCAACATCCACCCTTGTGAGGGGTCCAAACATTCAGACCACAGCAACAGATCTGCCCTTTTTGCTATTTGTATTCTATGGGGATATAGACAAAAATTCACACACAAACACTTAAATACGTAAGTAAGTTACATGACATTTTTATAAGCCATTAAATGTCATGGAAAGCAGTCAAAAATTGAGCAGGGTAAGCTACATCTTGAGGGTTGATTTGAAGGAACTGGGATATGGAACCGGTTACCATTAAAAATAGAGTGGTGGTCTTCATCAGAAAGGTAATATCAAAGCAAATACTTACAGGGCATGAGGGAGTTAGCCAGAGAAAGTAGCCTCAGGCAGAGGAAACAACCAGGGCCAATGCCCGGAAACTAGAGCATGCGTGAAGTTGGAGGGATTTCAGGGAGACCAGTGTGGCGAGGATGCAGAGGAACAGGTGAGGTCAGGACTTAACCAGGGACAGAGACGGTACTGGTGGTGGCGACTGCTGTTACAGCTTCGCTTGTAGTCTGAGTAAGATGAGGGGTCATCACAGAGTTTGACACAGGAGCTGATGATGTTTCATCCTCTTCCCCAAATGCAATGAATCAGGACTTGAAACACGGTCACCGTATAGAAAGCGGATCCCCTATAGAGCTCCTCATAGTTATAAGAGGTCTGAATTTTTGAATTGGCAAATTTTATTTTAATTGGGTCTCTTCATTTTCTTGCATTTTTTCAGGAAAAGACATTTTAATAGAAACACTTCAGAACCAAAACTCATATTTACAGAACGTAACAATATATGGATTTCATGGAGGAATGGCAAGGATAACTTGACTGTAATAATAGAGTTAAATTTGTATGTCATTTAATCTGTGGTCATGAATGTTGTTCCAAATATACCCCTATAGCCATAAATATTTTTAGTTCATTATTTATTATACATACAGTTCACTGATATATATATATATATATATATATATATATATTTTTTTTTTTTTAAACAGAGAGTTCTATTTATTTATTTATTTTTTGGCTGCGTTCGGTCTTCGTTGCTGTGCACAGGCTCTCTCTAGTTGCGGCTAGCAGGAGATACACTTCATTGTGGTGCACAGGCTTCTCATTGCAGTGGCTTCTCTTGTTGTGGAGCATGGGCTCTAGGCGCATGGGCTTCAGTAGCTGTGGCACAAAGACTCAGTAGTTGTAGCTCACAGGCTTAGTTGCTCTGCGGCATGTGGGATCTTCCCGGACCAGGGCTCGAACCCGTGTCCCCTACATTGGCAGGCAGATTCTTAACCACTGCACCACCAGGGAAGTCCTGATATTTTTAATATGTGCTCAGATATACACTAGACTAGATATAACATGTTTAACTACTTAGATGTAAATAAGTTGAAAATATATAAATGAAAAGCTTCATCTTTTTAAACTGGATTAAAGGCAGTGATTTGAAACACTTAATATGTGACTAATTTGCATTTGATTTCCCTCATTTCACTTTTATGTCCTATTTAGGAATAATTTGATTTAGAAATACATTGTCATGGTCAACCCAGATTAATGCATAAGAAAGAGTTAATGCCTCCACTTGGTGTCACCCAGGTATTTGTATGGTTTGCATGGACACTAGGGCTTGGACGACAGCAAAATGAGGTTGTACAAAGTATGCATTGGGAAAAGAATCAGAATCCAGAGAATCTTCTAGAAGGGCAGCACAGAAGCTACTTCAGCACATTTTCTAGAACAGTTCTCTTCTATCCCTTAAACTATTCATCATAACTCAAGGACCATGGGTAATCTAAGTTTGCACTAGAGTTTAACGTGCAAATATCTCTCATTTTCAACTTCACAAGACAAAAATCGCTCAACTTCCATTAGCACTTAGTCTTGGCTCACAGAGCTACTGGGTGTTTTACGGACTTCCTGCCCCCGCCCTTCGTTTGAAATAGAGACACAATGTCAGAGCTGCTAAGGGGCACGCCTGCAGTCTCACAGCTGGCCAACCCGAGTCTGTCCTCAAGCTCTGAGACACAGCAGGCACTTAGAGAAAGGCCTCTCCTTGCTCAAGTGCAAGAGACAATTCTTGTTTTAGGCTGGAATGGTCTGCTACAGTCATTGAAAGTATGATGCAGATTTTTGTTAAAAAACTGAGGGGACATGATTGCGAAGGAATATCTGAAGGAGGAGAGATGGGAAAATAAAAACTTAAATGATTCATACAAGAATACCTTGGAAGTGGTTAGAGCTGGTAACCAAACTGGAAATTCCTGATGACTCAGGGCCGCTGCTCATCTGTGCTTGCGAATTAGTAGAGAGTTGAAGGCTCGCCTCATGAAGGAAATTGGAACTTAGTGGGTAGTGAAGTAATAAAGGACAGCTTTGCAAGAGGAAGAATAAAAAGTCTTATGTCAGGAAACTGACACGGAGTTTTCAGTCTTCAAGGAAAAGGTCATCCGCTCTGGGAACCATGTTGGTACGGATGAAGTTGAGACACTTGCCCAGAAAAGAGGTGAAGGAATTAGATGTTAACAGAGAAACCTCTCAGACAGGAACAAGACGTAACAGATTTTGGAAGGATGTCCTCTTGACTTTTAAATTATCTAGTTATTGAAATGATACTTAAATCATCTCAGAATAAAAGTCAAGTATAGTGGTTTTTGGGTGGAACATGTCTTACATTAAGAATGTGTGTGGTGTATTTGGAAGCCAACGTAATGGAAGAGGATGTTGTAGGTTTTTAGAAGATAAAAGCCAGGAATGCTAAATATCTTGCAATACGACAAACACAAATAATCATCCGTCCAAAATGCTAACAGTTGCACCATTTGAAAAACTGAGGCAACTCAAAGGATGTCTGTGTGAGGAACGCAAGGCTGTATCCCCAAGTGTCTAGTCCACAGGCAAATGGAAGGTATTCAAAGCACGTTGAGCAAAACCAGAAGAACCTACGCTCTATAACCTAACCCATTTCTATATGTTTGTATTTCACTTCTCAATAATATTTGGCTAAGTGTTGGAAAAGACCTGGAATATTTCCTCTAAGGAGGTCCAAAGTTTTCTAGTCTGAAATTTGAGTACAAAGATCTTGCTCATTTCAGACAGGTGTGATGGCGACCGAAACAATGAAATGGTACAAAACGAGGAGGGTCAACCCCAGGAGGTGACAAGGGACGGAACTGACTCCTAGCATTTCCCCGGATTGACTCTGAAGAGTCAGAATATCCTGGTCCAAGTGTTCTGTGATGGTGTGGCCATCGTGTACACAGAGAGCTGGAGGATTATAAGAACAGATCTGAACCTACAGCGATGCCCGGATACCTCCCTCTCTGCTCTGGAAACAACATAATCGAAAGCAGATGCCTTCAGCAAAGATCTCCTTGAGGCTTCCAGTTTCATTCCAAATTCTGAGGGAGTGCCTTTGAGTTGTGCAATTTGCTGAAGTTTTGCTTTCAAAGTCAGGAGGGAATAATGAGCTCACCCACTACCACACCTCCATGGGAACTTAGCATGATTTTACGACCCACAGCAAGCGTATTTGCTTTTCAGTCCTTAAATCATTGATCATAGTTGTCAGCCCAAGATGATAATATACAAGGAAAAAAGGTGAGAGTAACACACATGTTTACGTATTCAAAAGGGAAAAGGAGATTATGCTTTGCTTTTATAATGAAAACTTCTATGTCCCATTTGCGTGTCATATGGTTTTAATTTTATGGTCTTTATTCTAACTCTGCCAATTTATTGATAAATGGTGTCAACTCCACAGAAAATATTTAGAGACATTTTAGTATCTGTATCCTCACCAAACATATTTTCTTGTGGGTCTTCCAGAAAATTTTCAAAAATATCTGTGCTACTTGAAATGTTTGTCTTAAAGCAGGGGGTAACACCCTTTACTGTACCAGTGTCCACTTTCACAATTTAATTTCTATGGTCTTTATCAAAGACCTTGGAATAAATCCAAAGTAGACACTACCCGCAGATTGTATGAATAACTAGATATGGTTATAGAGCAGTCTGCCAGGGTGTTAAATACTCACAGGTATCAAGTGTCCAAGGATTTGGCAGTGATTTGATTTGCTCATATAAAAGAAGTACATTCACTCCTTGAAGACAAGAGCATATAATTTACTATAAATACCTTCTCAGGTATTCAGAAAAAAAAAAAAAACTTATTTCACATCATTGAGAAATGTTCCCCAGATTTATTTATAAATATCTTCATCGAGGGTGGGTGTTAAAGCAGATCCCCAAATCTCTCCCCTGCAGACTCTGACTGAGTCCCCCTGGTGGCACCAGTATACCTGCAACTATGTCCAGGTAATCCTTTTGGTGCAGGTACAAGATACACTGTAGAAAGCCCTGCTATAAAATAGTTTTAGGTTAGGGCTTAATCTATACCAGGTATTTTAACAGAAAAAGTTTAATGTAAGGAATTATTACCTAGGTATGGAAAACTGAAAAAGAAGGAATACTAAGGTGGGTCTGGGATCCCCACGGCCACCCCAATACATGAGACCCTGTTCACCGGAGACTCTCATTAGATGCTCAGACCCCCAGGTGTTTATTGGAGGTGGTCTCACTGCCTATCATGCACCCAAATTCCCGACTCCCAGAGAGAAAGCAGGTGCTCAGGATAAACCGCAGCGTTTGCACACATTAGGAATATCAAGCTCGTCCCCTCAGGGGACGCTGGGGCTCTTCCCCAAATCCAGTTTCCAGCCAAGGGCCGGTCTTTCATGCAGGACTCTCTGTGGACAGCATCTCAGGCCCCCTGTGTTCGCTCTGCTCCACACAGAGGGTGTGAGACAGGCAGCAGCCCCGGGAACGGTCTTTTCATCGTCCCCCCAGGTCTAGGGGAGGCGACTGTCTCCTGTGCCCAGAATCAACAGCTTGGTAGCCAGCACGAGATTCTACAACCTTTCGCAGACCATCCTGCCAACACCTGAAATGTTTGTGGAAGACAATTTATACCTTGTAAAATCCACAAACATGTGGAGTGCTCCTGCAGACCATCTGCAATGGCAACACGACTACCTACCGCAGAGACCTGGGACAAGTGACGTAGCTCTACCTGGAAGAGGTGCCCGTTTCCATCAGGTGGTTCCTGACCCACTATTGTGCGAGGCTAACTGAGAAGGGCCAGAATCCCAATCACCCCACCTTGTCCTGGAGGGCAGGGGCCTCCTCCCCCCATGTGCTCTTCTCTCCTGCTGGGAGATAGACATGGTCATCCTGCGGTGGCCTTGGCCAAGCTCAGTCAAATTTGGTCTTTAATGTCTTATCTGATATTGTTCTAGTTTTGCATATTACAGCCTGATTTTCTTTTTGTAGAAAAATGCAGCCACATCTGTCCCTGTCTTGCTGTCACCCAATTCACCTGACTCCTATTAACTTTACGCTGGTTACTTCCACTTTCTGTGTGCACAGAAAAACAGTCTGGGCTGCATTCAGTCCAAACAGCAGGGTGCAAAAAGATGTGAAAATGGTAACTATCACCTATTGATCCCTTAGCGTGAGCTAGACCACCGTTCCAGTGACACTTATGCACGATCACTTATGTCTACAAAAATCCCACAGGGAAGGTATTATTTCCCATACTAAGTTATATCCATAGACTCTAGCATCTGTGTTCTTTATACCAGGCCAAATACTTCTTGTTAAACTTTTTCTTTCCTGTCTTAAACTTCAGTCTAGAAACCAAGTCTTGATTTAGCACAGTGAATCCCGGGTAGAACTTAGGACAACTAATCTCTGCTTCTTTTTATCTATAAGCAATTGGGCTACCATTTCCTTCCCTTAAAAAGTTAGCAGAGATGATTTCTAAGAAGAGCAGTGAGATCCACTGGAAAAATTAAAACCCTTGCAACCAGACATATAAAGTTTTAAATCCAACCTCCATCTTTATTATCTGAGTGAGCTTAGATTTTTTTTTTTAACCTATTTTCTCAACTGTAAAACTGAAATAATTCCCAATTCACAAATTATCTTGAGTTAAACTTGTGCATGTAAAATGTACATTTCATCTAATGTGTCAAACTAATTGAGTGAATTGCCCGTAAAGTTTTAATCATATGTTCAAAATTTTCCATCACTTGTAAAATGGCTTTTGACTATTTGGTGAATAAATAGTTAGTTAGTTCCCTTTATTCGAATTCTAAATTTGAACTCTAAATTCAAACACCCTTCTAGAACCTTATTTTTCATTTCCCTTCTACCTCATGCTTCCAAGCTTTTGGCCATTAAAAATAAAACAAAAATGAAAACAAACCACATGTATCCTGTGTACTGTACTCTTGCTTAGTTTCACCAGCCTTTTCACCCCTCACATTTCTCATGACGTGTTGAGATGTTTTATCTTTAAAGCCAACACTCTAGGTCAAATCTAAAAATAATTCTGTATGATTGAACTCTCACTCACCTAAAGTAACTCTTTCATTTTTCTTTAAAGTAGTGTTTGTTTGTTGTTTCCATTGTTTCATGCATTAAGGACAATATGGCTTTACTACTATACTTCAGAAGGCAGTGAAAATGTATGCTGTGTGGATGGACCTAGAGACCATCATACTAAAAGAAGTAAGTCAGAATATATGATATCGCTTATATGTGGAATCTAAAATATGACACAAATGAACTTATCTATGAAAGAGAAACAGACTCACAGACACAGAGAACAGACTTATGGTTGCCAAAGAGTGGGAGTGGGGGAAGGATTGGGAGTTTGGGGTTAGCAGATGCAAACAATTGTATATAGGATGGATAAACAACAGGTGCTACTGTACATCACAGGGAACTATAATGGAAAAGAATATGAAAAAGAATGTATATATATATATGTATATATATATATATATATATATATATATATATATATAAATAACTGAGTCACTTTGCCATACAGCAGAGATTAACACAACATTGTCAATCAAATATACTTCAATAAAATGTTTAAAAATGTATGCTGTGGAAATAGGAAAACACTAGTAAAGTGTGAGTTATTTCTTAATTGAAAATCTAAGAGTTTTAATTATTGAAGTAAAAATCTTTGAGTAATACATATTTAATTAATTTTCCTGGACCAAGTAATCATCACCTATTATTTACGTTACTTATTTTCAACTGTGGCATTTGTTATGTTTACCATGGATTTCTTCTCTAATGGAGACCCTACTTTCCAAGATAAATTCCACAATCTGTTGGAAAAAATTTATTCACCACATTGTCAATAGTAATTTTACAAGCAAAGGAAAAATTTGAGGGTGCAGTTAAGATTTTACAGGAAATTTATTGACTCAGTTCACACATTAAGTCAAGGGTGGCTTTTTCCTGAATTTCTCAAAGCTGATGCATATATACTAATAATAAACAATGAAGGGTTAAAAGTCTGCTAATATAGACATTTTCCATTGGAGATACAATTAAGAAGCATAAATCAATGGAATGCACCAGGAGGCTAACAAAATAAAGTCCAAATATCAGTGACTGTACAAAGAAAAGCTTACATGAAATCACACGTGGGTAGAACAACCCTCCAGAGAAAGCTCCTGTAGGCAGCGATGCAGATTCAGCGTCCCTCATCTCCTCTTAGGAAGGAGCTGTCTGTATGACAGACTCTAGGTCCATCCACCTCACTACAAATAACTCAACGTTGTTTCTTTCTATGGCTAATATTCCATTGTATATATGTGCCACATCTTCTTTATCCATTCATCTGTCAATGGACACTTAGGTTGCTTCCATGTCCTGGCTATTGTAAATAGAGCTGCAGTGAACATTGTGGTACATGACTCTTTTTGAATTATGGATTTCTCAGGGTATATGCCCAGTAGTGGGATTGCTGGGTCATATGGTAGTTCTATTTTTAGTCTTTTAATGAACCTGACTACTGTTCTCCATAGTGGCTGTATCAATTTACATTCCCACCAACAGTGCAAGAGGGTTCCCTTTTCTCCACACCCTCTCCAGCATTTATTGTTTGTCGATATTTTGATGATGGCCATTTTGACTGGTGTGAGGTGTTACCTCATGGTAGTTTTGATTTGCATTTCTCTAATGATTAATGATGTTGAGCATCCTTTCATGTGTTTGTTGGCACTCTGTATATGTTCTTTGGAGAAATGTCTATTTAGGTCTTCTGCCCATTTCTGGATTGGGTTGTTTGTTTTTTTTGATATTGAGCTGCATAAGCTACTTGTATATTTTGGAGATGAATCCTTTGTCAGTTGCTTCATTTGCAAATATTTTCTCCCATTCTGAGGGTTGTCTTTTCGTCTTGTTTATGGTTTCTTTTGTTGTGCAAAAGCTTTTAAGTTTTATTAGGTCCCATTTGTTTATTTTTGTTTTTATTTCCATTTCTCTAGGAGGTGGTCAAAAAGGATCTTGCTGTGATTTATGTCATAGAGTGTTCTGCCTAAGTTTTCCTCTAAGAGTTTTATAGTGTCTGGCCTTACATTTAGGTCTTTAATTCATTTTGAGTTTATTGTTGTGTATGGTGTTAGGGAGTGTTCTAATTTCATTCTTTTACATGTAGCTGTCCAGTTTTCCCAGCACCACTTATTGAAAAGGCTGTCTTTTCTCCATTGTATATTCTTGCCTCCTTTATCAAAGATAAGGTGACCATATGTGCATGGGTTTATCTCTGGGCTTTCTATCCTGTTCCGTTGATCTATATTTCTGTTTTTGTGCTAGTACCATGATATCTTGATTACTATAGCTTTGTAGTATAGTCTGAAGTCAGGGAGCCTGATTCCTACAACTCTGTTTTTCTTTCTCAAGATTGCTTTGACTATTCGGGGCCTTTTGTGTTTCCATACAAATTGTGAAATTTTTTGTTCTAGTTCTGTGAAAAATGCCATTGGTAATTTGATAGGGATTGCATTGGATCTGTAGATTGCTCTGGATAGTATAGTCATTTTCACAATGTTGATTCTTCCAATCCAAGAACATGGTATATTTCTCCAGCTGTTTGTATCATCTTTAAATTCTTTCATCAGTGTCTTATAGTTTTCTGCATACAGGTCTTTTGTCTCCTTAGGTAGGTTTATTACTAAGTATTTTATTCTTTTTGTTGCAGTGGTAAATGGGTGTGCTTCCTTAATTTCTCTTTCAGATTTTTCATCGTTAATGTATAGGAATGCAAGAGGTTTCTATGCATTAATTTTGTATCCTGCTACTTTACCAAATTCATTGATTAGCTCTAGTATTTTTCTGGTAGCATCTTTGGGATTCTCTATGTATAGTATCATGTTATCTGCAAACAGTGACAGCTTTACTTCTTATTTTCCTATTTGGATTCCTTTTATTTCTTTTTCTTCTCTGATTGCTGTGGCTAACACTTCCAAAACTATGTTGAATAATAGTGGTGAGAGTGGGCAACCTTGTCTTGTTCCTGATCTTAGCTGAAATGGTTTCAGTTTTTCACCATGAGCCCTTGATTTTGAATCAAAACATTTGCCAGGATGCTCAACCCTTCAGATGCGAGTAGCATCTAGTATTCAAGCCATTCCTTAGAGTCAGTGCTGAAATCCAAAAAATAAAATCTTTGACCCCAGGTGTGAAATTTCTCTTCAAAATTACCAAACAAGTCATTTTGAACAATGAGACATCTTGAATAAATGTGCAATAAGGTATAACAAATCTAGGATGTGAGGCCTCATCATCTAAATGACTAAAGTGTACATGTATAATAATAAATAAATAGACATCTATCTTTGAGATAGTTAAGTATATGGAATGTAATATAGACTGTAATAGCATATATTTATTATAGGGAAATATGTGGTACACATATAGATAATATAGATATAATAGAAAATATCAGTGTTATATGACTTATGTAGAAAATATAAGATTTATATTGGGTCTTATGTTGCATAGAATATTACTAACTCTAGTATTAAATCCCAATCAGTGTTATAGCCAATATATATCACAAAAAAATGACAAAAACATGTAACATCCAGAAATAGAGATATTTGCCTAGATAACTATGGGTAATAATTATACAGTACTTCAACTGCCATACAACCCAGTTTTAAGTATGATTGTTTTTATTTGAAATATTTTTTTTTTATTTCAAGTATTTTTGATGGTCAGTGTTATAAGGTGTTTTGTACCTTACACCTGGGACTTGAAATCAACAACATTTTTAGATTCGGTGGCTCTTGCAATCCAAGGATTCGGCTCAAATACAAATGACTAGCCTGGCTAATAGGTACAAGAATAAGTCCATTCATACATTTTCTAATATTTTATTCTCTCCTGTGAATATTACATGCATTTTGTCTTTGAGTAAGACACAAAGCTTCATCTTCAGTAGTTATTTTTACATTAGTGTTTTCCAGAAGGATTGTAATAATAATAATAGTTATTATTATACTTATAATTGCATTTGCATTTTTATTAGATGTTTTACATTCTCTATGATAATCTGTGTCCCCCTAAATTCATATGCTGGAAGTCCTAACCCCAAGTACCTCAGAACGTGACTGTATTTGGGGTCAGGTTCTTTACAAAGATAATTCAGTTAAAATGAGGTCATTAGGGTGGGCTTTAATCCAGCATGACTGGTGTCCTAATAACAAGAGGAGTTTAAGACAAGGACCGAGAGGAGACCTTGTAAAGACACAGGGAGAAGACGGCCATCTGCATGCCACAGAGAGAGGCCTCAGGAGAAACTAGTCCTGCCAAAACGGTGGTCGTGGACACCCAGTCTCCAGGATGGTGAGAAACAAATTTCTGTGTTTAAACCCCTCAGTCTGTGGTCCTTTGAACTGGCAGCCCTATTGAGTATCTAACCATAACTTATCAAAAGCCATTTTTACATTTTATGAACAATTATATTTAGAAGGGATTAATTTATTTCTCTTCCTTTAATATTTTCTTTGAATATCACATGGGTCATCTACAGTTTACTTTGTTAGTTTGGGATGGCTTTCCGTACGTATCTTATTACACTGATGTGATACAGTACGTGCATAATAAGATGGAACAAGATGTTAAAAGATTTAGTTCATATTAAATTTTAAAAATTTCATTCATACACTTTCGGCAGGATGTGTCTTCCCCCAACACCGTAGAGAAATTTCAAAGCAATAAGCTTTTTATAAGACCCTGCATACCAGGAAAGTTTGTACAAATTCAAATCCATGTTTACCTTATTTTGCTGTTGGCTATAAATGATTTTATTTCCTGTTTCCTATAAGAGTCAAAAAATAGCAAAGTAATGCAAAACAAATCAGTTCTTTTTCTGCCAATATAGTAGGTTAAAATTTGTTTAAATCAAGTGAACGTATAACATTTCTTGGTTGCACCTTTATCTTTCTTCAGCTTTCAGCATCTCTCATTTCTCTTCCCAGGGGAACTATTGTATAGTTGGGGCGGGGGGAGGTTTACTGTACTGAAATGAGACTGACAGTGTGGTGGAGAGCTACGACCCCAGCCAAAGCAACTCTGAAAGCTCACAACAGAGGCTGTCACGGTTCCGTGGATGCCGGCAGAAGTCATGCGACTCCTGGGTCAGGGCTGAAGGACTGTGTCCCGCCCAGCAGCAGTGGTAAGAGTATCAAAGTTGTCCTGCTGGGTCTACACACCTGGAGTCTCAAGGCAACACCCAGGAAGCCAAGTGGGGCCACCTGTGCAGCAAGGTGTGCCGCATGAGAAGCTAGGGCATCTGCCGCTCCGATACTAAGTAGTGGGCACACCTATTATTTTTCTGGGAAAAAACTAGGTGTATCTCGGGACTATGCGATGCATTCCTACATGATTTTCTTCACTTCTCAAGATTACCAGCTGCAGAAACAGTTGTAGGAAGTGGCCTGGGTGAAAGAACAATCAAAGTCTTTGATTTTTGTACATTCAAGATATATAAGAACAGAAAAAGCCCCTAGCAAACTGTGTCCCACCAGTAGACTCTTTACTGCCATCGTGTGTGTGTGTTTCTATCATATATGTATATATATACAGAGAGAGAGAGAGGCAGAGAGAGAGAGAGACAGAGAGACTGAAAGACAGAGACAGAGAGAGACAGAGAAAAAGATGTTTTGGTCTCTTTTGACAGAAAGTAATAGAGAAGGTTTGAGGGTTAGGAAAAAAAAAAAAGGAAGGAAGGAAGGAAAGAAGGAAGGGAGGAAGGAAGGGAGGGAGGGAGGGAGGAAGGAGGGAAGGGAGGACGGAAGGAAGGGGGGAAGGAAGGGGGGAAGGAAGGAAGGGAGGGGAGAGGGAAACATCCTGTTCTCTGGGAAGCACACACACAAACAAGTCACTCCCTCCACAAAGGAGCGAGGCAGCGTTTCTGGCTGTGTTTCTGGTAATATTGGAAAAACTCTTAAGACTTACTTACCTGTGTTAGTTTTCTAGAGCTGCTGCAAGACGTACCATAGTTAGGTGGCTCAAACACCAGAAGTTTATTGTCTCCTGGTTCTGAAGGGGGGGCGTTCATTGGTATCCAGGGGTCGGCAGGGTGCCTCCTTCCGAGGCTGTGAGGGAGCCTGCCCCGGGCACTGGGTTGGCTGCCCGTCTCTGGCGTAGCCTGGCTTGTAGGGGCATCACCCCATGTCTGCCTTTAGCTCACACGACCTTCTCCTTGTGCGTGAGCCTGTGTCCACATTTAACCTCCTCATAAGGACACTCGTCATGTCAGATCAGGACCCAGCCTCCTCCAGTATAACCTCCTTCTAACTGAACTGTTTCCATGTTTCCAAATAAGGTCACATTCTGAGGTGCTGGGGGTTAGGATGTCAACATGTGAATTTTAGAAGGAAGTAATGCAACTCATAACACCATCTATTGAAAACAACTAAACTTTAAAAGTCCCCTCTAAATGGGTTGAAAATAAACAAATGCCTACATATGTATAATTGAGTGTACATATATATTTATACTATGTAAATATATATGAAAATGAATACACATTTATATGGATTTACTCACATGTTTTAGGGATTGAAGAGCCAACAAAATAGGAAGGGACTATGAAACCCAAATCTAAAGCAAAGTGACCATCCAGAGAGGTAAGTAATCCTGCAGAGCAAATAAAGAACTTTGCCCTGAAGGTTTCAGTTAGTCAGGGAAACTCGGGCTCTGGAATTTACGTCTCTGAAGAAGGATAAAGTGAAGATTCAGAGCTCAGCCGTAGAGGTGCACCTTGTAAGAAATCCTCCCCGTCTTAAACTGGCAGGGATTGCATTGAATGTGTAGTTTGCTCTGGGTAGTATTGTCATTTTCACAATGTTGCTTCTTCCAATTGTATATGTACTTTTCTGGGATAATTATGATTTCTAAGTTTTTGCTTAATCAAAGGTATACATAGTTAAATTTCCAAAGAAGTCTCTGTTCTTGTGACCAAAATGGAAAAGAATGTCCTGACATGTCTCTGGGAACCTGGCTGACACGTGGTTTTATGTATCACCACGATTATCAAGTTGTGAATAAAACGTCTTTATTACATTTTTATGATTATTTATAGGGTTTAGTTTCTGAAATTGTCTGCAAACTAATCAGAACACATTATGCAACCTTGGCCAATGCAAGAGGCTGACATTCAACCATTCAACTCAACCATTAAGTAGACGCAAGCATTCTTCTTTCATATTTAATCAGAATTACAATAGAGTCATTTTTTACTCATCAATTGTTGACTATAGCTTGGTAGAATCACGACACATCATGATACTAAAGCTTTTCTTCCTAGAGATAGCTGGAAGTATGAAAACACAGTATTACTATGCACGTCAATTCAAATGCACTTGTTTATGAGAATGTCTCCATGGATATCAAAGATGCTTTGATAGACAGTTTAAGTTACCTTCATGCCAATGCACAAAGATTTCTCCTAGGGCTCCAACCTGATTGCTGCCTAAATATTTTACAACTTTGGATTGATCAGGTTTCTCCAAGACATGATTGTTCAAATTAGTTTTGTCCAGTAACTGAGTAGTGAATTAATTATCATTTTATTTATTGAACATCTTTCATAAATATCTCACTTTCCCAAGTGGTTTATATATAACAGAGAGAGAAAGAGAGCAAGCGAGAGATAGGAGAATTTCCTATTTCAGGAAATTGTTCAGTTTTTAATTATGAAAATTAATGCTGAATCTTTAAACTGAGGTTTAATATTTTAACAAAATATTATGAACTGGTACAAGAAGCAAGTATGCTGCCTTGTGATATTTTTCCCTTTTTCCCTATTTTCCTGTAGAACCACGGTAACATTCTAGATTAAATAAAGAAGCAAATCATCTATCATTGGTAAATATGTAAAATCTAAAAAGAAAGGAGAGAAAAAGACCTTAGAGAAAAGAGGTGTTTCAGATATGTGAGAATTAATTGCAGATATCCATTTCAGAGATTTTTTTTTTTGCTTTCCTAATTAATTGTGCTGCTTCTTTTACGGATGTAAAGCATCACACTTACAGAGCATGTTAGATAGATCCCCATTCTCCATCCCCCAACCTTCTGTGGTACAGCCCCGATAGAGAAAAAGACTTACTTGCGCTAAAGCAGATGAATTGTTTCCTTTACATTAATTTTCCAGTGTGATTTTACTGCCCTTTTGTAGTTAAGTGTATTTTTTGCACTTAGTAATTTAAACATTATAAACAGTCCCTTAAAATAAATAGTTTTATTTTATTAAAAATAGAAAATTCAATCTCAGTTTATTATTAGAGTATGGACTTAAGCTAACCCATTATGTTAAGAAGTAAGAATATACTGTTCTCTTTATTCCTTTTTAAATTTAAAAAGTGTTAACACACAGCTCCTGCAATTAGATAGGGACAAGCCCAGCTTCATCTTCTTTTTATAACTAATGTGATGTGGAAACCATTCATCTGCCCAAGTACAGCTCCTGAGGTTTTTTAAATATACCGATTTTAAAAGTTGAAGTATAGTTAATTTACAATGTTGTATTAGTTTCAAGTGTACAGCACAGTGATTCAGTTACACACACATATATACACACATATATATATACATATATATATATATATACACACAAATATATATTCTTTTGCAGATTCTTTTCCATTATAGGTTATTACAAGATATTGAGTCTAGTCCCCGGTGCTATATTGTAGGTCCTTGCTGTTTAGCTCCTGAGTTTTAATGAAAAAGAGTCTTAAGCAAAAATCTATCACTTGCAACTCAGAACTGAAGAAAAGTTTTAATCTTACATGAACAAAACAAGGGCACCATGACCCCTCTCTGGCTATTTTTGACGCTGTGAAGAGCTTTGGTACTTGTATTGCATCTTTTCTTGAACACGCCTACTCTAAACGTCACAGCTTGATTATGTTTGCCACAAATGACACAACTGGCATTGGCTCGTCTCCAAACAGGAAGTTTAACCAAAAATCCATTCCTTGCTACGGTTTTCCCAAGGCTCAAGTTATCCTGATTTAATGTAAACACAGCTCTGAAGGAATAACCTGAGTTTGTTCTCCTGCACGGGCTTGTTGACTCAGCGGGAGCCTGTCTCCCTGTATAATTGCATGGGACGCTTGCCTTTGAAGGCTGATAAGAACACTTCTTTAAGTGTTCTAAGCCCTGCTTCATAGCTAACTGCATTTTTGGCAAGAAAGCACATTGAATTTGACTGATATTTCTTCAATCATTATCAAGATTATTTACAGAATGCCAATGATAGATGATTTGCTTCTTTATTTAATCTAGAATGCTTTTACTCACCATATATATATTTCTTTGACCTTACACCACTCCAGTTCCTACAGAACTGGTCACCTTCAGACTAAAAGTGCATTGTTTTTTGGCTACTTCATCTGCAGTAATTTTAAAAATATTTTTTAGTCATTGTCTTTCACCCACCCCATGGAGGTCAGATCTCTTAGCTGAAGCACAGAGCTGAAGCATCATTACAGATAATTCAGGTAATTATATTGAAAAATACAGGTAGTCTAAGCAAAAGCTCATGAATTATTCTGAAAAGCATCTTAATTCTCTGACTTATTTGGCCTTGGAGACATGACCCAGGGGCTATCATTAAATTCTGTGGAAGAAGTGACTATTTTCTTTCAGGACAGGCATAAATAATTTAGTGGCAAAAAACCCACAAAAATTGTTTCTCTTTTGGCAGACATTACAATATGTCCCCAAAGTGTGAAAGTGTAAAGAGCCCAGATGATTCTATTTAGAATCGATCATAAATTTCAGTGCCAAGGAAAATAAATAAGTAAAAAGAACAGCTCTAAGATAGAAACATGTTTACCAAGAATGGTCCAAAATTGTGAATAGTCAAACAAAATAGTAAAGAGACCAGCTATGAAATAAACAATGTTTTAATCGCTAACATAACTCAATAATCAAAATCTTGCTTTTTGTTTTGTAAAGAAATTTACCAATATAATTAAATTTTTGAGTATTAAATGTGGATAGCAATAGGGGTTAAATAACCGTAATATTATATTTTTCTTATTTCCTAATTCAAGATGTTCTACCACATACCACATCTCAATGACTAATTCTGGCCTTTGACATTCTCCACGCCATTCGTTTAAAACTTACCATAAAATGTCTTCTGTGGTGCGTTATCTTTGTGTTTTGTCATTGGCTTGTAAATGTTTTGAGATTAGAAACTTATACTTAATTGTATGCCATTTAATATCTAATAGAACGTTTCACATCTCTCAGTGATGGGCAAAGCGTGACTTGTAGGCCAAATCGGGCCCACTGCTGTTTTTGTGAAGTTTTATTGGAACAAAACCACAGCCTTTGTTTGTAAAAACTGGCCAACTTGCAGGTCAGAGTAGTAATGACTCCTGTTATATAAAATCTGACATTGTGCAAGTGGAGAAGAGGAATCAAAATAACAGAATTTTACCATTTTCTGATTTCTCTCAGAAATACCAGTAAAGAAAACCTTAACTATTAAAAGGGATTTTGTGAGGATTTCCACCTTCTTAAAGACCCCAGGGATATTATTTGGGGATCATTTTTCCACGGTCAAAATAGCTGTTTTATTCATGTAACACTAATGACCTGTGTTAATAAAAATCTTTTGTAGAGTAATTAAGAGCAAAGGAAGTGTGAGAATGCTACTCAGCAAGCTGGAAGGCGTGCTGAGTACCACGATGTGAAGTGACGGGAAAAGATGTGAGTACATCTCAGGAAGTGACCCTGTCTGTTTTGCTTGTGGGCTGGACATCAAATCTTTTTTTGTAAAGTAGTAGGATCTTGAGGTCAGGGTACTATAAACTTAAAAAGAATGAGTATTACTGTGATCCTCTAAATCAACAGGAAAAAAAATAGCCCTCGTAATTAATGAGCTGTCTAAGTTATTTTTAACCAAGGAAAGATTAGAACAGCCCAGAGTCATAAATCTATGGCATGGATACATCCAAATTTGATTTACTTTCCCAATGAAGCTCAGGGAAAAAAACAAAACAGAGTTAGGCATAACATTAAAAATATTCATCCAACAACTTTGCTCCTCTGTTTTCTTATTTATTTTTTAACTTTACATGTTGCCATTAAACGCATATGAAATATCTTATGTCGCACAAGCATACAAAGAGTCATATGTCATAGTAAGCAAGGGTAAGGTGAGGTTTGTTTATGTTTTTTCCTGTTCTTTAGGATTTTTCCTGTATTTCAGTGAGATTCTTGAAAAATTTCCAGCAGTGATATTAACATGAAAGTGTGGCTAAAAAAATAGAGCGATAAGTTTAGTGAACATTTGTTGTCCAGTGACGTGAAAAAGTACAGTCTGAATTTTTTTTCTAATCTCTGACAGAAACAGGCACACTTCATGGCCTCCCAGGCTTGAAATAGCATGAGCCTAAATTTAGTCCCTGTGTCAGACAGCAGATCGAACTAAACACACAGAGGAAATAACGGAGAGTCCACAAGCATTGCCCAGGGGTGGAGAAGGTGCTTAGCTTGAGAGAGAGAAGGGACACAGAAAATGGTTTGGGGGATATTTTTTTTCTGTCCCAGGAGGAGTGATGTCCCTGCTTTTCCTGTTTTTATGAAGATACCAGTAAACTGAATAATATTTGAGACATCTATTTCGCAGGAGTCGATTTTTTTTTCAGGCAGCATTGCACAGATTTAATACATTTTGTTAACTTCGATTGTGCAGAAATGTTCTCTATACTCTAGTTTCCCACACTTGAATGGGGAGTGCCTGGCTATTTATGTTATATTTTTCCACCCTTAAAACTTCAGAGCTAAAATAAAAACATTTAGGCTCTAGGGGTAAACTGAGGAATATTAATCCATTTATGCTTAGAAATAATGTGCCTTGTTTGCTCTTGTGAAAACCAGAGGGAATTCCTGCATTTCGTGCGAAGGTAGAGCTGTTTGTTTCCAGCACGTGATCCACTGTGATCATTGTATCTTTTCTTTATACCTTGAACTTCTGAATATCTTGTCTCTCCATATAAACTCATGGAATGTTACCCAAATAGTTCACTTGAGACCAAATCTCCTCCCTCTTGCTCCGAGTGAACCCCCAGCGTGTGTGATCGGCACCGCCCAGAATATTCCGGTCATTCCTCACCCACTCTCAGCTCAGAGGCCACAGCCTTACCACCAGAACTGCAGGACACACAACAAAATTGTGCATGAAAGCCCAAATATCTTATGTCTAAATCCTTAAATATTGTAAACCAAGCTAGTAAACTGCTAAGTTAAATATACTCTATAGTCCTAGTTTGAAAAATAAACTTTCATTAAAAAAACACATACCTTTAAATATGCAAAATAAGATTGCTCATTAAAGAAGACCAAATTCGTATTATTGCATCTATGTGGGTATACCATTGATAAGTCAGCAATATTTTGGTTAGAAATAAAATTAAAGGTACATGATTCATAATATGTTTATTTCGGAAGTTCTTTTAATTTCCCTCATTTATACAAAATCATGGTTGATTTTGTTGGAGTCAAGGTTCTCCTATGATTTGTATTTTATTGTAACTGATATGAGTAATTAGGATTAAAACATAATCAAGCCATAATTTATTAGAGATAAGTTACACAAAATTTAAAAATAAAAATGTAGTTATTTTCATTTTTAAAGGTTATTGTTCTTCTAAAGTATTAAAAGTTGCCTAGCAAAATTCAGTGAAAAATACAAATTCTAAGTAAAAATATTAAAAATTTAAATCTAAATTATTTAAATATAAATAACGAATTTTGAAAATGTAATTAAATCTTTTAAAATACAAAATAAAATGATCATTCATCATAGTAAAGATTGGTTCAGGAAAGAATCTTTAACCGATGCTAAATCTAGAAGAAATTTTGAGAAGGATCTAGATAGCTGAATAATCTTAAATTGTTCTCTCACAGATTGCTTAATTTTTGCATGAGAAAAAACAGTGAGTTTCCTGTGGAGAAGTTGGGACCCCCTAGACCAAGTGATCAAGCTGAACGTCACCAGTGAGAATCAGATGGACGTTGTGTGCCACCCAGGTGGTGTTCTCAGAAAGACTCAGCATTCTTTCTGCATTGTCCACCTGGGGGAGCAGAACCTGCGTCTCATCCTGGGGCAACAACAGACAAACCCAAACTGAGGCATATTCTATTTATAAAATAGGGACAGGCTGCATTCTTCAGAAATGCTCGTGTTACTACATCATTAAATTAAAGAGAAAAAGGGCTATAGGAATGTACTAGATTTATGAAGATGAAAGACACATGGCGATTAAAGGTACCTGATCCTACACTAGACACTGCACACATTTCCTCTACTTGTGGTTTCTTACTCTCTCCGTTCCTCCTGTTATTTCCATCCTGCACATGTCGGTCCACATAATGTTCTGCATTTCTCTGAGGCTCTGTTCATTTCTCTCCATTCTTTTTCTCCTGTTCTTCAGATTGAATGATCTCTCAGTACATCTTCAAATTCACTGATTATTTTCCTTTGCCTGTTAAAATCTACTGTTGACTCTTTCTAATGGTTTTTTAAATTTTAGTTACTATCCTTTTCAATTCCAAAATTTACATTTGGTATTTTCTCATAATTTTGGTCCCTTTATCCATATCCTGTATTTAATGAGGCATTGCCATCATACCTTCTTTTCCTTTTAAAAGAAATTGAGGTATAATTGACATCCAATTTCTTTTATATTTAAACGTGATTTCCTTTAGTTCTTTGAATGTATCTATAAAGGCTGCTTCAAAGTCTTTGCCTAGTAAACCTCACAGTTTCTCTTGCCTTTTTTCTCCTTTTTTCCTGTGTATGGGTCAATCTTTTCTGTTTCTTTACATGTCTCATAATTTTTTTTTTTTGAGAAATTGACATTTTTGAGATTACATTGTTGCAGGTTGCAGCTCTAGGGACTGCACACACGCACCGATCCCCACTCCCAGGGTTTCTTGCTGGTTATTTGCTTGTTTGGTGAGCTGGCTGGAGAATCTTACTGAACTCTTGTCCCCTGCAGTGCGAAGCCTCTGCTGTCTCTCCTCAGAGGGCCATCTGTGGGCGGCTGCACCGTCAGCCTGCAATGTCAATGATGTCAATGGTTTTGGCAGGGCTCTTCTGATTTTTCCCTTCTCGCATCTGTCTCTTATACCTTCTCCCTTTTTGGTTTCCCGCCCAGCTTTTAGGCTTCACTACCTGGTGGCTGATTGTCCTACTGCTTTCAACAATGCCCTGAGGCAAAAATTGCTCTGTTCTGATCCAATTACGTTTGGGTCCTTTGCAGGAGCCGTTTCGGGGGCCAGCCTTTGAGGTTTGCTCTGACCATGGGTGGCCTATTCCTAGGTCTCTCTGGCAAACTAGCTGGGCTACAGTTTAGCTGTTGCTTTCACGTAGTTACCAGCTTACTCTTAATAGCTGACCACTAAAATATCCATTGTTTGGGGGACCGCCCCTAAGCTTGAACTTCCCCAGCAGTGTTTCAATCGAGCTCAGTATTTGGGGGAAAGCATTGAAGATGTGAAGGCGCTTAGGGTGTGTCTCTCCCGCTGGGCAGGATCTCTGAGCTGCAGGTACTACCCTCAGGCTGACACCTTGGTTTGTGAGTGGGGCCCCAGTGGGTTTCCAGTCCTCAGCGTATCTTTCCCAGTGTGGAAGCGCCACGCCACGGGTAAGCTGTGGTAAGGGCGATTGGAGCCCCAGGACTCTCGGCCTCCCACACCTGCGGTGATCCTCTGGTTTGTGAGTCAAGGCTGCGTGGAGAAAAGGAGCTCCTGCCCTCTGGCCTCACTCACGTGGAATTGAGCTGTGGCCACAAGTAGCTGAGGGGAGTGAGAAATGCTGACCCAGAGAGAGCCCAGGGGCCCTGACTGGGAGTTGGACAGAGAGGGACGCCACTGCTTGGCCACGTTCTCTCCAGGTGGGGTTCCCATTAGTCTGGGCTTCGTGGGGGGTGGGTGTGGGAGGTGAATTGTGGCTCAAGTCCCCTGGGTGTTCCTACCAAGATTTAGTAGATTTTCCTGAATAAAAGTTGCTTCATTTGTTGTATGCCCTTAGGAGAATCTCCGGAAACCTTAACTGGTGACTTTTTTTTTTTTTTAATGAATTTGTCTTGTTAATAAACAATCAACAACTTGTGATTGTTTCTTATAGCAGCTGGTCCACAGACCTCATGCCATGATTCCAGAAGTGGACTTATACTGGATCTCTTTATCAACTCTTTAACAACCATCTTTGTAGTTATTTAGTTTTCCAATGTATTCGTGCAGTCATTCAGCAGATACATCAGGGAAGTCTTTGAATCTCAGTCTCTGAATGAGGGATCAAATGCGGCAGAAAAAATACTAACATCTGAATCTATCTAAGTTTATGAGATTTCCATAAAATATCAAATGCATGATCTTTATGAAACTATTTATTGTCTTATTAATATGTTCCCACTGGAATTTCTATCAAAATAAAGAAAAAATAAATTCATAGGAAGTATAGCATAGAGGTTAAGAGCAGAAGCGTTGAAACAAGTCTTTGTTTTTGAATCCCAAGTCCGACATCTAATGGCAGGTTGAGTGACCTCTCTGTGTCTCTGTTGCCCTACTGATGAAACAGGACCATAACAGTATCTACCTTATAGGGCTTTTGTGAGTTAATGTATACAAAACAGAGTAGTCACTGGAACAGAGTACTTGCTATATAAATACTTGCTATTATTTAATAATAATAAAACTTGCACTGACTGCATGATGGAATTCAATCTGGAGGTATAAAATTACTCCTTAATATGCATTTCTGTCCATTATCAATTAATTGCACTAAACTAACTGTAGCTGTCCTTAACAAGGAATTTAGACAGATGTAATTTTTACAGACTAGTAGTTCTTTGTAAGGAGAAGCTAATTTGAGACATTGCTTCTCTTGTCTTAAATAGATCCATATTTTTTAAAACCTATAATTAACTTGTAACTGTTAGTGAACTCAAATACCTTCTATGGTCCATGAAAAGGCATTAAATTACCTTAGAAATATTCCAAACTTTAAATATTATATCAACTTTAAGAAATTCAGTTATATTTTCCAAAATGCATTTGGCATCTAGAATATTTTTCTTCACATACTGTATTTTATTGAATGACTTTTCATCCAAGAAGCAATTTAATTAAAAAAAAAATTCAAGCCACGCCTATTCTTATTACATGGATATGTGTAGTTATTAATCATCACAAAGAAGATTGATTATGTATCTAAATAAGAGGACTCCCATCCTAACATATTCCTTGAGAAGAAAAACAAATGAGATCAAATTACTATTGGAAGAATTTTAGAAACGGAATCTGAAAACTCCTATTTTTGGCTTATGCAACGAATTGGGAATCCAGAGTAGGTACGATCTATAAGTGTGCTTTTCTTCCTCTGCTCACATATGGTAAAAATCTAGAGGAGCAGTGACATTAGATAAAGCAAAGAACGGTAGTTGTGTTGAATGCATCTGCTTCTAGACAGATTTGAAAGTTTTGACAACTGGATATAAGGTTAGCCACTTTTTGCAGTGTTTAGTTTCACTTTGTGGAAAATACTTTTTTCCCATTGTGAGTTTTCTTGGACCCACCTTTATAATTAGGGATACCACTGCCCCACTGCCCCTTACTTTATAGAACTTTACATCTTAAAATGCCCACTTTTGAGACAGTTTATGAACAATTAACTAATATATTTTTCTGTTTTATAAAGAATTTAAAGATGCCATAAAGGAGCAGAAGGGTAAATGTATTTTGGAAAAATAAGTATGTTGTATACAGTCTTCACTATGTACTCACCGTTTTTGGTTGATTGCAGATGCTGTTTCATTAGAAGCTAACAAAGAAAGAAGAAATGAGATTATAGTAGAAGAAAAATTACTTCAGAAAGAAGGTCTTGAGTTTGAACGAACTCTTCTGAAAACCAAAAAAAGTATCAGGCAGCTGAATTCAACACTCTGCTTTTAACCAACTTAGTACAAATGAAAACAGGTTTAAGTGGTAGCACTGGCCATATATTGGGAATTTCACTGCTAAGGGTAAGCTTAGAGAGAAAAAGGACCAAAATTTACCCTCAAAATATTTCAGTGGAAGCATCATAGGTTACTTTTTAAAAAATTGAAGTATATTTGACTTACAATATTATGAGAGTTTCAGTTGTACAACATAGTGATTTGATACTTCATACATTACAAAATGATCACCATGATAATCTAATTACCATTTGTCACCATACAAAATTATTACACTATTTTCTATATTCCCTTGGCTGTATATCACATCACTATGACTTATTTATTTTACAACTGGAAGTTTGTACCTCTTAATCCCCTTCACCTACTCCACCCATTTACCCACCATGCCCCCTCTGACAACCACCAGATTGATTTCTGTATCTATGAATGCAATTTTGTTTATTTGTTTGTATTGTGTTTTAGTTCCACATATAAATGAAATAATATGGTATTTGTCTTTCTCTGTCTGACTTATTTCACTTAGCATAGTGCCATCTAGGTCCATCCATGTTGTTGCAAATGGCAGTATTTCATTCTTTTTTATGGCTGAGTAATATTCCATTATACTCCACATCTTTTTTCATTCATCTATCAGTGGACACTTACATTGCTTCCATGTCTTGGCTATTGTAAATGATGCTTCAATGAACATTGGGGTACATGTAAATATATTTTTGAATTAGTGTTTTTGTTTTCTTTGGATAAATAACCACAAGTGAAATTGCTGGATCATATGGTAGGTCTATATTTAATTTCCTGAGGAAACTCCATACTGTTCTCCGTAGTGATTTTACCAATTCACATTTCCATCAACAGTGCCTGAGGGTTCCCTTTTCTCCACATCCTCACCAACACTTGTTATTTGTAGACTTTTTGATGGTAGCTATTATGACAGGCAGGAAGTGATATATCACGGTAGTTTTGATTTACATTTCTCAGATGATTAGTGATATAGAGCACCTTTCAACGTACCTGTTGGCCATCTTTATGTCTCTTTGGAAAAATATCTCATTTTTTAATTGGATTGTTTGTTTTTTGGATATTGAGCTGTAGGAGTTCTTTATATATTTTGGATATTAATTTCTTATCAAACATATCATTTGCAATTCAATAGACTCTTTTTCATTTTGCTGATGGTTTTCTTTACTGAGCAAAAGATTTTTAATTTGATGTAGCCCATTTGTTTACTTTTGCTTTTGTTGCCCTTGCTTGAGGAGACAGATCTCCCCAAAATATTGCTAAGACTGATATCAAAGAGCTTACTGCTTATGTTTTCTTCTAGGAATCATATGGTTTTTGGTCTTACGTTTAAGTCTTTAATCTATTTTGAGTTTATTTTTGTATATGGCATAAGAAATTAGTTTAGTTTCATTCTTTTGCATTTAGCTGTCCAGTTTTCCCAACACAATTTACTGAAGAGACTTCTTCCCATTGTATATTCTTGACTCCTTTGTTGTAGATCCGCTGACCATATAAGTGTGGGTTTCTATCTGGGCTCTCCATTCTACTTCATCAATCTATGTGTCTGTTACTGTGCCAGTACCATGCTGTTTTGATTACAATAGTTTTGTAGTATAGTTTGAAATTAGGGATAGTGATGACTCTGGCTTTGTTCTTCTTTATCAGGATTGCTTTGCCTATTTGTGGTTTTTGTGGTTCCATACACATTTTAGAATTATTTGTTCCAGTTTTGTGAAAAATACCATTGGTATTTTGATAGGGATTGCATTGAATTTGTAGATTGCTTTGGGTAGTATAGACATTTTAACAGTATTAATTCTTCCAATCCATGAGCATGGCATACCTTTCCAACTACTTGTGTCATCTTCAGTTTCCTTCCTCAGTGTTTTACAGTGTTTAGAGTACAGTTCTTCCAACTCCTTGATTACATTTTTTCCTAGGTATTTTATACACCAATTCACTCTGGTGGAGGTGGGGTTCCAATTGATACCGTATCTCCATCTTTCCTACCCATTTCTGTGGTTCTTCTATCATTCGCTGTGCCAAAGCTGTTCAATCAACCCTCAGTTACTCTTCTGAAGGAATCACTCTGTATGTAGGCAATAGCTTCAGTGTGTCAGTGGGAGAAGATGAGCTCAGGGTCTTCCTATGTCACCACCTTGGACCAGAAGACCATAGGTTACTTGTTTTTAATATGTTCTTCTTTATTTTACTTGGTACTTCTTTTTCTATTGGTGTTTAAAATCAAAATAATTTCTTGTATTGATTATTAAGTAATCATTTGGTTTAATGATTTAAATATAAACATTATTTTTAAAACATCCCCAGTGCTCTTGATTTCTGTTTCTAAAGCTGATCATGTCTAAATACTTTGCCACTCTGTTATTCCTCAAAACAGACACATGAGGTGGATGCCTTTTTCCAGAGGCTTGATCTGGAAGATGAAGAACTAACTTCTAATTCTCTCTAAAAAAAAAAAAACAAAAAACTGTAAATGGGTGATGAAAACTGCCCCCAGCACAGTAGAAAGCAGACTTGCAAAATATGTTGATAATTTTCCACTTCCACTGTGTGGATAAATAAGGTGAGTGATTAATATCATCCAAATTTTTTTTGTTAGGACAGAAAAGTTTTGCCTAAGAATCTCTCTGTGTCACTGAGCTGGTGAAAAACAGTCATTCGCCAGTGCCTTGTATTCACATTTGTTTGGGGTGCTGCTGAAATGTTATCCTGATTTTATACCTGACAAGAAGTAAAAAGAAATATTTACCATGCATTGGGGTGATATTTCTATTTCTGTTTTTGTGTTCTGTTATAAGCTTATTTTATTAATAAGCAGTTGTTTTCTCCAACAATGGTGTTTAATGTGAAAATAATGTTAAAATTAGAAATCCTACCTTTCTATAGTTTTATTTTCTCTTTGTCTCTTAGTTTTTGTCAATAGTGGTAACAACTGTCTTTAAAAACATACACAGCAAAGATGTGTGGGTTTATTTCTGGGCTCTCTATTCTGTTCCATTGATCTATGTGTCTGTTTTTGTGCCAGTACCATACTGTTTTGAGTACTGTAGCTTTGTAGTATAGTCTGAAGTCTGGGAGAGTAATACCTTTTGCTCTGTTCTTCTTTCTCAGGATTGCTTTGGCAATTCAGGGTCTCTTGTGCTTCCATATGAATTTCAGGATTATTTGCTATAGTGAATAGTGTAGTGTAGTGTTTGTCAGTGAAAAATGCTTGGGTATTTCCATAAGGATTGCATTAATCTGTAGATTGCTTTAGGAAGTATTGCCATTTTAACATATTAATTTTTCTAATCCAAGAGCATGGGATATCTTTCCATTTCTTTTTATCATCTTCAGTTTCCTTCATCCATATTTTATAGTTTTCAGAGTATAGGTCTTTCACCTCTTTGGTTAAGTATATTCTTAGGTACTTTATTCTTTTTGATGAAATTTTAAACAGGATTTTTTTTCTCTTTCTAATAGTTCATTACTAGTGCATAGAAAAGCAACATATTTCTGTATATTAATCTTGTATTCTGAAACTTTGCTGAATTCATTTATTACTTTTAATAGTTTTGGGGTGAAGACTAGAGTTTTCTATGTAGAGTATCATGTCAACAGCAAAATCCTTTTTGGTTACATGCAACTGTTGTTAAATTTTATGTTTTCAATTTTAAAGGCATTATTTTTACAAAATATATTTAGAATGGTGGTTGCAAAAGGCTGGGAGAGGGAAATGGGGAGATATTAGTCAAACAATACAAAGTTTCAGTTATACAAGATGAATAAGTCCTAGAGATCTACTGTATAGCATACAGTCTACAGTTAACAATACTGCACATATACTGAAAATTTTGTTAAGAGGGTAGATCTTGTGTTGTTATTACAAAAATAAATTAATAAGAATAATAATTATAAATAAGAGAGCAGGAGGAAGCTTTTAGAGGTGATAGACAGGTTAATTGTATAGATTGCAGTGATGGTTTCATGGGTATACACTTATCTTCAAACTCATTGAGTTCTATACATTAACTATGTACAGCTTCCTGTATGTGACAGATAGATAAGTAAACATATGCATACACAAATAAAAGGAAATTAAGCCCAAGAGGCACCCAGAGCTGCTCGGAATGGAGCCTCACTTCTGTTCAGTTGTTAACTTTGGTCGTGTCCATACCTTTCCTGTTTGAAACAGTTTTTTAAAAGATTTATTTAGTTATACTATACAATTGGCCCATTTAACACGTACAATTCAAAGGCTTGGAGGATATTCAAATATATAATTTAGGTGGTATTTTGCATACATTAATTAAATATGAAGAAGTATAAAGCATATACTCAAACTTTGTCTCTAGTTATTGGCAGCATCAACTGCTACATGGAAGGTGCAATTCTGTTCGTGAATTTTGTGGATACAGTACCTGCTAATGACATATAAAGCAGCATGTCTAGACTTGCCCCCAAAATGCATTGTTACTTTTATGAAGAGAATAGAAGGAAAATTGTGTATTTAAGGTTAAACAACCAAGCCGATACGCAGTTCTTATATATGTAACCAACTAAATTAAATAACCCTTCAGTGAAGCGTTGAAATGTTCTTTCACTGTTTTTAGAGGTTTTCCTCATAAGACAAAAGTGGGCTTTGGAGGAGTCAGAAGAAAATAGCCTTTACTGAGACTAATTTATCCCTGTGTAATAGATAAAGCCTAGAAGTTTATAGTGTTAGGTTCTTAGTACAGAAAGGTCATCACCTTCTGAGAAAATGAACAACAGAAAAGAAAATATAAAGTGAGGAAAGTGACCAGTCATTTAAAGGGTGTAGTAAATGGGTTTCAAATTTACCTCGAATGCATGCAAAGGAAATTGAAGCCATAGGATTAAATTATATAATAAACAGGTAAAAAGTATGACCCACTTTTTACAATGCAGTGTCCAAAGGATATATTTTTACCTTAGAAGTTCTGGGGCTAATAGTTAAATGAAAAAAATATATGCAGTTGGGAATGTGAAGGATAGGAATTGAAAAGAAGAAAATATCAGAAGAGAGCTAATCTAGGAAGATTTAGTAAAATTAACAAAATAAAATTCACATAGTAACTACTGAGTTTATATACTTTGAAGACTTCATTCTTAAATAAATGAATAATGATAACATTTGAAGTCCTAGTAAGTTTTTAAAGCTTGAAAATTATTACAGACACAAAAACGTTTAGCATTCAAAATGAAGTTTTCATATATAATTAAGAGATGAGTTTCAGGTTTTTTCCCTTTTCTTAAAAGCTAAATCAATTTTTAAAGATATAGTAATGAGGTATTTAAAATGTTTCAATGTTTCAATAGTAATACAAAAGTAATAAAATAGATAACTTGGATTGTCAGTAAAATGCAAAATTCTTACACCAAAAGAAGAATTACTTCTTATAGCATTTAAGTTTTCTACTTAAACATAATTTTATGTTTGGAAACTATTTAGTAGATACATAGATAAAGATAAAAATAGATAGATATTGGAATATGTTAAATAATTGTCTCTTCTCAAAATATGTTTGCACAGAAATTTACAAGATTTCTATGAGTACCCACAAACATTTCAGTCTACTATTCCATATATTCAAAATCAAATTCTGCTTTTATGAAGTCCACTTAAAATACATAAAAAGACAAATAACTTCCATTAGCACAACGTTCTCCTGCCCTTGGTGGAGGCATCACAGCATATAAAACTGGACTTTCTCATTCAAAATATCTAATCAATGTGCGTATTTGCTCCTGGCTATGAAAAACAATGCTTACATAACTGCAGAAATTTTTAAAATATCATACACATTAAAAATAATTTAAACACTTTTCTAATTTTAACTATTGGCATGTTTTCTTCTAGTCTGCTCTTTGTGCATATTTCATCTAACAGATGTGACTTACCACAGTAAATTTTCACATAACCAATGTTTATAAAAGAAACAAGAGATACAACATTAAACTTCTATTCCAACAATTCTGTTCTACAAGCAAGGCCTCTACTTTTGGGACTTTACTCCCTTCTCCATCTTATACATGTACACACTTCAGCAACTTATACACCTTAATACAACCTATTTGTATAAGAGCAAATACCTTGGCCACCAAAGACCACCTTATACATTCCAGACGGCTGAGGGGCAACCCTCACTCATCTGGAATATATACAATTAAATGATATTAATACATAGGCCAAGATACCATTAGAAAGTTAGAAGCAAGCGTTTTCTTTGAAGAAAATATTAAATTAATTCAGCTATTTAGCTGAAATATAAACCATGGATGGGAAACTCTTCACAAGAACATTTTTGTTACATCCCACTTACATTCGTGAGTTGTTTCAAGAATGGGAAGGAGCTCAGGAGTTCAGAATTATCGACCAGGAGATGTTTGCAATTATTCAGGAGAGTTTCAGGACTAAGTTCTTTCTATTGAGTTTGGGAAACATGTGAGGAGAAATATTGCAAGGGTAGAATTGATGGACCTTGTTCAGCACTTTTGTGTGAGTAATGGGTCTTAGATGATAGATTCAGTCCTGTTTTAAACCATGTCAAATGCCTCTGGAGAGTGACTGGTGCACTAACTTGTCATTGAATTTGGTGATTCTAAATCATTAGTGTCTGATGTAGAAGAAGATTCAGTATAGTGAGGGATGAGGAGGAAAATATTGAGAAGAGGGACTTCCGTGGTGGCACAATGGTTAAGAATCTGCCTGCCAATGCAGGGGACACGGGTTTGAGCCCTGGCCCGGGAAGATCCCACATGCCGCAGAGCAACTAAGCCCGTGCGCCACAACTATTGAGCCCACAGGCTGCAACTACTGAAGCCCGCGTGCCTAGAGCCCGTGCTCTGCAACAAGAGAAGCCACTGCAATGAGAAGCCTGTGCGCTGCAACAAAGAGTAGCCCCCGCTCGCCGCAACTAGAGAAAGCCCGTGCACAGCAATGAAGATCCAACACAGCCAAAAATAAAATAAATAAATTTTTTTAAAAATTGAGAAGAAACTAGCTAAAATGAGTGAGAATATTCTTTACAAATAATTGAATATGAAAAGATGAAGATAGGTCATATTTGAAGGAAGTAAAGATGGAAGGAAGATTTCTTGGGGGTATGGGTACTTGATTCCTGATTTTCCACATTTCTTACTATACGTATTGGTCATGCATTCCTAATGGTATTCAAAGGTAATATTGTTATAAGACAATGACTGTAATTTCAAAACATGTGAAAAGAACCAATGTTTACTTTCTATTTCATTTTTATCCTTCAAATATCTCTATATTTTACCACTTTAGTAGACTTTCAGTAAGGGGGGAAAACCCTACCTTGTTACCCAGATGTATGTGACCACCCAGGCCTGCCATTTTGTTATAGGGGATGACGGGCAACTACAATAAGAAACAAATATGCATGGCTATGCTGTTTATCACGTTATTCTATTAAAATATCCTGACACATGATCTTTTAATATCAAGAGGAAATGCTTATAAAAATGGAGAAGACTCATTTATCCTCACTTGTTTGGGGCAATGTTCTGATAGGTTAATTCTTAAGTGGAAGGTCTTAAAAGAGTTAAGCCACCAAATGGATTTCTGGATGAATTTGGGGAAGAGATAAATCATTCTACACCTTATTTCTGAATATACTGCAAACCAGCAGTCTATTTTTCATTTAAAAAGTTTTAAAGTTCAATTATTCTTTATACATGTAGGTTCTTGATAAAGTGTTATGTACACAGAGACAGAATTCAGTTGAGATATAAGTCCAGAATGATTTTCAAATTGTAAAAGTAAATATTTGTCAATATAATTGATGAAAATTTAAAAACAGGCTTATTGGCCCTAACAAACTCTAATATTTCATGTAAAGCATTACCAACATTTTCCTTTTTCTCCTTTTTTTTTCTAGTCTTCACTTATTTTATATGCCTATAAAGAAAAAAATTGCAAAAAGCAGGAATTCCACATTTTTCTGTTGTTAAAAGGTATGTTCTCTCTTACCCCAGAGGCAATATTCATATTTTAGCTATCTCATACTGGAGTCATATCTTACCATAGCAAAAAAAGTAGGACACCCTGAAAGGAGCAGAGGTTTATATAGTTTTTGCCAGATCTTCTATTTTCTTTAAATTTAAAGTGAAGTTTTTAATTTATGATATGCACTCTCTTTCTGCTATTTTTAATATGGAGTCAGAAACCTGTTCACATAATGAAATAAGTATTTGGTATATAGGATTTAAGAAGAAGTAATCTAATTTTCTTTTTAAATTCATTCAATTTTATATTTCTTAGGTATAGACACGTAGGTTCCTCCTAGGAAACAAAACAGAACCTAAAATTGTCACTAAAAGTAAAAAGATACCGATGATGAAAGCTTTCTTTTCCAAAACAGTTGACTTGATTATTTCCCATGAGGATATGGTTAATAAAAATGGGCAAAAGGACCAGTTTTCATCACAAATGTATCACTACACCCTTATGTTTTTGTTACCTAAAACGGCAAAGTGCTGATTCACTCTTGCGTGGTGTACATGTGACCATTTCCTTAAAACATTTACTGAAATGCTTGTAAAATGTAATTTTGTCCAGCCTGGTGTTTGGTTTGGATTTGTATTTTTCTTGACATGATTTACCATGGACTCACTTCTCCTGACCCTCATCCTGTTTATATTTGCTCTAATTTCTAACTTGAATCCACATAGAAAGGCACAAGCAATGTAACTGCTAGAGTCTACCCCTCAGAAACAGCTGTCCTAAGATTCAAAGGTACCCAAATAATATTCCACCAAACATGCTCAGGGATAATTCTGGTCAGATGTAAAAATAACAAAAGAAATGGATTTTACAGAAATAAAAATGATCCCAGATAAAAAATTGCACGTTATAGTTTCAAATACGAAGGATGGGTCCATTTGAGATTGGGTGGTTTCCACTCTAACCATAATTGTGCTAACAATTTTTTAAATATCAAAGATTACAGTTAAATATCTATCTATCTATATCTACCTATCTGTCTACCTATCTATCTTTTCAACATTGAAATTTCAATGGAGATAGCATTTCAAAAATCAAAGAATCAGAAAAGCCAGTAATGTGTAGAAAAATCCAGAAAACAGAGAATGTTATACATCTTTCCCAAAATATCAAGTGCTTCCCATCCCATTTATCAAGTACAGCCTGAACATTTCACAACCAGCATTAAATTCTGATCCTGTTACCTAAGCAGTAATAAAAGGACCCATCTCTCTCCATATATTCCCCTTGAAGTTAACATGACATTCTTCTGAATGTGGCTATAGTGGTAGAATCTTCAGAATTACATAATTCGAATGCACATATTATTTTTTAGAACACGGAAGTGTCTGTATAATAGACCATAAGTAAAGGAAACTGCAGACATGAGGAATTGAGGACGCCCTGAACCAAAGTCCAATCACATCCACAAAATCCCAATTTCCCAGGATGTTTTTGTGGAACACAACAAAAATATTCTATAGACTATATAGAAAAATAAATACCCTAAGTCACTAAGTCACCTTTTGAAAAAAGATCAAAGAGAGGGCACTTAACTGTAATACAGAACCCAACTCGCTAACACTCTTAAAAACAAAGAAACAAAAACACTATGTATCTTCTGATGTAGGTCAAACACGTAGATGAATATAACAGAATAGAGGGGTCAGGAGCAGATCAGGATACAAATGGAAGCTTTCCAAATAATAAAACCCAAAATCTTTGGGAAAAAAAGATAAAACTTTAATAAATGCTTAGAAACTTATGTCACTACATGGAGAAAAATTAATTTTATTCCTATCTTTCTTCCTATGCAAAGGTGACCTCCATGTGGTTAAAAGATATGTGATACATACAGAACCCTAAGTCTAAGGAAATTTAATGAAAATTCATACAGGAAAATATCTTTGTGAGGTTGGGACAAAAAAAACATTTTATCAAAATTAAAATATCATAAGAAATATTGACCTAACTGCTAAAAAGAACACCGTAGCTAAAGTTTATACTTGGGCAATGAGGAGTCAAAATGACAAGAAGCCACACCTCCAGATGGAAACCAACCGCAATGAGACCTCCCAAGTCTCTCGATAGCGAATAAAGTTTCAATTCTACTCACTGCAACTTTATTGAGGTATTATTGATACATAAAGAAATTCATGTTTTTATGTGTACAGTTTGATAGTTTGGGGCATAAGCAAATATCCATGATACCATTACTGTAATCAAAATGATGGGTGTGTATAACACCTCCCAAAGTTTCTTAGTATCTCTTTGTCTTGTGTGTGTGTGTGTGTGTGTGTGTGTGTCTATCTGTGTATTTACAGCACTTAACATGTGATCTACCTTCTCAACAAATTTGAGGTGCACAGTACTGTATTAACTCTGTAGTACAGCAGATCGCTGGGAATGATTTATCTGGCATAACTGAAACTTTATACCCATCAAACAGAAACTCTCCATTTCTTCTACCCTCCAGCCCCCGGCAGCCACTGTTGTATTCTCTGCTTCTATGACTCTGACTATTTCAGACTTGTCATATAAGTAAAATCCTGCAGTATCTGTGCTTCTGGACTGGCTCATTTCACGTAGCATAATGAACTCCAAGTGCATCCACGTTGTTTAACGTGGCAGAGTTTCTTTCTTTTTCAAGGCTGAATCCAGTCATTCTTCCCTCCGTTTCACTGAATACTTTTAGGTCTTACTCTCTACCACCACTTGAATCATCATCATTGACAACTTCATCTACACTTGATCAACTTACCCAGAAGTCAGGACGCTCCCTGTTTCCCAACCTGATTTTATGCAGGGGCCTTAACAGTCACAATTCTATTGTGAGCTATTCTACTCCGAATGTCCTGCCACCACCCAGCACTGTTAGCCTTCCAAAAGATTCACTTCAAAGTTACTATATTCTGACCTTGTTTTCCCACCTCTCAGTTACATCTGCAATATCTAAAGTTTGACCTCATAGGGACCTTCCAGCTGTGTTCTTTCTGGTTTTTATCTCTCTCTCTCCTGCATTTACATTCACTTCTCTATCTTTCGGCTCTGATTTCATTGTACAGTATTTTTTCTCTTGATGCTATTCTCAAATCCATTTTTCTTTTAACTTACCATTGAACAACCTAAGGCCATTCCAGTTTTGGATGAGTCAAATTATCTGATGTATCTGCAACCATATTTTTTAGTGCTAACTTCATGGTCTCCAACTCACTTTCAACAGCAAGGTCCACTAATACTCTTATTAAATCCACTCACTTCTCCATAGAGTTCCTGACAGCAACAGGTGTGAATTTCCCCTACTTTCCTCAAAACTTTTAAACCTTGTTGTATATACGTGCATTTATCCTTTCTTTCCCCAAGGCTACCATGGGATGTGAGCCCTTCTTTTTTCTAAGGCTAAATCTCTTAATTGCATTCTGGAGCTCATCCTTTCATGCCTACTCAGAAATATCATTAGTTATTGCTTCTCACATTTAACTTGAGACTTCTCCGACCCTACATATATCTTCAGAGAAAGTTGAGTCCTACTAATAACTCCACAAATGCATCTTTTTACTGATTTCCCTGATATAGTAAATAAATTATTTTTAAATTTCAAATCATGTCATTGATTGATCCATGCAGAACATTTTAATTCTAAAAACAGATGGTCTCTAAAGAAACTTCACCTATCAATTTAAAATATAGACCCATTTTTTTCTTTCTAATGTCTTCAGGAGTGTCTCACTCTCCTTCCATGTCTAAGAAAAAATACATGTATATTAAAACTGAAAAGTCTAAAGAGGATTCCAAACAAAACTGTTTTCATGAAGATTGAAACTAATACTATAATACCTTAAAGAATCTATTTTTCTCTCTGAACATTTTTCCAAGGCCAAAGGCCTATTCTAGGAAAAATCGCTTTTTGAAGTATCCTTTAAATGGTATTGTAAGGAGCCCCTGATAAAGTGACTAGAACGAACACATTTGAAAATAAATAGAAGACGAAACTCTGTGAGACATCTGTTTGGACAGTTTGTCACCTAAAATTGGTCATACTATCACTTTTTATGAGTCACATGCCTAATATACTCTTTATAACAATTTGCTTCTTTTGTACCACTTGCTTTATTGTGGAGAAATGCCTATTTCTTTGGAAAGTGCAGATAGTTCTAGTTCTATTTTTTTAGACAAAAATGAGCAGTGCTATTGAAATCAATCGTTAGCGGTGTGATTCGGTGCCGATGTCACATGAAAATAGCCCTCTGGCTGGCTTATCTTCTTCATACTTTGAAAATTCCTACTTAAGTTTATATGAAATATTTTGTGAGAAAAAAAGGAATGGTTTATCCATCGATGAAACAAATATGAAGCTTTTTCTCTCAGAATCTGAATAAAACATGAGTGTACTGAAAAGTAAACCTGAAACACTTAATAGCTTAGAAGCTTTTAGTGGATTAAGACTTGATTTATTGATAACTTGAACAAAGATGTGAACAGGGAAGCACAGCTTTTAAGTTAAATATTTTAAATGCCTCCATTATTTTTACACTAATGGCAAAAGTTTCTGTTTTTTCCCTTAGTTGAGGTGAGCAGGGAGACCTTGGGGGGAGGGAGGGAGGAAGGAAGGAGCAGGGCACCAGGTCCTGCTCTGAGAAGTTGCCTTTGTTCTCTGAACAGGCTTTGAGTCCTTAAAGATTTACAATGTGCATTTTCCATGCATATACCTCCAAGAGAGAACAAAGATGTGCTGGATGAGGTTCTTCTTTGCTTTCCAACAGAAAGATGTATCACCCACACATGAGAGCAAGAAAATACTAGATGGTGAAAACCCAGGCTGTGGCTTTTACAAAGGGTGTTTGATAGTGCAATACAGGAATAAATCATAAAGTGAAGCTTTCTTCTGTAATGGAGGTTCTTTGACATTCTAATTATCCCGGGAGTAATTTCTTCATGTTAAATGTAGGACAGTGGATCTGTTCCCCTGCAGCAGGAACCAGGACATTTCCAACAACTCGTAGACAACTGTAGGTATTTTGGCAGGGGACACATTTTTTATGCCCACACAGTGCAATGAAATATTACGTAGCTACTTGCAATTGAGACAGTTTATGCATTTGTGCTTTAGTGAATGAAATCATTCATTCTCTTGAAAAATGTTTATTGAGATTCTGTAGATTCCAACCATGAATTCTCTGTATTTTTAAATCAGCACTGATATAAGTGGATTGCCTGTCATGGAAGACTTTACAATGTGGAGTAGTTGGGTAAAGGAGATTGGTTGTAGAAATTTATAGTGGTGGCAGATATGAGGTATCTGAAAAAAAAAAAACACAAAATTCAAAGATGTACCATTGGGACAAAAAGCTGAAAGTGTTATTATTGTATGAATGAGAAACATTAATAATAAGAATTATGTAATAATAAACACAGCATAACACAGTAAGCCTACATATTTTAGGGGAAAATCAGCCAGAGCATAATTTGACATAAGACATATTTAGACGGCTGGGGCCTGAGAACAACCTGACAGCGTGTCCTAACTTGGGAGAGAGAGGGCAGGGATTTTATAGAGTATCAGCGAAAGGGGTTAGCTGAACTGCAGCTGCTTTGGGAATATTTGCTCAAAACTAGTCTCTTAAAATGCTCTCACAGCTTGATAACCACTGACCGGTAATTTGATTTAGCAAGAAGGGAGGGGAGGAACCCATGGGGGAAATGGGATCATATGACAGCAACAGTAGAAAACTTCAGTTCTTCAGGTTTTCTTATGTTGTCAGTCATACTTTACCACATGTGCTCATGCATTTGTATATGTCTGTCCAGAACAACGTTCATGCCTGTCTCTATTGGCCCTGCCCTCTATCCTCGACCTTAGACTCTATTCTTTCTTTACATCTTCCTCTCCCTGATCCATCCCCGCTTCCCTCTGCATCCCAGACTCCTTCTAAAATAACTAACGCACCAGTCCAGCTAATTGGGTGCCATGTGGGTAGAGGCCTGAAAAGTGAGCAAACACATGAAAAATCCCTTGAACAAGGAGGACCTTTCCTTTGTGAAGGTGACACCTTTCTTAACTTTGGAAAAAGTGACAGAATTTTATTACTTTCGATCATTTAAAATATGCAGTTCCTTCCAGTTCTAAAATACATAGGTCCTGGGGATGGAATGTCCATGATGGTGACTATAGTTAATAAGATTGGGTTATATATTTGAAAGTAGCTGAGAGAGTAGATCTTAAAAGTTCTCGTCACAAGAAAAAAAACTGTAACTATGTATGGTGATGCATGGTAACTATTGTGGTGATCATTTTGCAACTTATACAAATATCAAATCATTATGTTGTAAACCTGAAACGAATATAACATTACGTGCCAATTATATATCAATAAAAAAGAATAAAAATAAAATAAAATATGTAGCTCTTTACATGGAAAAATGAATTCTACATTATTCAGTTTGTTTTCCTTGACATCTCAGAAGCTCTTAATAATTTAAGTATCATGATCTCCTTCCTTCATATAATTTAAAAGCATATAATTGCTTTTTAAAAAATTACAGATATAGACCTTAAAAACAATTTAAAAAAAAAATTCTAGTGAAACATGCTATGTATTAGGTAGGGAAAAGGACAAGGTTCACTCCATTTTTCTTACTTGTGGAAGGAAGAACTAAGTAAATCCATACATTAGTGAGGTTATTTAGGATGGCAGTGATTGTACTCTTCCTACAGATGACAAGTGGCCCAACTAAGATTTATTTACAATCTCTCTGACCCAAAGCCCCAGATTTTAATTTTATCCCTCATCCCACCTCCCAAATAGTCAACATTTATCTTCCTGATATGTACCCAGGGTCCTTTCCACTTGTTTTCCTCAGTGGGATTTGACTGATTGGTTTGGTTGTTTCCAATGGAGAGGAATCCTACCCTAGCAGTTAAGCCTGCATTACAGCACTGGGGCTGCCAGAAGCCTAACAATCTGTTTTTACATGAATATGTTTATGGACTCCTAGAGACTTGTAAAAAAGAGATGGAACTTAGCACAGAACCTCTTTAATCATACATCCACAGCTTGGGTACTGCTTTCTCCTTGCTCTGCCCTGTTCACAACCATTCTTGGGGTCTATTTGTGGAAAGAAAGCAGTGCTTAGGAGCTTTAGTATTTTTACCACAGCACCATGTGCAGCCAGGTTGCCTAAAATACTTTCTACTAGCTTAAACATGTTGACGCAGTCTCTGGAGACTCAAGTCTAGCATAAATATATTTTTTAAAGAAGGACTAAAAGATAAGAAGTCACATTATTTTGGAAAGTGTTATCGTTTTAAGAAGACAGCTTCATTTCTTAAAACGTACTTATGCTGTGGAGATCACTGATTTGTTTAGGAGGAAGATATTTTCTATTTTCTTCCTATGAAAGATGCATTTTCAAAATGTTTTACAAAATGAAATTTTGAGCTACTAAATATGAAACTCTGGATCAAGCATGTTGTCATTACTGCTAAGATTCCTGTGGTTTTCATGGTTAGCCTTTGGCATCCACAGTTATGGAAACTCTGAAGTCCTAATTTTGGAAAATATGGGTGGGGTATTTTAGTCTAGTTGTGTTAAGCAATATTCTTGTCTTTATCAAAGCTTAAGCCTCAAAATATGTCTTTGTCATTTTGAAAGAACTTGGAACCCAGTGGAAGAAATAAATTACTTTAGATTTTATACTATGTATAAAGGAAGAAAGAGTTTACTAATTGGTATTTTAGCTGCTTCCATATTTAAATTGGAAAATCAAATAGGAGCTAAACTTCCTCTGTACAGCAGTATATACAATCTTCTTCAAGGCAAAAAGGTTAAGAGGTTTCTCGGGTACAGCTCATATTTGAATCAGAGCCCAGTTTAAAGTCTGCAGCAAAGGCAATTGTCACATCCTACCCTTTAATGAGATGCACTGAGATGTATTGGGATTAGGACTGGGCTATGTGGTGGATTGCAAAGATGACCTCCAATCAGCCAATACTTTATGCAGCCCCATTTAAATGTTACTTTGCCTTTCTTCTCATCAAGAGATAAAGCTTGTTTCTTTACGCCTTGAACGTTGGCTTGGCCACAAGACTTGCTTCAGGCAACGGAACAGGAAAAAATACGATGCAAGGACTTGAAAGGTGATTTCACATTACACCGTTCCCCCTTGCTGCTCTTTGAAGCCAGATACCATGTGAATAAACTCAAGAGAATATTGAGAAAATTGGAGAATAAGAAACTCAGTCTAGGAGGACTGAGGCATACCAGCGGACAGCCAACTCCTGCTGACCTGGCGACTTTACAGTGCTCTGCCCCCAGAAAAGGGAGGGATACACTGTGTCCCGGTAAATAGACTCCTGTTTTCAAAGTAAGATGTTAAAGCTGTTTAATTTTCTTCACCTTACATGAGGTAAGAAGAAAATCAGAAGTTGCATAAAGTGCAGACCACTGCACACTGTCATGAGAAAACTGGGCTAGACTTATGCAAAAACACGGTACAAGGTCAGGATCAAGAGGTGGCTTTCCAGGAGAAGCCTGTTTGCCATTGATAGGACTTCACTTGCCATGTGACTATTCTTATTCTTTTTACAATCACGCATCATGCGTTTTTAAAACCTTATTTAATTCCCAAGAACACTGTGCATTCTATTTACATTCATATTTGTATTTGAATTACACGTTTCATAAAGCCAAGGGAGACTGGGTATCCAAATGCTTTCTTATTCTGTGATCACAAAGGAAGTCAGGAGGCTATTAATGTACTGATAAACTGCCTCTATACAAGTCTTTGTTTTTGAAAGTACAAAAATGGGTACCAAAAATCATTTACCTCACACCCTATTACAGTGATATTTAGAAAATATGATGTTTAGATAAGTCAGTATGTAATAAAGAAGATGAAGGAGCAGTGTAATTCTTAAAGAAGTTTAAAAATCACAGAGGATAAAACTATGTCATATTTCAAAATGCAGAGGTTGTTGTACACTTCTACAAAATCTGGATAGTGATACAAAATAATGAGATAGTAATAAACTTTTCAGTAAGGGCTATGATGTTCTTCTTTTTGTGTATAGTTTTTTTTTTTAATTACTGAGGATTAATAGTAAAGGAAGACAAAGTTTTTAGATTAAAAAACATGATTATGACTCTACTTAACCTCTAAGGCTCTTAGTTTTTCTTTTCTTAAATATAGATTATACTACATTTTAATGTTAATATAAAAATGTTTACTTTTATGCAGTAATCTCAGCAAGAGACCTGTAACGTACTGTGAGCACTCAATCTAAGTGAATTCTCTGTACTTCTTAAATATAAAACAGCATCAACTTACTAGGGTTGAATAATGTCTTAAATATGATTAATCATGACAATATACTTTATACTTATAAAGAGTAATTGGTAATCAGTCAAATGTACATCACAAGCAACACAGTGAAGAACTGAAGAAGAGTATTCAGAATCATTTAGATAAACAACCCTTATAATTTAGAAACAGGAGCTATTAAGATTCCAGTTCTCCTGACGTGGGATGAGAATTAATCATTCTGTGCCTCAGGATCACAACCTGTCCTAGTTCATCTTCCAAGGGACTTGAGACAGTTCAGCTGACATCCAGCTGCAATCATAAAATTACCTGTTTCAGAGAGACCAAGAGAAACCATGACGCTTCATTGATTTTCTGCAAAATACTGAGCCTGTAGTAATTACTACATGAACTTATGTATTTCTAGGAAAGATCCAGGCAGAAGGCAATTAATCAAGGCACTGTCCACCTGAATCAGAATTACCATTTGATAACTCTTTTACTTTATGGAGGTAACAGTAGGAGAATTACAGGTATGTAATGATGAAGATGATGAGGGGGAGGAGGATACTGTAGATAATTGAATACTTTGAATAGCACGCTTTGACTAATTACTTAGCATTTAGCTATTTCGTCAAGGCTTCTTTACTAAGCAAATGAACAGAAATAAAGATTACAAGAGAAATATTGATTCTATTTACCACAATGAGTTCTTAATCATTTTGGTAGTATATTATTCTAGACAATTTCATATAATTTAATTTTGGTCTTTCTTGTTATGTAAAAAATGTAATTCCTGAAAAGAATTCTATTAGACAAAACTTTATTACAAATCTGGATTGTGTACTAGGATTAAAATTGACAGAAATGTATCATGCTCTACAAGTCTGTTCTTATACTATCAAGATATTTTATTAAGCCAGACAGGAAACATTTTCACTGAGGCCAAATCATTTATTTCCACTCTATTTTAATTATTTAAGCATTTTAAGGCATGTGCTCTGTAGTGTCATATGGTAAGAAGTTCGCTTTATCTCGATGGTTCTTCCTTAAGACCCTTAGCCTGATCTAATTTTCCGACAAACCCAAATTGAGGGACATTCTACGAAATATCTAAGCAGCACTCCTCAAATGTCAAGTTCATTAAAAACAAGGAAAGCCTGAGAAACCAGCATAGACCACAGAAGACTAAGATATGACCCTAACTGCAATGTGATATCCTGGATTAGATCCTGGGATATAAAGAGGATATTAG
Organism: Balaenoptera physalus; assembly: GCF_965194825.1. Lineage (NCBI taxonomy): Eukaryota > Metazoa > Chordata > Mammalia > Artiodactyla > Balaenopteridae > Balaenoptera > Balaenoptera physalus. Next base: position 886,275 of record NC_138884.1, read on the forward strand.
TGGAAAAACTAGTGAAATCCAAATAAAGTGCACAGTTGGTTCATAATAATGTATCAATGTGAGCTTTTGATTGTGACAAAAGTGCCGGCTGTGGAAATGTAAGCTGATGACATCTCTGAAAGGCCAGGTGAGAGGGATTCGGGAGCTCTGCCTACTATCTTTGAAAGCTTTCCGTGAATCTAAAATTCCAAAATAAAAAGTTTACTAAAAAGTTCTACAGACTGTTATTTTGGATACACATATTTTTGCCTAAATGTGCATTTAGTTTCCTAATAAGGAAATAAAAACCTTTGTTGCAATGCACAATGGAATGAGTATGGAGAATCCTAATTTTGCTCATGAGGCAAGGAAGGGCCCCGTTTTCAGCTTGTGACCTTGGGGCCACCTGGAATGTGTGTCAAAGGCAGTCAGTTGTGCTCAGATGTCCGTCTCCCCCTTGCGTGCGATCCGTTCCCTCTTGCGTGTTATGTCTGCCTGGTACTTCGCCGGGAACATGGCTGCTCAGAATGAGGGCCGCGTAGGTTGGGGTCCCCGCAGGAGGAAAGGTCTGGATTTGGAGATGGGAGTGGACTTGGTCTATGTGACTCCCAGCAAAGCATGTCCTCAAAAGTAAGGGTTCACCTTCCTTTGCCGTTTCCTCCTTCCCCTTGGCTGGCATGTACACGTCATGTCTAGGGTTCAAGAAGCTACTGGACAATGATGGGGGAGCCACATGTTAAAAATGGGTGGACAGAAGAAAACCAAGTGAACAACATGTCAGAGGTCTTTGTTTCCCTGAGGCCACCAAGAACCAATCTAGTCCTCAGCTTCCAAACTGCAGATTCCATTTTTGTAAGAGTGAAATAAATTCCCATCTTGTGTAAATGTGTAATTTGGATTTTCTGTTCCTCCCAACTGAAATTAATCATAAATAATATGAACTTCACTTTATTTTCTTTAAGTATAATATTTTGGAATACCTAGTATTTACAAATCTTAACACTTTTTGGAAACAAGAGACTGTGTGACTTCTAGACATGTTCTGAAAATATTTTAATCCTAAGCATTCAAAAATTTTAATCAAAAGCGTTCTTTTCTCATTTGGTTTTATCAAAATATCTTGCTAGTGTTTTATTCTAATGTCACCTAGAAACATATTTGATTTATATTCTAACTGTATTCTAATACTCTCTCGTACACAATCACACATACATCACAGACCACATGTCCAAACCCCTCCCGTACTTTCTCACATAGAAAATAAGAATAACATTTTCTTCAACTCAAAGTATAAATCAAAAGTTTCCAAAGTTTGGCAAATTACGGTTGGCCCTAGTTAATGTTCACTCATTGCTCTAGATGATGGTCTTTATATCAACATCCTGAGCAGCACTTATGTATCCTAGACATTATTTTATATTAAAAGCTGAGGCAGATTTTGGAAATAAATTTCAGAAGCAAATTTCTGCCTTTTCATTTTAGGCCTGAATGAAGTTAACAAAGTCTTCTATGGACTCTGGCTAATTCACTTACAATTGGCCCCTTTTCCCCACATCCTTTGTTTCTGTTATGAATTGGGCATTCATGGAGCTCCCCCAGTCTCGCTGTGGAAGAGCTCTGCTGCCGTGCAGAGTACGTGTCAGGACAAACGCCAGCAGCCCTCAGCTCTCCACCGACAACTGCACGTGTGCAGTGATCCCTCGGGGTGAACGCTGCACTCCTTTCCCTCTGGGAAATACACCAGCATGTGAACGAGAACGCTACACGCTAGAGGAATAGCTTTTCATCTACTCTAATTTACTTTTCTAAAAATAAATCTTTTATCTATACCTAGATATTTTAATCATTGATGCCAGCAAACTTCTTGTGACATGACTGTGGCTTGTAACCCCTTAGGTGAAAATTGCTGATAGGTGGTTCATCAAGGTCCTCTCTATACATGGACACCCAACTTCAAAAGCTGATTACTGAAAACATCTCTTTATCTCAGGAAGATGGTAAAACCACCTAATTAAATTCTACCAGTTCATAGCACTGCACAGATACATGTACAGCACTTGTCAAGCTTGTTCTTCCTCCCTTCCTTCCTTCCTCCTTTCCTTCCTTCTTTCCTTCCTTCCTTCCTTCCTTCCTTTCTTCCTTCCTTCCTTCCCTCCCTCCCTTTCCTTCCTTTCTTCCTTCCTTCCTTCCTTCCTTCCTTTCTCACTCTAAAAATAAATATTGAGAGACTACTATATGCAGGGCCCTAGGTGACTGAGAGACAAAGCAGACAAAATTCACTGCCATTTTGGGATACAGAAAATAAAAAAGTACACACAATAAATAAATAAAGTGTGTATTAACTGAGAAAATGAATGCTAAGGATAAAAGGGAAAAAATGGGACCTGTAAACAGGAGTAATGGCACCTTCTTCTTAATAGGTTTATGGTGAATGAAGGAATACATTATATAAAGCATGATTTTATACAAATGCTTACAGTTATATCAGTATGAAGTGGAAATCTTTGAGTGATTTATAAATAAATGTATATATTTCCAAGGTGGAAAAACTCAATCATTAAGATTTTTATCTTCTATAATTGTTAAAGTCATCAGAGAACCTTATAAAAATATTGTGTTTATATTTGTATTTAAATATTTGAATTTGAAGGAAGCAGAACAGTTAAGTGATAAGTGAAAGCAAGCAAATATATGTGAGCTAATTTTAATAGATAATTTTCTTCTATTGATCTATTTAACAGTTAACATTTGTTTTGGCCATCTTTTTGATTATCTAATTATTAAACTGACTTTTAAACAGTAAACCTCTACTGGAAGATACTTACTTGTTGTCACCATTTTAAAAATAGCATAAAATTTTAAAGCTATAATTCTAAAGAGTTATGGGTTTTTCAGGGATTATTAAAATAATAGGACCAAAAATAATAACTTTATAAAATTCAGACTTTTTTTTAAGAGAGTTTAAGATTCACAACAAAATAGAGAAGATAATGAGATTTCCTACTTGCCCCTTGCCCCCAAACATGCGTAGCTTTTTCCAGTATCAATATCCCTACTGGATGGTACATTTGTTACAAATGTCAAACCTACATTGACACATCATAGTCACCCATACAAAGTCCATACTTTACATTATAGTTCCCTCTTGGTGTTATATTTCTATCATCCTTATGGTATCATACGGAGTATTTTCACTGCCTTAAAAATGCTCTGTGCTCTGCCTGTTCATCCCTTTTCCACCCAACACCTGGCACCACTGATCCTTTTACTGTCTTCATAGTTTTGCCCTTCCAGAGTGTCATATGGTTGGAATTAAATGGTATGTAACTTTTTGAAACTAACTTCTTTCTCTTGGTCACATGCATTTAAGGTTCCTCCATGTCTTTCCATAACTTGATAGATCATTTTTTGTTGCTGAATGATACTCCATTTTATGGATATATCACAGTTTATTGAAATTTTCACCTATTGAAAGACGTCTTGGTTGCTTCCAAGTTTTGCCAATTATGAATAAAGAAGCTCTAAACATCCACACTGAGGTTTTAGGGTAGGCGTACATTTTCATCTACTTTGGGGAATACCAAGGGGTATGATTGCTGAATTGTATTAAGAGTATTCTTAGTTTTATAAGAAATCGACACATTATCTTCCTAAGTAGCTGTACCATTTAACATTCCCACAAGCATGAAGGAGAGCCCCTGTGGCTTCAAATCCTCACCAGCATTTGGTGCTGTCAGTATCCAGGTTGTGGCCATTCTGATAAGTGTATGGTAGCATCTCACTGCTGTTTTAATTTGCATTTCCCAAATGACACATGATACGAAGCCTCTTTTCATATGCTTATTTTCAAATAGTTTATCTTTTTTGGTGATGTATCTATTAAGATTTTAATTTTAATGAAGTCCTGCTTATCCATTATTTCGTTCATGGATCATGTCTTTAGTGTCATATCTAAAAAGTCATTGCCATACCCAACTTATCTAGGTTTTCTCCTGTGTTCTACAGGCATTCTATGTTTTTACATTTTACATTTAAGTCTGTGATCCATTTTGAGTTAATGTTTGTGAAGGGCGTATGGCTTGTGTTTACTTTTTTTTTTTTTTTGCGCATGTGGATATCCACTTGTTCCAGCACTATTTGTTAAAAAGACTATCTTTGCTTTGTTGTATACGTTTTGCTCTTTTTTCAATTGATCAGTTGATTGTATGTATGTGGGTCTATTTCTGGGCTCTCTATTCTATTCCACTGATCTATTTGACTTTCCTTTCACCAGTACCACACTGTATTGATGACTATGTCTTTACAGAAAGTCTTGAAGTGGGCTAGTGTCAGTCATCCAACTTTGTTTTTCTCTTTCAACATTTTGCTGCTGTTCTGGATCTTCTGCCTCTCCACGTAAACTTCAGAATAAGTGTGTTTATAGCCATAAAATAACTTTTGGGGATTTTGATTGGTGTTGCATTGAATATATAGAGCAAGTTGAGAAGAACTGACATTTTAATAATATTCTCTTCCTATCCATGAACATAAAATATCTATCCATTTATTCAGTTCTTTGATTCTGTTCATCAAAGTGTGTAATTTCCTCATATAGATCTTGTATATATTTTGTTAGATTTATGCCTAAGTATTTCATCTTCTCGGATGCTAATGTGAATGGTATTGTGTTTCTAATTTTAAATTCGACTTGCTCATTTCTGGAATATAGGAAAGTGCTTGACTTTTGCTCATTGACTTTGTATCCTGCAACACTGCTATAATCACTTATTAGTCCCAGGAGTTTTCAGGTCTATTCTTTCAGATTTTCTACATGGATGATCACATTGTTGGCAAGGATACTTCTTTTCTTACCTCTCAATCTGTATAACCCTTTTTTTCCTTTTCTTGTCTCATTGCATTAGTGAGGACTTACAGTACAGTGTTGGAAAAGGGTGGTGAGAGAGGACATCTTTGCCTTGGTCCTGACCTTAATGGAAAACTTTGAGTTTCTCTCCAATAATTATCATGGTGCTCATTCTTTTTTTTTTTAACATCTTTATTGGAGTATAATTGCTTTACACTGGTGTGTTAGTTTCTGCTTTAGAACAAAGTGAATCAGCTATACATATACATATATCCCCATATCTCCTCCCTCTTGCACCTCCCTCCCACTCTCCCTATCCAACCCCTCTAGGTGGACACAAAGCATCAAGATGATCTCCCTGTGCTATGCAGCTGCTTCCCACTAGCTATCTATTTTACATTTGGTAGTGTATATATATCCATGCCACTCTCTCACTTCTTCCCAGCTTACCCTTCCCCCTCCCCGTGTCCTCAAGTCCATTTATTCCTGTCCTGCCCCTAGGTTCTTCATAACCACTTTTTTTAAGATGCCATATATATGTGTTAGCATACGGTATTTATTTTTCTCTTTCTGACTTACTTCACTCTGTATGACAGTCTCTAGGTCCATCCACCTCACTACAAAAAATTCAATTCCATTTCTTTTTATGGCTGAGTAATATTCCATTGTATATATGTGCCACATCTTCTTTATCCATTCATCTGTCTATGGACACGTAGGTTGCTTCCATGTCCTGGCGATTGTAAATAGAGCTGCAATGAACATTGTGTTACATGACTCTTTTTGAATTATGGTTTTCTCTGGGTATATGCCCAGTAGTGGGATTGCTGGGTTGTATGATAGTTCTATTTTTAGTTTTTTAAGGAACCTCCATACTGTTCTGCATAGTGGCTGTATCAAATTACATTCCCACCAATAGTGCAAGAGTGTTCCCTTTTCTCCACACCCTCTTCAGCATTTATTGTTTATAGATTTTTTGATGATGGCCATTCTGACTGATGTGAGGTAATACCTCATTGCACTTTTGATTTGCATTTCTCTAATGATTAGTGATGTTGAGCATCCTTTCATGTGTTTGTTGGCAATCTGTATATTTTCTTTGGAGAAATGTCTAATTAAGTCTTCTGCGCGTTTGTGGATTGGGTTGTTTGTTTTTTTGATATTGAGCTGCATGAGATGCTTGTATATTTTGGAGATTAATCCTTTGTCCATTGATTTGTTTGAAAATATTTTCTCCCATTCTGAGGGTTGTCTTTTCGTCTTGTTTATGGTTTCCTTTGCTGTGCAAAAGCTGTTAAGTTTCATTAGGTCCCATTTGTTTATTTTTGTTTTTATTTCCATTTCTCTAGGACATGGTCAAAAAGGATCTTGCTGTGATTTATGTCATAGAGTGTTCTGCCTATGTTTTCCGCTAAGAGTTTGATAGTGTCTGGCCTTACAATTAGGTCTTTAATCCATTTGGAGTTTATTTTTGTGTATGGTATTAGGGAGTGTTCTAATTTCATTCTTTTACATGTAGCTGTCCAGTTTTCCAAGGACCACTTATTGAAGAGGCTGTCTTTTCTCCGTTGTATACTCTTGCTTCCTTTATCAAAAATAAGGTGACCATATGTGTGTAGGTTTATCTCTGGGCTTTCTATCTTGTTCCATTGATCTATATTTTTGTTTTTGTGCCAGTACCATACTGTCTTGACGACAGTAGCTTTGTAGTATAGTCTGAGGTCAGGGAGCTTGATTTCTCCAGCTCCGTTTTTGCTTCTTAAGATTGATTTGTCTATTCGGGGTCTTTTGTGTTTCCATACAAATTGTGAAATTTTTTGTTCTAGTTTTGTCATAAATGCCATTGGTAGTTTGGCAGGGATTTCATTGAATCTGTAGAGTGCTTTAGGTAGTATATTCATTTTTACAATGTTGATTCTTCCAATCCAAGAACATGGTATACCCTCCATCTGTTTGTATCATCTTTAATTGCTTTCATCAGTGTCTTATAGTTTTCTGCATATAGGTCTTTTGGCTCTTTAGGTATGTTTTTTCCTAGGTATTTTATTCTTATTGTTGCAGTGGTAAATGGGAGTGTTTCCTTAATTTCTCTTTCAGATTTTCTTCATTAGTTATAGGAATGCAAGAGATTTCTGTGCATTAATTTTGTATCCTGCTACTTTACCAAATTCATTGATTAGCTCTAGTAGATTTCTGGTAGCCTCTTTAGGATTCTCTATGTATAGTATCATATCATCTGCAAACAGTGACAGCTTTACTTCTTTTCTGATTTGGATTCCATTTACTTCTTTTTCTTCTCTGATTGTTGTGACTAAAACTTCCATAACTATGTTGAATAATAGTGGTACGAGTGGACAACCTTGTCTTTTTCCTGATCTTAGAGGAAATGTTTTCAGTTTTTCACCATTGAAAACCATGTTGGCTGTGCGTTTGTCATATATGGCATTTATTATGTGGAGGTAAGTTCCCTCTATGCCTACTTTCTGGAGGGCTTTTATCATAAATAGGTGTTGAATTTTGTCAAAAGCTTTCTCTGCATTGATTGTGATGATCATATGGTTTTACTCCTTCAATTTGTTAATATGGCTTATCACATTGATTGATTTGCGTATATTGAAGAATCCTTGCATTCCTGGTCTAAACACTTAAGCATGGTGTATGATCCTTTTAATGTGCTGTTGGACTCTGTTTGCTAGTATTTTGTTGAGGATTGACGCAAAGTCTGTGTTCATCAGTGATATTGGCCTGTAGTTTCCTTCCTTGTGACAACTTTGTCTGGTTTGGGTATCAACGTGATGGTGGCCTCATAGAATGAGTTTGGGAGAGTTCCTCTGTCTGCTACATTTTGGAAGAGTTTGAGAAGGATAGGTGTTAGCTCTTCTCTCAATGTTTGATAGAATTTGCCTCTGAAGCCATCTGGTCCTGGGCTTTTGTTTGTTAGAAGATTTTTAATCACAGCCTCAACTTCAGTGTTTGTGATTGGTCTGTTTATATTTTCTCTTTCCTCCTGGTTCAGTCTCGGAAGTTTGTGCTTTTCTAAGAATTTGTTCATTTCTTCCAGGTTGTTCATTTTATTGGCATTTAGTTGCTTGTAGTAATCTCTCATGTTCCTTTGTATTTCTGCAGTGTCAGTTGTTACTTCTCCTTTTTCATTTCTAATTCTGTTGATTTGGGTCTTCTCCCTTTTTTTCTTGATGAGTCTGGCTAATGGTTTATCAATTTTCTTTATCTTCTCAAAGAACCAGCTTTTAGTTTTATTGATCTTTGCTATCATTTCCTTCATTTCTTTTTCATTTGTTTCTGATCTGATCTTTATGATTTCTTTCCTTCTGCTGGCTTTGGGTTTTTTTTTTGTTTTTCTTTCTCTAATTGCTTTAGGTGTAAGGTTAGGTAGTTTATTTGAGGTGTTTCTTTTTTCTTGAGGTAGGATTGTATTGCTATAAACTTCCCTCTTAGAACTGCTTTTGCTGCATCCTATAGGTCTTGGGTCGTCATGTTTTCATTGTCATTTGTTTCTAGGTATTTTTTGATTTCCTCTTTGATTTCTTCAGTGATCTCTTGGTTATTAAGTAGTGTATTGTTTAGCCTCCATGTGTTTGTATTTTTTACAGGTTTTTTCCCCTGTAATTGATATCTAGTCTCATAGCATTGTGCTTGGAAAAGATACTTGATATGATTTCAATTTTCTTAAATTTACCAGGGCTTGATTTGTGACCCAAGATATGATCTGTCCTGGAGAATGTTCCATGAGCACTTGAGAAGAGAGTGTATTCTGCTGTTTTTGGATGGAATGTCCTATAAATATCAATTAAGTCCATCTTGTTTAATGTATCATTTAAAGTTTGTGTTTCCTTATTTATTTTCATTTTGGATGATCTGTCCATTGGTGACAGTGGGGTTTTAAAGTCCCCTATTATGATTGTGTTACTGTCGATATTCCCTTTTATGGCTGTTAACATTTGCCTTATGTATTGAGGTGCTCCTATGTTGGGTGCATAAAGATTTACAATTGTTGTATCTTCTTCTTGGATTGATCCCTTGATCATTATGTAGTGTCCTTCTTTGTCTCTTGTAATAATCTTTATTTTTTTTAATTTATTTTTTATTTTTTTATTTTAAAGTCTATTTTGTCTGATAAGAGAATTGCTACTCCAGCTTTCTTTTGATTTCCATTTGCATGGAATATCTTTTTCCATCCCCTCACTTTCAGTCTGTGCGTGTCCCTAGGTTTGAAGTGGGTCTCTTGCAGACAGCATATATACAGGTCTTGTTTTTGTATCCATTCAGCCAGTCTATGTCTTTTGGTGGGAGCATTTAATCCATTTACATTTAAGGTAATTATCGATATGTATGTTCCTATTACCATTTTCCTAATTGTTTTGGGTTTGTTATTGTAGGTCTTCTCCTTCTCTTGTGTTTCCTGCCTAGAGAAGTTCCTTTAGCATTTGTTGTAAAGCTGGTTTGGTGGTGCTGAATTCTCTTAGCTTTTGTTTGTCTGAAAGGTTTTAATTTCTCTGTCAAATCTGAATGAGATCCTTGCTGGGTAGAGTAATCTTGGTTGTAGGTTTTTCCCTTTCATCACTTTAAATATGTCTTGCCACTCCCTTCTGGCTTGCAGAGTTTCTGCTGAAAGATCAGCTGTTAACCTTATGGGGATTCCCTTTTAGGTTATTTGTTGCTTTTAATATTTTTTGCTTGTGTTTAATTTTTGATAGCTTGATTAATATGTGTCTTGGTGTGTTTCTCCTTGGATTTACCCTGTATGGGACTCTCTATGATTCCTGGACTTGATTAACTATTTCCTTTCCCATATTAGAGAAGTTTTTGACTATATTCTCTTCTTCAAATATTTTCTCAGACCCTTCCTTTTTCTCTTCTTCTTCTGGGACCCCTATAATTCAAATGTTGGTGCGTTTATTGTTGTCCCAGAGTTCTCTAAGACTGTCCTCAATTCTTTTCATTCTTTTTTCTTTATTCTGCTCTCCAGTAGTTATTTCCACTATTTTATCTTCCAGGTCACTTATCTGTTCTTCTGCCTCAGTTATCCTGCTATTGATCCCTTGTAGAGAATTTTTAATTTCATTTATTGTGTTGTTCACCATTGTTTGTTTGGTCTTTAGTTCTTCTAGGTCCTTGTTAAACGTTTCTTTTATTTTCTCCATTATATTTTCAAGATTTTGGATCATCTTTACTATTATTACTCTGAATTCTTTTTCAGGTAGACTGCCTATTTCCTCTTCATTTGTTTGGTCTGGTGGGTTTTTACCTTGCTCCTTCATCAGCTGTGTGTTTCTCTGTCTTCTCATTTTGCTTAATGTACTGTGTTTGGGGTCTCCTTTTCACAGGTTACAGGTTCGTAGTTCCCGTTTTTTTTGGTGTCTGCCCCCAGTGGCTAAGGTTGGTCCAATGGGTTGTGTAGGCTTCCTGGTGGAGGGGACTGGTGCTTTTATTCTGGTGGAAGAGGCTGGATCTTGTCTTTCTGGTGGGCAGGACTGCGTCCGGTGATATGTTTTGGGGTGCCTGTGACCTTATTATGATTTTAGGCAGCCTCTCTGCTAATGGATGGGGTTGTTTTCCTGCCTTGCTAGTTGTTTGGCATAGGGTGTCCAGCATTGGAGCTTGCTGGTCGTTGAGTAGAGCCCTGTCTTAGCGTTGAGATGGAGATCTCTGGGAGAGCTCTCACCGTTTGATATTACATGGAGCTGGGAGGTCTCTGGTGGACCAGTGTCCTGAACTCGTTTCTCCCACCTCAGAGGCACAGGCCTAACACCTGTTCGGAGCACCAAGACCCTGTTAGCCACACAGCCAGGTACGTGGGGAGTTTCTTGCCTTTTGGGAAGTCTGAGGTTTTCTGCCAGCATTCAGTAGGTGTTCTGTAGGAGTTGTTCCACATGTAGATGTATTTCTGATGTATATGTGGGGAGGAAGGTGATCTCCATGTCTTACTCCTCCGCCATCTTGAAGGTCTCCCTCTAGGCAAAGCCTTCAAAGCTCTGACTCCTCCACTCCTGCCCAGATACCGTTGACGTTACGGGATTCCCGCTATCTCATTGGTTGGCATTTCCTCTCCCTGTTCGTGCGTGGGAAGGAGGGAGAACTGTGGTCCCTGCGGATCAGGGAAATGGTTTCTGTGGTGACTGCAGACTGGCTGTACCTGAAGAGCCCACCATGGTGCTCATTCTTAAACTTTTAAGTGCAAAGAATGATTTCTATCCAAATTGATGATTCTTGCATTTGCAGAATCATATTCAGGTAGTTAACTCTATCTAAACACGGTGATATGTTTAAAAAATACTTTTACATTAAAAAATAATAACATAGCACAAGAATTGACAGAAAGTTAAATTAGGGCCACGATCAGTAACTGCTGATACTAAAATTGAGTCTAAATCACAGAGTAGAGGTGCTACAAAATGTGAACTCAGACTCTAAGTTCCATGAAGAAAAGAACTATTGCTGGGATTCACTGATAGAAATCCTAGAACGTATATGTACTTTATAGCCTAGGATGAATTACTTATTGTATGTGTGAATGAACAAATAAGTGTCCTGGGTGGTAGATAGCAATTTTGCTTTCATTTTCCTTCCTGGAGCAACTATCCACAAAAAAAGAACTTCTTCCCAGAGAAGCTTAGTTGTATTGACTAAAGTAGTAAAGGGAAGAATCATTCCTACAGGCCACAGCTAATTGTTTCTTAGGAAAATTAAGGAATAAAAGGACAGAGGAGTGAGCAGTTTTTTGAAGTTCCATTATTTCACAAAAGTCAGTTCACCAGAATTAAAGTTCTGAAGACTATATCATGTTTTTGATATTGTAAAAAGACATTCTCTGGCTGAGCCAACGGGCCCTGGTAAGAAGACAAAGGCTTTGTGAAAGAAGTAGTTTTGAGTGTACCTTGGTTGCCCCAGACCCGCAGGAGAAGCTCAGATTACTGCTGCCCATGCACCCTGGTATCACCTCGAATGAGGGAAGTTGCTACCAGCACCCAGAAACAGTGTTATGTTCTTGTTATCTTAGGTTTCCATGTGAGAAATGCTTATTTCACATACACACGGGTAGAGAATTATTTGCATGTATCAACTGTCAAATTTACAAAATAATGAACTGTGTTAATTGAAGTTGAAAGCATTGGAACCAAATCATACTTGCCTTGTTTACAGTGGAAAATAAAGTTTAACAAGGAGACGTATATTACACTGTATATGTAACAAAACATAAAAATCAATATAATTGTATTTAATATTAGTCGATCTTCAAGAATAGCCTTGATTTCTACTTTTATTTTTTCTTGGTACAATTGTATATCAGTTCAAATTTCTAAGGTTCCTAAGTCAGGATGGTCGTCCCTTCTTGCTGGGCTTCAAGCTGAAACTATATAATAATAGCAAACATTTTACTATGTTACCTAAAGAATATTATAATAAGGATTTAAGTTATGCGGTACAGTTTAACATTATTACTGGAATGAGAAAATGGGAGATCAAAATGGACCAATGGAATTATCAATAAAGTTTTATAGACTCTTTTTACTATCAGTCAAAAATTGAAGGAATTTCTACTTATTAACATCTTATGGCATTGATACACTTTGATTTATATTTAAAGCCTGTATTTAATTTCTATCAACTAAATGTAGACTTCAAACTTGTGATTTTCCCATAAGTAAGCTTTCTAATGAAATTAATCATCCTGTTTCTTTAATTATAAAGATCTGATGGAATTTCACACATGTTATCACAGTGGGACTTGCAAATATGCAAATATTAAGAATGTATATGTACTTTTTGACCCATTACATAATTTGACACCATTAATTGAGCACTTCTGTGGTCGCAGTCTGAGAATGATCTCAGTAAAATTGTCTGAAACACTCCACAGGAGGTGTTATAAGTCTAGGATGCCCATTCTCATCATTAATTTTCAGATTATTTATTTCACATGAAAAGAATACTAAAGGCTTTCAAAATGCGTATTATACTTTCAAATGTGCTCATTTTATTAAACAACCCTGACAAATTCTATAGTTAAATCTTTATTAAGTAAATATCATTTTTCCCAGAAAATTGACATTGCACTTAAACGTTGTCATACTTTTAAAATATCTCTTTAAATGATTGATATTCACAGAAGTTGGAGGCTTCTAGTGGTTTGTAAATTTGGTTGACGATCCAAGTAAGAAGCAGTGGGAACAAAAACACATCAAAGGAAATGTAGAGCAGAAGCTGAAAACCTATCAGGAAACAAAACATCAATTACATGCAGGTCTCAAAATTTAGGGTCACTAGGCAATAAAAATGGAGGGCCGAATTTTATCAAATGAAATGGAGGAATGCCTTCAGCAAGTGACCTGATTAAATTCACAGACCATATTGATTTCAAATTTTATTTTTTAAATATCTAGATGTAAATTAAAAATTACACTTTGGGATTTGTGTTTATTTCTTCTTGCTTTTTAAACAATGGTTTGAGTATCATCAGGTAAATGCAGTTGGGGTCTTTTAGAGAAAATTGCTGTTTGACAACAAGAAATAACTTGGCAGTTTCATTACGTTCGAATGTGTTGTCCATCCACCCAACCGCACCTTCAAACGTGTTAGGGAGTTGGCTTCCTGCGTTGCCTTAACCCTAGATAAAGTGAGGTCGGTACAAGTAGGAAAGAAAATTTTGTTTCATGCAGACAATTTTACTTAACATTTAATGCATCAGTAAATTGAATTTAAGATAGCCTTCCATGCAAAATATACTGAATGTCTTACGTGTTGGAGACATTTAGAAGTTTCAGTGATTTATTTTGTGCTGACACCAGAAATTCAATGCATAAATTTATGAGATTGAAACATGTGCTGTATTAGTCTAGCCAAACCCTTTCCCAGCAAGGGCTTTCAACCCTGGATACATGTCAGAAACTCACTTAGAATTTTAAGATACCTAATGCCCATTCCTAGGCTCCAAAACAGAGCAATTCCATGAAAATCACTTTTTGTTAAGGACCTCAGGTGCACCCGGCATGGCAAACCATTCACCTGAGAAATGAACTGAAGTGACAGCCTTCTCTACCATCTTTCTTCACCCAGAGCAGTGATTTTCAACCGGGGACAGTTGTGTCCCTCAGGGGACAGTTGGCAAAGTCTGGAAACATTCTTGGTTGTTACAGTTTGGGGGCATGGTCGGCATCTGGAAGGGAGAGGCCAATACTGTGGCTGAACATCCTACAAGGCACAGTCCCATGCAGGACGAATTGACTTGGACCAGAACATCAATAGGCTGAAAAATCACCAAGGCTGAAAAATCCTGAGATAGAGTCACTAGTTTCTCATGACCTGGGAGACCAAAGACCAAAACTACGTATCTATAATAATTTTTAAAATACCTGCTATTTATTTTCTCACTCTAAAAACTCTAAGAAACCATAAGAAAAAGAGAATTTCCCCTTTACTTTTGACTTTAATTTGCTGTTTCTACTGATGCTTATCTTCCCTGCTGAAAGCAGCTCTTTTGTCCCTTTCCTCTTTACCCGTTTCTGTCCCCCTCTAACCTTAAAAACCTAATTATAGGAATGAGATCATTGGGCAATTTAACCTAACTCTTGACTTACACTCTCCTGAATGCACACCATGCCTTGCCTAACCTGTTGATTCCTTTCCTAGATAAAAAGAAGGAAGAAAGAAGAATTCAGTAGTTAAAGAATGAGTACCTCTCCACCCCCAACTGCCCCCTTAGCAATCCTGCAGGCAGATCACGTGGGCAAGATGACATCTGAAGAACGTCAGCCAGCCTGCACACAATGGGGAAGGATGCAGAACCCAACCTCCTGCCTCATTGATTCATTGAGATTCTTCCCCCATTTCTCCCTTGGAACACTGTCCTGGCTGAGAAGAATCTTCAGAGTTGGTCTCTGGACACGAGTCCACCTTCTCCCCAGGTTGTCAGCTTTTCTGATTAAAGCACCTTTCTTTTCTATCGACACTTGCCTCTCGAATTATTGGCTTTTGAGCAGCAAGCAGCCTAACCTGAGTTCAATAACAAGGAGAACAGCCAGTCTGAAAGTGGATGGATAAGAAAAAAGTTGCAGGCAACTCCACCCTCCCTTCCTCCCTTCCCTCATTTCTTCCTTTCTTCCTTCCTTCATTGTTTTTGCATATTTAACCATTACTTATATGTTGCCAAAGCAATTGCATTGTTAGGTTAAATAATAACTACAATTTTAAAAAAAAGAAACCAATCAAACCAAGCAACCATGATGGAGAGAGCTGAATACAGACTGCACTATTGATTATCTGCCCATATATCCTTATTGTGATCTTGTATAGGTAGCCAAGAAAAGAATACACTTTCAGAGGAAAGCACATTTTAGCACTGCTATGAAAAAAATAAATAAATAAATGTATAAATAGCTATCTAATTATGAAAAAAATGTACTAATTTTTTTTTTTTTTACATAATAAGCTTGTCAAAAAATAGATAAATTATAAGTTACCGCTGTGAGGCAGTTTGAGGTAGGAGATGAGAGAAGCTGGTCAGACATGAAATAATTCAAACTTGAAAGCGAGGTCAGGGTTAGAGAATTTAGATGCTATTTGCTTGGTAGGAAAGAATTCTCTTCAGTGAAGACAGTGTAAGGAAGAGGAGAAAAGATGAGAAAACAGCTTTGGTAAAGGGACAATTTTTACGTTAAAAAATGAACATCAAGTCTATACACAAAGGGAAAACACTAATCAAAAGTAGTACAATTATTTGATGTTTTAGTTGATGAGTAGAATTCAAGCCAAATGGGTATATTTCCTCCATCGTCAGAGATTTTATCACATGGAGGAAAAGAGGTGGTTTAAATTATCTAGATATTTATTTTACCCCTATTATATTAAATTAGCATTCCTAAAGCCTCAATGGTCTTTTGCTTGTAGAGTGAAGTAAGTCAGAAAGAGAAAAACAAATACCGTATGCTAACACATATATATGGAATCTAAAAGAAAATTGGTCTGATAAACCAAGGGGCAGGACAGGAATAAAGACACAGACGTAGAGAATGGAGTTGAGGACATGGGGAGGGGGAAGGGTAAGCTGGGACGAAGTGAGAGAGTGGCATGGACATATATACACTACCAAATGTAAAATAGATAGCTAGTGGGAAGCAGCCGCATAGCACAGGGAGATCAGCTCTGTGCTTTGTGACTACCTAGAGGGGTGGGATAGGGAGGGTGGGAGGGAGACGCAAGAGGGAAGAGATATGGGGATATATGTATGTATAGCTGATTCACTTTGTTATACAGCAGAAACTAACACACCATTGTAAAGCAGTTAGACGCCAATAAAGATGTTAAAAATAATAATAATAATATGACTCCAGTTTCCTTCAGTAAAGGGAATTGTAGACTTGACCTCCTAGTGATTAATTACAAACTCGAGGTAACTCAGGGTCTCAGAGCTTCCATGAGGACCTGCGGTTGGACAGCACCAACCATGTCCAGGGCTGGCGCCAGATTGCCAGGCACTCAGCTGTCAGCAGGCTCACACCCCATCAGGGGCAAATGTTAATTGGTGCAACTCTATGTTGCTCAGATACTTAGGCTAAAACTTTTCTTAAAGATCTTTGTTTCTATGTCATAATTGCCCTGCTCTTGGGACTGTGCTTTGCCTTGTTTTCTGGTTTGAACTCTTTGCTGAGGCTGCAGACCCGTGCTGGCTCCCAGCCCCAGGCAGCTCTCGTTGCCCCCTCCTCCCTGCAGCACAGCCTCTGGTCTCTGAAGCGGCCAGCGGAGGAGAGTGAGGTACATGCAGTGAGTGATAGTAATGAACTCAAGCTCTCCAGGTGAGTGAGTGAGTGAAAACACAACATCTAAAGAACAAACACTTGGCAAAGTAGTCCGTGATTCTTGACCCCAAACTAAGTCTTTTCTAGATCATAAGAGAACAAGGCAGCTTTCATCATTTGTATCTTGCATGTAAAAAACAGAAATGAAATATTCACAGTGATGCAAGTTGGTTTTGAAATTAGCAAGCCTTGGCTGACACCGGTCAGCAAATTGGCACATTCACTGGAAATGATGTTCAACGCAGCTCAACAGAGGACTGGGGGAAGCAGGTCCGGCTTCTCTGACAGAATACACGGCAGCGCTGCCTTTGGAATGCACGTTCACGCTTGACATTCTAAACATGGAGATGTGCAGAAAGATGTGAGTGCCCTACATTCAAATTTAATTAATTTATTTCTTTTTATGAGCTGATTGATCTAATAACAAGTCTACTTACCTCAGATTTTAAAATAGCCCATGGAGTGCCTCGTTTCACGCCGTGAAGTACTTCTGGGTGGAGTCTCAAAGAAACTTAAATTAAATCCATGCATCTTATGGTTGGAGGTAGCTCACTAGGAAGATGCTGATAGAACAGCTATGGGCCAGAAGGAAGATGAGGCTGGTCTTCGGCTCAGGGCTTCCTCCACACAGCCTTTCTTTTACTCTCCCCAACTGTCACCATCCCGATCTGCAGACTTCCGTAACACCGGGCAATTAAATAACAAGTGGGCCTTAGAACAGTAAAATTCTGGAGATCCTCCTTCTATAGCCATCCTCAAAGAAATATACATTTAAAGATGAGAATTTCAAGTTAAAATTATGGGGGCAAGCTTCAGGGGGATGCAGCTCAGGAAGGTGAGGTCTCTTATTGTTGATTAGTAGGACCAGCTTATATTTAGATTGATAGAATATTGCAGTCGGTATAGTCAAAATTATGAGACATGTGTGCAGCGCCACCAATTCCAAATACATTTCTGTTCCAACGCTTTCTTAATTCAGCACGATAATGTTTGTGTCATGATGCTGCACTCCCAGGAAATTACTATTCTTATTATCACTGCAAATAAACATTTCATATTCAATGTTGAATCCCTAACTCAACACACCACTCAAATTTTTAAAGCTTTGATTTCAAAACTTGGATTACAGCATCAAACAATTATTGGAATTAACTGTTTTTTTCTATTTTAAGCATCATATGATAATAATATAAAACTGGCATCTTTTACATTTTTGAAATTCTTCTTCTGTTAATGGAGCCAACTATCCCTTCCCTGTTTGTAAATGCATAAAGAAAACTTGGAATAAAATATGAGCTGAGTTTAGAGCAGCCAATTGTTTTAAGTGAAACGTCACCTTTACAGGATGATATGTGAATGCAGGTGTCTCACCTTCCATCATGGTATTAATACAACTCCTAAGTTTTGAAGTTAGAGCTGACATTTTTTCAGCAGTACTTTGTCTTTGGTTTTATATGCGGTCCATGACACAACCCTGATGATGGATATTAAATATCCACAAATATTTTTGCAGGTTACATGCTTATCCTCATCTTCCTGGAGGACTCAAAACTGAGTTTACAGATTCTTCTTATGCTTGCAATTTTGTTTTTGAGTTCATTACTGTGGAAGGGCTTATTCGACTGGAATTGAACGAACACAGGATGAACACAGAATGAACACAGGATGAACACAGAATGAACACAGGATGGGGACACATGAGGACCAAAGAGACCATTCTAGACACTGGGAGGGGGAAGGGTAAGCTGGGATGAAATGAGAGAGTAACATGGACATATATACACTCCCAAATGTAAAATAGATCGCTAGTGGGAAGCAGCCGCATAGCACAGGGAGATCAGCTCGGTGCTTTGTGACCACCTAGAGGGGTGGGATAGGGTGGGTGGGAGAGAGACGCAAGAGGAAGGAGATATGAGGATATATGTATATGTATAGCTGATTCACTTTGTTATACAGCAGAAACTAACACACCCCTGTAAAGCAATTATACTCCAGTAAAGATGTTAAAAAAAATAGAGTAAGGCTTCCTAGAGGAAATCAGTTGCCTCATGATCTTTATTAACTTTCATTTTTAAGCTATAAGAAAGATAGAAATAATTAACTAATCCAATATTTCTCTCAAATATGGTTTTGTTTAGGGCCCTAACTTTTTAAACATGCTTTTAAAAAATAAAACAAGAAAGAAAAGAACAAAACTCTTCCAAGGAGTATGCCCAGGAACTACTGTAAAGTCTCAAAATGAAAGATGGAAGAGACCAAGCTCCTTTATTAATATTGTGTGATCTCAAAAAGTATGTCAAAATGCCTTCATTTCGAAAGCGAAATATTAGTCATCTTTCATTAAACTTGATGCTGCCCATTTTGGAGTACCTAAGAAGTGATGTGCTGGGCCTTGCCTAATTCCTACTCCTGTTCCTGCAACTTTATGGGTTTTAAAAATGAAAGTTAAAATCATGGAAATAGTTGAATTAACCCCTTAATTTTCATAACTTCAGTCAATCTTTTTTTTTAAGCCTTATGTCCAGAATTGTGCCTACAGGTGATTTGCACTACAAAAATCACACCACAGTACACCCTACAACTCCCCTGATGGTTAAAAGAAACACAAAAACGTAGAAGACAGCAATTCTTAGAAACTTGGATCCTACTGATATGCTGCATTTATCTTTTATAATACCCACAGTCTCTTTATCATAATTAAATCATACTGCCACTACATTTTCTTTTTGAATTAAGCAATTGTTTTAGGGTAAGATATTCATTTTTTGCTGAAAGTTGCATTTAGAGAGAAATCATTAAAAACAGCCTAGTTCTTAAAGACACATAATTTGTTCAGGCAAAATATGCCAGAATATAAGACTTTAGGAGAATGGCCCATGCATATGCAACAAATAATCATTGGACAGAGTTAGAAATTTCACGAGAACTAGCTGTCAACCTTTGAAATATTTCTTCTGCTCAAATTCACTTATTCATTCATTGATTCACTGTTAAAAATGAACAAAACTGGTATTTGTAGAATGCTCTGCCTTAAGGACGACTCGGAACAATGTTGACATTGCCACAAAATTCAAGAAAGGTTGAACCTGAAGTGTCACCAAGTGTGACTAAGCTTCACATGCAAACATGCTTTGAACAGTGAGAGAGATGTCATAGCTAATATTTTAGCCAAATATCATGGATTGGTCATTACTGGTGATGTTTTTTACTTTAGTAACAATTTATGCATTAATTTTTTCCATAAAATACTTGATCTTCACATGAATATGAGTTAGCTGGACTTCTACCTCAATCCTTTGGAAGCTATCTTCTTATTTTACTTTACGTGTAATAAGAAAATTCCTTTTTTATGTAGGTATGTTCAAATCACCTTCTACTTTTCAGTGCCCTGTGTGAAAAAAAAATGGGTAGATGTAAAGTTTAAGTGTCTTTGAATGCCTATAGAAAATGACGGTGCATAGGCAAATGTGCTGTTTACACCCTGCCACGCATCTACAAGTGAGGGTTTGGTTCATTTTTAACAACGACAATTCTCTTAGAAGTGGACATGGTATCATCAGATGAGGGTGACTGACCTCCCACCAGAAGAGTGCGTGTTTTGTTTTTCCAGTAGAGTGGATGAGTTTGCAGATGCACATCTACACTCTGTCTTGTTTCTTCTTATGACCAGTGACACGTGTGTAAGAGTTAACCATGAACTTGAGCCATGAAAGATACAGCAATGGCAAAAAGCCAACCTAACCAGCCAACAAAGAGATCAAACCTGTGATCTGGCCCTTATTAGCACCACGCTCAAAGCAAGTGAGCTAATCATTCACAGACTAATTGGGTCCAGACTACATTAGTTAGCTTGTCTTTAAGTTTCTCCTAGCTTAGCCTCATGTATGGGTAAGCCATTAGTAAATGCTATCCTATCACAACGTATTTAAGTACAATATTTTTTTACCAAATATTTGTAATTTTTCTTGTTCCCAAACTTGTATGTTGCAAATTTTCCATATAATAGTCATAAACTTATTTTAAATATTTAAATATGAATATTTTCATTGCTGGGAAACTCATGGACACAAACAGTTTTAAAAAAGCTTACTACTAGTTTTATGAAAAAAAGTAGGGATAAGTGACCATTACTTGGGAAATCAACCAAGCAATGTCCCCTGTGTTAGACTGTTTCCCACTGAAAGTACCATATTTTCAGGACATGAGCTGTCCCAGAGCAACCCTACAATATTACTAGGTAAACCATCTCATTATACAATGAGGAAAACTAATACAATTGAGCAGGGCAGAGACTTCATCTTTGGGGAGAAAATGACTTTATGTATTTATGTATGTATGCATTTATTTTTAGGAAAATAATTAGAAAATTCATGAGGTGAGAAATGAAGAGCCTAAAAGGAATAAAGTTCAAAATTTTTAACAAATGTACAAGAGTTCCTGGTATGAAGAGAAGATCTGGCCACTTGGCAAGAATACAGAACAAGAGATGGAAAAATTACCTGAGGACTTTTTAACAGCAGGACAGTATAATATTAAATTTTAAAGATGTTGTTTTCTGGTGTTATAATGTGAGCTCTAATACCATGGTCTTAAGCTCTGGCAGACAGTTTTACAGAGATCCCTTATTGAAATATAACTCATGTTTGTGGGAATATTCATGACGATGATGATGATGATGATATTTATGGTGATATGTCATCATGATGAAATTAAGGTTAAATAATAATCTACTATTATTAAGTGCTCACTAGATGTCAGGCATTGTTTTGACTGCCTTAAATCATCAATCCTCATATAGCCCTTGAGATGGTAGAAGTTTTATATCTCTTTTACAAATGAAGAAACTGAGACATAAAAAAGGTTAAAATGCATGTTTTTTGTTTGTTTTATTTTTCCAAATATCATTTTTTTATTTTGGAAGATTCACCATCTTGTGAGTATTTTTAATTTTTTTGTAAATTAAAGTATTGTTGATTTACAATGTTGCATTAGTTTCAGGTGTACAGGAAAGTGATTCATTTATGCATACATATATATCTTTTTCAGATTCTTTTCCCTTATAGGTTATTACAATATACTGAGTAGAGCTCCCTGTGCTATACAGTAGGTCCTTGTTGGTTATCTATTTTATATACAGTAGTGTGTATATGTTAATCCCAAACTCGTAATTTATTCCTCCCCTCCCTTTCCCCTTTGGTAACATAAGTTTGTTTTCTACAACTGTGAGTCTTTCTGTTTTGTGTATAATTTCATCTACATCATTTTTTAAAGTTTCACCATATAAGTGATATTATATGGTATTTGTCTTTCTCTGACTTACTTCACTTAGTATGACAATCTCTAGGTCCATCCATGTTGCTGCAAATGGCATCATTTCATTCATTCATTTTTATGGCTGAGTAGTATTCCATTGTATAAATATACCACAAGTCTTTGAAAGACAAGGCTTTGGTGCCTCTACAGAAAGCAAACGTTTACACCCCATTGATTTAGGTACTAAAAGGCAACTGAGGTTTAGCAGATGAAAGGCTCCAGCCAGGACGTTGAATCCCCAGCAAGCAATGAAAAGAGGCAGGACTTCTCAAAATCCTTTCATGGTTGCATGTTCGCAGGGCCATCTATTAACCGGCAGCTCTGATTTCTGTCACTTTACTTCCTGTCTTGGTTCCTGGGTCTCAAGGTTACCCAGAGGTACCTCAATTCTCTAAATTGATAGCCACGTAATCCATTTTCTGCTTTGGTTATTTGACTAATATGGCTTTGGTAGGAATGAATGAAAAGCCACAAGGGATTGTTAAAGAAAGTAATTGTGCAGAAGCAGAAGATGGGAGCTGACTTTGAACAGCGATTTGTCAAAGAAAAAATGATGTGTGAAAAAGAAGCAAAACAACAAGAAGAAAAGATTGAAAAAATGAAAATCGAAGATGTGAAAATTATGCTATTAAAAAGCAGGCAGAGATCCTGCAAGAGTCCCGGATAACGATCCCAGGTTGCCAGCGCGGGTTGGAAGCTGCATATACTGACCTTCTGCAGTTATGAGAGAGTGAAAAAGACTTGGAAGAAGCTGAGGAAGATAAGGAGGTACATTTAGTACTGGATTCAGTGAAGTTAGAAGCCTGAAGTTTTTCTATATAGGGTGTTTTTTTGCATTAAGTCCTGGGATCCATTCCACAATTCATTATTTTGGGGAACTCATAGATATTTCCAGGGCACCAGGGTTGATGCGTCAGCTGGTACGGCACAGCTCTGGGGTGCCCTCATGGTGGCTTGTGGCCGGGACCACCACGGTTGGCTGCATTGCACTGTGACGTTTCAGTGTCATGCCACTCGTGGGATATCTTAAATGTCACTGCTGAGCAGGCCATGGATTCCTTAGCATGTGGGAGAGAACTCACTTAACAGTGTCTCTAACTTATATATAGGTTACCTGCATGAGGTCAGAAACTGGACTCCTTCTAATCGAGGTATTTATCTGAGAAGAAATTGATTCAGTAGTGATATCGACCAGAGTTCTTGGCCTCCTTGATCAATAGAAATTGACTAGAGGCCAGACAAGAAATTGAGGCAAGGCTGTACTGGGGCCCCTGCTGCAGCACGAGGGAAGGAGAACAAAGGACAGGCTCCCTTGCCGGCTCACTCCCTGAGTGGGGGGCGAGCTCGTTCCTTATAAGGGGTGAGGGCAGGGGTGTGTCCAGGGCTGGGGTCGGAGGGCGGATTAGGTGGTCTGCCCGCCCCTTAGGTAGTGCTGAGTGCAGGCGGCGTGTGCAGCTCCCTGCTTTTGCTCCTGAACCCCTGCTTTTGCTCCCGGCTCCTCAGAAGTGGCAGTTGTTTTGTTGTTCTCTTTGTATCTTCTTGTCCATAATTTGCCCCAACTGCTCATGCACGCAGTTATTTTTACTCCCTCACGGTTTCTTTGTATCTGTTGCTTGAGGAGACGTATGTCCAGGTACAAACATGACAGCAAAGGGTCCCAGGTCCCAGCCTGTCTCAATAGCATTTATATTTAAAGTGAAAATAAAGCAACAGTACAGATGAACATGACCCCATGAGACTGACTGTTCATAATCACAATTCATATCTCCACATCTTCAGTTACAAGTGGGTACTTTTAGGTCTACCCGACCTCCTCTGAAGAACTTTGTGCCTTGTTTCATCATTGTGTGTTGTGTGTTTTTGGTTTGAGTGAGACGGGAGGGGCAGGAAGCATTTGGGGAAGAGTCAGGAACTACCCTCAATCATCCCACCCCAGTCCTTGAACAGATGAATGTCCTTAAGTTGCTAAAAGCAAGCACAGCTGCCTGTGGGTAGCAACAACGAGAGTGTCTGGATGTGGCCTCAGGTGCGTGAAGCTGAGGATTCCTCAGTTTCCTCCCCATCGTGTGCAAAGCGTCTGATCCAGGCATGAACCTGCCCTGCACCTGCAGCTCCCTGCCCTTGTCTTGCTCAGCTCCTAGCCCACGAGTCCCGGGATGCACTGCTTCCCCTGGGACAACTCTTTGATTGACAGCTATGGAAAATAGTGCCATTCTGCCATAGGTTCGTCTGCAAACATTGTGTTCTATAACCTCAAACAATTCTGCAAAATGAAAACCTGTTGTTTCATTTACAGCTGTTTTTTTATGCAGAGATCTTATAATACCCCTTTCAAAATTTTCCTCCTCTGTCAAG
Source organism: Balaenoptera physalus (assembly GCF_965194825.1). Lineage (NCBI taxonomy): Eukaryota > Metazoa > Chordata > Mammalia > Artiodactyla > Balaenopteridae > Balaenoptera > Balaenoptera physalus. The sequence goes on from NC_138884.1 coordinate 910,578, forward strand.
GATAATTCTGAGACCATTTTATAGTAGCGAAACACTGTGGTTTTTTTGTTTTGTTTTGTTTTGTTTTTCCATTTTGAACTGGATGTTTGTTCTCTGATGATACTTCCTGGCCTCAAAAGCCTAAAGAAAATCACAGGGGATAAAATAGAGCTCTCTTCCTTTGATGTTTATCCAAGAACATGGAAAAACTATCACTTCTTTCACTGAAAATTCCTTTAATTTATTCCCTTGACTGCTAAGAGATGACAAAGCATTCAGCCTCTAAAATGGAATCAAACAGTATAATAAAAAACCAAAAGAAGTATTCTGAGAAATACTCTTTAAAGCTTCACCATGGTTACAAATGTAAAATTAAGTTTTTGTGTCAAAAAAATAGTACAGTAAAGAATAGATAGAATTTTTTCATAACTCAGGCCAAAAATATTTAGCCTGTAGTGTATTTTAAGTTTTCTTGATGATTCCTGATTATAGTTTTAATTCTATGTTATAAAATTAGGCATACTATAACTTTGAACTTGCTTCAATATATAAATTCTATCTCTTTTATAAAACAAATCATTCTAAATTTCCCAATTTAGAGTGGTTTAATTTAAATAATAGTTAAAATATGATAACAGCGTATGTTTGTGTAGTTGAAGGGAGGTTATACAACCTGTAACACAAGAGGTGCCGTGTGAATGATAACCCCACCCACCAAACATCCCACTGCCCCTGCCTTTCTCTTGCAACTATTTGCTTATAGATAAAAATAATATTCCCGGAATATTATGTATAGTACTCTGTTACTCTCTTGTTGATCATCAGAGTACTTAAGTACATTTAAGTACATGGCATCTGCCTGAGGTTTAGATACAAGTTGGGGCAAACAAGAGTCTGGCCAAAAATGCAGAAAAAGACCTGGGGAGTGAGATTCCATAAAGAATTTTGAAAGCTCTGATATAAACCTAGAAAACCAGAAACTCACATGCATATGCAGGGCTGTGGGTTTGCCCAGAAAATGCCTAAGAGGATTCCAGTCTCTCACCTCTGGGCGACCTTGACGCCCTGCACAAGGAGGAAGTTAAGGTTAAGTCAGAGTGGTAAACAACCTGCGTGCTGAGGCCCCTGCCCACCACATGCACACATACACACACACACGCCCTCAGCAAAGATCGGAAGACATATAATTTCAAAGCATTTTAGGAAATATCTGTACACAAATTCACTGACCAGAGTAAACCATGCAGAGATTTCTGTGTACGCTGATTCTTTTTGTTGACCCTATGGGTAATTATCTCTCAGATTGGAGTCATCCAATGGGAGAAAATGTATTATAAAATTTTATCTACCTTTATTGGTGGTGATCAGTGAAACTACCTTGGTCCCCAAAGGCATTTAGATCACTCTTTTTTTTTTTTTTTTCCTCTTTAAACATCTTTATTGGAGTATAATTGCTTTACAATGGTGTGTTAGTTTCTGCTGTATAACAAAGTGAATCAGTTATACATATACATATGTTCCCATATCTCATATCTCATAGATCAGTCTTAATTCACTGGTTTGGGCTGTTATGAGACAATTGTCTGAGACTTTGGCCTTACAGTTCCAGGTAGAGGCCATGCACGCACCAATACATCCTGCTGTACCTGAAATAATGGCTCAGGCCAGGTAAAAGGTGCATACAGTTACTACAGGAAACGGGCCTGATGGTTGGTTCCGTTGGTTGGTCCATGAACTTGGAGGTCCTCACTACAGGCGGGCCTCATTCTGCGTTTGGAGTTCTGTTGATAGTACAGGACATAATTAAATGCTGCACTGGAAAAAATGGAACAAATTTGGTCTCACACACTGTGAGTAAATTAATTAGAGTGGGTGACGGGGGTATACTCATGGGAAAATTCAGCAGAAGCCAAGAAAATATAGAAACCATGGATGAACATCATTTTGAGATGATTCATGGTGGGTCTCTCATGTTTCTGTATATCTTACAAGGAGGCACACTGGTTACCTTTGTTCCAGACTATCTTTTCAAGGATGTTTCTTATAACAAGTGGCCTTACAAGATAGAGCTAGTACTTCCCTCTGGAGCAAATGGAAGGTTTTTATACTGTCCGTGTAACAAAGACAATGTGTCCATCTGAGACAATAGACTAGCAGATTTCCTGCACACTGCAGAAGATTTGGACTCTTCAGCTAAGATGCAAACTCATTACTTCTGTGTCACCTGCCAGGTCTCTCTCCATCACTCCTCTGGGGAAACGGGAATCAACACAGTATTTTTCTCATGGAACTCGTGGGTCCATGAGTAATAAAATCCTTTGTATCTAACTCAGAAATCTCCTATATTCTGTCAGTATCTATGAAATATAACAAATAACTTCTCAGTTTGTAACTAAAGTCTGACTTTTACAATTTCTTGGCAAACAGATGAAACCCAAGAAAATTAGTAAATTATTTTGAGAAATACTTAGCAAGTTTTCAAGAAAGACATACATTCATAATAAATCCAAACCGAACTCACCTCATGGAAACAAAAAAGGAAAGCAGAGCAGCTTTACATCTGCTAATAAGGAAATACCTGTGGAATAGGGTACATGCTGCCAAAAATATAGTATTTGGGTTCTTGTGGCATCTAACCTGCCAATAATAAATAGTAAACTACATTTTCAACCAAAAATTACAAATCGCATTTATCTCATCTAAACTTTAAAATAAAACGTACTATTCTTTTATGAAAATAAACTTTCATCTAAAATTACAAAATAAATATACAAAAATCACTAAATGGGTAAAAAGTACAAAGGAGATAAGTAATCTTTACATAATATAAATATTCTAATTCTCTTTGACAAAAGCAGTTTACAAAAACCTTACTTTTTTTTTTTAAAGACTTTAGAGCATTTTAGTTTATGGCAAAATTGAGAGGAAGTTGGAGAGTGCCTATACACACTAAACACATTTTTAAATCTACATTTTTACTCAGGTGATGTTGAAAAAATGATACATGTCTTTCTGTCTTCAAAGCCTTCTATTACATTGAAATTCCCTGTCTTTCAGGTTTTCAAAAACACTAACAATGAGAAGGTAAAAGACCATTCCATGAAAATGCCTTGGGAAGCACGACTGGATCCCATGTGCTGAGCCATCCGTGACATAATTCACGGTCATTAGGGTAACCATGAGTGCTTCTCTTCCCCTTTCCTATTCTTAGGTTTGAGTGATAAGAGAATCTGAACTAAGCAAGGGAAAATGATACCATTTTCAATCTCCCACACACACCAGGGTTTAAGAATTTTATTCAATGTACCAAATTTCCTGGGTGTTGTCCTGAATTGGATTGTTCATTTCTGCCAAATTCAACATTAGAAGACAAAAATCCTGAAATCACTTCTCCCACCAATTGCCCCCATCTCCTAAGCCTGCTCCCAAGACCTAAAGAGAAAATATAGGAAATGAATATAATTTGGGGGCTGGAGAAAATGACAGTACTGATTGATTTATTTGTAAATGAACATAGTGTGCAGAAAGAAACTTATACAACAATGTTTTTATAGTTTGAAATAGCAACAAATCTAAAATCTAAATATTCATTGGTGATAAAATGAAATAATATATTTCAGAATATTTTGCAGTGAAATATTATGGAGAAGTGAAAATGAATAAACCACAGCTATGTGTGTCTACGGATAAATCTCAAAAATGTGATATTAGAAAAATAAAGGTTTCAGAAGGATACATACAGCATCACAATTTTTAAATGAAATTTAAGGCCAACAGGCACATGAAAAGATGTGCAACATCACTAATTATAGAGAAATGCAAATCAGAACTACAATGAGGTATCACCTCACACTGGTCAGAATGGCCATCACCAAAAAATTTACAAACAATAAATGTTGGAGAGGGTGTGGAGGAAAGGGAACCCTCCTACACTGCTGGTGGGAATGTAAATTCATACAGCCACTATGGAGAACAGTATGGAGGTTCCTTAAAAAACTAAGGAATAGAATTACCATATGACCCAGCAATCCCACTCCTGGGCATATATCCGGCAAAAACCACAATTCTAAAAGATTCATGCATTCCCATGTTCATTGCTGCACTATTTACAATAGCTAAGACATGGAAGCAACCTAAATGTCCATTGACAGAGGAATGGATAAAGAAGATGTGGTACATATATACAATGGAATATTACCCAGGCATAGAAAAAGAACAAAATGCCATTTGCAGCAACATGGATGGACCTAGAGATTGTCATACTGAGTGAAGTAAGTCAGACAAAGAAAGACAAATATCATATGATATCACTTATATGTGGAATCTAAAAAATGCTACAAATGAACTTATTTACAAAACAGAAATGGAGTCACAGTTTTAGAAAACAAACTTATGGTTACCAAGGGGGAAAGGAGGATGGGATGAATTGGGAGGTTGGGACTGACATATACACACTAGTTTATATAAAATAGATAACTAATGAGAACCTACTGTATAGCACAGGGAAGTCTACTCAATGCTCTATAATGACCTATATGGGAATAGAATCTAAAAAAGAGTGGATATATGTATATGTATAACTGATTCACTTTGCTGTGCACTTGAAACTAACACAACATTGTAAATCAGCTATACTCTAATAAAAAATTAATTAAAAATAAAAAACCACAGAAACCAAAGTACATGCCAATGAAGAATAATACATATAGAATAAAGTTGTGCTTCTGTAAATAGGGATAATGTAACCCAAATTCGCAACAGTGGTTACAGGAAAGAAATACAATGCAATTGGGTAGAGGTACACAGAATGTTCTTGTTCCATTCGCAGTTTTCATTTCTTTGGTTAGGTTGGATATATTATTGTTTGTTATGTTACTCTTCATTTTTATATAATGAAATATTTATTTTTTAAAAAAATAGAAAATACAACCACAATTAGATAAATTAACTGGCTAAGAATTGCAAACATATATTGGGATGTGTCATGAAACTTCTGGATCTTGGCTAATGGTGGAGGTGGATAAATGATATGATATTATCCTTGGTGTCATAATTGAATATTAGAATCTCCAAGCTCAGCCAATATATTTCTATCTTAACATTCTTTGAGATAAAGTACTGCCTCCCTATTTTCCTGCTTTATTTAATTACCCACTGCATGGATTAATCTCAGCTTCATATACCCAAAACTATAAAATAATATGCAAAATCATATGTGTTTTTCATTCATGAAAAATAAGATCGCTAGCTTCTTGAAATCGCAGGATTTCCCGATCCTTACAGCACTAAGCTCCCACACCTTTAGGGTGAAGTCCTCCTCCTCACGGCCCCTGATGAGGCTGTAACACCAATAACCACATTCACATTCTAGCCCAGAGGAGGGAGAAGGAGAAATGGTTTAGGGACACGGTCCAGCACGTGCAAACAGTATTTCCATTTATATCTCCGAGGAAACGTTTGTCACTTGACCACATAGACCTTCAAAGGAGTAGTTGAAGTGTAGTTGATTTACAATATGGTGTTAGTTTCAAGTGTTCAGCATAGTGATTCTGTTTTGTTTGTTTTTTAAGATTATATTCCATCATAGGTTATTACAAGATACTGAGTAGAGTTCCCTGTGCTACACAGTAAGACCTTGTTGGTTATCTATTTTATATATAGTAGTGTGTATGTGTTAATCTCAAACTCCTAATTTATCCCTCTTCCCCTTTCCCCTTTGGTAACCATAAGTTTGTTTTCCACCTTTGTGAGTCTGTTTCTGTTTTGTATATAAGTTCATTTGTATTAGTTTTTACATTCCACATGTAAGTGATATCATATAGTATTAGTCTTTCTTTGTCTTAAACTGGGCATATTGACACATGTATCTAAGATTCAGATTTTAAAGGCAAGGTGAGAATAGGACAGAAAGCTGCGGTCTTCAACACACCCAACAAGCAGCTTTCCTCACATGCCAGGTGTTCTGGTTACTTATTTCTGTATAATGAACTACCCCAAAGTCAATGAATCAAAGCAAGAATCCTTGATGTTCAAGATCGGTGGGTCAGGAGTTTAGCAGGACTCCGCTGTGTGATTCCTCTGCTCCAGGGGTTGAGTGGGGTCGCGTGGTGGTATATAGCTGGCAGCTGGCTGGTCCCCAGGGTATGAGAAGGCTTTCTTTACATCAGAGACTTTGGTGGGCGTGAATTGAAAGTTGGCTGAGTTGGCCCCTTGGGCTTCTCCATGTATTCCCATAGTTTCTTCACATCACTTCTCCAGTGGGTAGTTGCTCTTTTGCATGGTGGCTTAGACTTCAAGAGTGGACGCTCTTAAGAATCAGACTTTGAAACTGTCACGACATACCTTCAAACGCAAGAATGGACAAGTGGGGTCTAGATGCCACCTCATGAGAGAGGAGTGTCAAAGAGTGAGTGGCCATCTTACTCCTGCCCTCCAGACAAGACACTTTTCAGGGTTATTTTGCTTACTCTTATAAAATCCGAATCCCATTCCTCAAACTGTGAAAAATAAAAAGAAATACCCTGGAGAGTTTTCCTAGATACAGATTACTTACAAAAAGTAATTTATTGTTGTAACTACATTGTAGGATTTTTACAATGTAAAGTTCTGGAAGTAATTACCAACTTTAAAAAATATTTTGTTTTTGAGTAAAAACAGTTTGTTATCTTCCTTTTGAGTCAGTCTGAGTGAAAAATTCTAGTGTCACACCTTTCATAATATAGTTTGAATAACAAGAAACTGTATTTTGGGGGTATGTGTGTGTTTCTTCTAGTTTAGGAAGAGATTAGGACAAAAGGACAGGCAAGTGGTCTCACATCAGTTTGCTGTTAATTATAAGGAATTTTATATTTTCTTCTGGGATGAAAATAAAATTTTAAACTTCTAATTTGGTGTTAGATGCAGAAAACAAGATAATCTCAAAATAAACACAGAAGGCATACCACGTGCCATCCAAGATCATCCACAGACACTCCATAAACTATGTAACCTTCTTTAGTTAAATACACACCACATGAGTTCATTCTTCACTGACTGGACACACATTTTGCTACTTTGTAAGTAATAAAATAAGAAAGAGGCCATTTCTGAAAATGTTATTTGGAGATCCTGAATTTATCTAAACATTCAAATTCTTAATTGGAGATCACGGGCTTTTAAAAGCTCTCTCTCCACTATTCCATTGTTTTAACTTTATTTTGAAATTATTTCAGACTTACAAAAAAGGTTAAAAATCTTACAAATAATTTCCATATATCCTTTAGCCAGCTTCCCCAAAGACTAATATCTTATAAAGTCATAGTACAGTTATCGAGACCCAGGAAATTAACAGTAATAACACATTATTCACTAATCTACAAACTTTATTCAAGTGTTCCCATTTGTCCCACTAATGTCCTTTCCCTGGTCCAGGATTCAATCAGGACACACACTGGATTTGGTCATCCGCTGTCCTCAGCATCTTCCAATCTGTGGCAGCTCCCAGCCATCCTGCCCTTCATGAACGTGACACTTTGGAAGACTAGAGGCCAGTAATTTTGTATATCTCCCTTCATTTGGGTTAGTCTGATATTTCCTCATGTTTATGTTTAAGTTGCAAATTTTTTTTGCAAAAATACCAGAGAATTGGTTCTGTGCTCTCCTCAGTGCATTATATTAAGGGGTATATGACACTTATTTGTCTTATTACTGGAGGTGTTAACACAAAGCTTGATTAAACTGATATCAGCCAGGATTCTCCACTGTAAAATTACAGTTTTTCTATTGATAATTGGAAAGTATTTTGGGGGGAGGCACAAATAGAGTGTGAAAATATACTTTTTCTCATCATACTTCTGACCACTGATTGTTTTTTCCTGTAAAAGTTATTACTGTGGTATACGCCAAAAAATGATTTTCTATTTCCATCATTCGTTATACATGTATAAATGGGAAATACTACTAATTAATTAAAATCATTCTGGATTTTATTTTCCATTCTACTGTAGTTTTGTGATAACAGTTATTAACATTGATAACAATAACTAAATTTGAAAATAATCATGAGTTTTAGGTTTTGTTTCCTCTCTGATTTGGGGTAGCTATTGCTAACATTACATTGATTTATTTGTTATTAAGGCCATTTGGTAGGGAAATATTAAGGAAATTCCACCTTCTCCTTATCTGTCTTTTCTTCTCTTCAAAAACTTTTTATTTTTTTAAGTCATACTTCCTTTACATTTTCCACTTCTTTCTTTCTTCTCTATCACCTTCCTCACACTGAAGATACTAACCATAATATAAAGGCTTTGGATGTGATACCATTTGAAGAAAAATAAATTAAATGACAGAAGAGAAGACAACAGCATCTTATTTTGGTTTTATTTCCTGAGCCAGAAAATTGACGCAATAGTGAAATGAGCGAAAACTGCTTGACATGGCAAAAACTATCAGTAATGCAGTTCTGTTTGCTTCTACAGCCCCTAGAAAAACAAGTTGGAAGCAAAATTCAAACAAACCAAGGGACTAGTAGGAAAGGAATTAAGTACACAAGTTCAAAACAGAGAGTAACTGTTCCCTAAAGGATTTGTAAAACAGAAGAATTTCAGCTGAATCTTGAAATGTGTCTGACATTGTTTGAGCAAAAGGAGAAGCAGCCCTTGGGCCATAGATCGAATGTTTTGAGGATTCAGGGAAGTGTCAGTTTGGAATTCCACCCACAAAAGCAAAGTGGGGCTGGGATGCTGGTAGAGGTGTGTAGCTGCACGATTACTGAGGACCAACGAATAGGAGTCATTGAAGAATGATTTCAATTAAAAAAGAAAACAGACCTATAAATTAAGTTAATTTTCATCTGAAGAATAGTTAAGAATAGTTAAGGAAGAATAGTGAAGTGAACTTGGCCATGGCCAAGTTCATCTCAAGGGAGAAAACAAAACATTTTAAAGAGCAATCCTTCTACGCCATCATTTTATCATGGGTACATGATAAGAACAAGTTATTTTGTGATTTCTCTGATAAAGTTAAATAGCCCAATAAACTGAATCATAACTGAACCTTGGCCCCATCCTTAACCTTTGCATACTTCTGGCCCTTCATCTGCACAATCTAAATGGCAAATGACCGGCCCATTAACTAGTCCCCACCTACAAAGCGTTCCCAGCTCCCAAGATAACCTTCAGCTTGTACCAGAGATGGTGGCTCCGGGGAAGTCTCGCCCGATGCCATCTGCTGCTCAGGTGCCCTTGAACCTGTGTGGACCAGCTCTGCCCCATCCCGTGAAAGAGACCAGCAAGCACAGGGAGAAAGAAAAGTGACTTTGGATCATGCTGTTAAACTACGTGCACCTTAAAATCCATTTTCCAGAACACTGTATCCCACTTCTTAAATATTTTGTCATGTACTATTTTAACAATAATTCCCACATTGTTCCCCCTTGAACTTGTTGAGACCAGTTTTGTGATTAAGGTAGCACTAGCAAGCCCAGAGCAAACTAACTTACAGCCCTAAATAGACTCAAGTTGGTGACTTGGTCATTAAACCGAACATCTATAAGTGCTCACTGTGTGCAGTTACTTTCTGAACTCTTTTTTTCTCTGCAAATTATCTCATGTATTCTTAAAAAAAAAAAAAACCTCACAAAGTAGGCATAATTGTGATTCCATTTTCATGGGAAACAAAAGTTAAGCAGCTTACCCCAGGTCATAGTGTTAATAACTGTGGAAGCCAGGATATGGACCCAGAGGTATAACATAATCTAATTAACCCGATTTTCTCTTGATATGTCTAATTTTTCATTTACAAGTTACATAATTTTCTGTACCATCAATGAGCACCATTCATGAAAGAGAAACACATATACTCACTTAACTCAGTTTCCTTAAATATTTTGTCACTTGATCAAGCATGTAAAGTACCTTTGTAAAATGCAGCCTAATATCATTTTTGAATGGAAAAAGGAAACTGCTATTTGATAAGTAGCTAAGTACTAGAAATTCTGGGCGGGGCTGGATCTCAGTGGGGAGAGAAGGGGCAGGAGACAGGAGCTGCATCGAGGGAGCCTAGCAGTGGCGATAAACACAGTTATAGGAAGGAACGCTACAATGGCAGAGAGAGGGACCATAAGCTACCACATTTGCAATTTTGCTTTTCTTTTGGCTCATGACTTATTCTGTAGTGGTGTATTATTTTAAAATTCTGTTTTTTTCTAATTATATTGCTGCCACTTGCTCATGAAAAAAAGTAAGCTTGTGAAACAACACATAGACACACACACAAAGGATGTCAACCGCAATCCCATCAAACAGACTTAACCTCTGTGAATAGTTTTGCCAACAGGCAGTGAAAGAGTTAATATTCTGACTGGGGTCTGGAACCCAGGGAATTCTCTGAGACACCTAATAGAATGTGCCAATCCTGTGATAAAAGTTAATGGTAAAATACAAAAAGTCAAAGAAGCAAGACCAATAATGACACAGATATTCAAGGACTGAAAGTTTGGATCACCTAATAGTCTTTTATCAATGACAAATCTCCTAATTTGATCATTGTACCGAGGCTATGCAAGAAAATGGCCTTGTTCTTAGAAAAGGTCTCTAAAGTGTTTAGTCATAAAAGGGCATAAAGTTCCAACTTAACTCTTGAATAGTCCAGAAAAATGTAATGTGCATACACATAAATAGAGAGATGATGAAAAAGTAAACGAAACAAAAATGTCAATAACTGGTAAATCTGAGTAAAAAGATATATGGGAGTTGTTTGTACTACTCTTGCAACTTTTCTGTAAATTTGAATTATATCAAAAAGTTACCAAAAAAAGATAGTTCAGATCACCTGACCAGGTGAAGAGGTTAAGATCACTTCACTACATAAGATGCTGACTGAGGCTACAGACTGAATGAACTGGTTCCTGGAAGAAGGAGGTTATAAATGCAATTACAGCCAGTTTGCAGAGATGAGAACTAAACAAGACACATGCATGTCCTTGCCATACCTATACTCTTTCATACAAGACCTACGATTACTATTCAACTCGATACTTCAGGATTTAAGTGACAAGATATTAAAGGGAGACTGTGACTGAAAAATGAATAACACATAATCACCCAGAGTTAGGAATTCAATATATGGAACCATCCATAAATTGAAAAACTTAATAAGCCTATAATCGAGTCATATCTTGTAAAAATTGTGAGCGAAGCTATGGACACATAGAACTGATGTGAATAACAGAGACAAAAATTCAACAAAGTTTTTGAGAAGGTATCACTTCCAAATGAACCACTTGCCTGAATTAAAAGAGGCGGATTGTCTAAGACTTAAAATAGCCTTTTCGATGTTCCACCTCCCCAAACGTCAATAAACAGGAGTCAGGTTAAAAATTTCTGCACTCACCCAAAATAGCATGTTCCTCAATGTTTTCTAATCTGTGGAAGAGGAAGATAATGTCTTCCAGGAGACAGAGTCAAAAACCAGGGAGAACCATGGCGCCCCTCCCAGGGAGGGGACATTTCCCACCCTTGGGATAAAACCCGCACATTCTCCCCATGGGGTTCCAGATTTGCTATGTCCTAGGGATGGCCTGGGCCTCCATGGTTCTCTTCCTGAAAGGAATATTTACTGGGGTTTTCTGGATCTGTTCAACCCTTGCTTTTGGTGTGTGCGGGGAAAGAAGGAAAACCATCTGTATAGTTAATAGGTTTATAGATAAAGAAGATCCATGTAGAGACAATGTTCAGATGATCACAAATCCTGGAACTGTGGCTTTGGGGTTAGGTCCTCTGAGAAGGGGGTGAGAATAGTTTATGTGCACGGGAAGAAAAGCAAATATTTTTATCAAGAGGGCAAGTGCATTAGGTGGTATTATTGTCGAAGGATCCCCTCTCCTACTGAGCCCATTCTCACAAGATGTCAGGTTGAGCCAAGTAGCAGCTGGGGGCCAAGAAATAGTTGTAGAAATTTATGTGATAGCAAGTGGTTCCGACGTTGCTCTTTCAGTTGTGCCGAGATTGTCCTAGATGTTGGCGGCTCATCTCGCCTGGGTCCATCAGTGGAGCAAAAAGGAGTGAGGGCCATCTTTAGCCTACTTGTAACGACCGTGAGAATTATATCTATGCTTCTGTTCGCCACTGAGATTTTGAGATTGTTTATTACTGCAGCATAATGTAGGAGAATCTAACCAATACACTGGAAGGTTAGTTAGGGAGAATCAGTTTCTACACGACAGGAAAGAAGACTAGTATTAGTGGTGATGGTCACTGAACATGGAAAGCAGATGTGTTATTTGTCTACTAATTCAACAGATACTTCTTGAAGACAGCAGCTGTATTCAGGAATGGTGCGATTGTCGCTATTTTTTCTGATGTCCAGAAATGCATGTGACTGAGGTTTTCTTATTGTGAAATGTGGGAAATTGGTGATCTAGGACAAGAAGAACAATAGCTTTGCAGGAGAAATTTAAAAATTATTGTTTTATTGTGGTCAGCATATGCCAGTGTGAACCAAGTACAAAAGTATGCAGACTATTTCGGATAAAAATCAAGAATCTGTCATTAAATCTGGCAGTTATTTGGAAGGATGTCCCACACAGGCAGCTTAAAGAACAATCAGCAGAAGATCCAGCAAGAAAGTCTTTTCCTCTTGGACTTGAAGCTCTGTGGGCCTCATGAACATACATGAGTTTAGCAAGTCCAAAGGAAAGACAGCCATGAATTTCCATAATTGACTTAACAGTTGGTGGCCTGAAAGTAAGTCTAATGGCATCCCTAATTCTACACTAACATCCTTTTGGAAGAGACAATAAACAGAGAAGGCCCAAAACTGATGTAAGACACACAGCATATATGAAGACAGTAAAGGTAAATGCCCCAGTGAGTGTGAGATAAACAGACAGCATAGCACAGTTACCAGTTGGTCATGAAATTTAGTGCAATCTTAAAGAGAGAAGCACTCACATGGCCAAAAATCAATATATTTCTATTAGTTCATTTATATAAGGAAGTGAATTGAATGACTAAATGAAAAACTCACATAAGGCAACAAAGAACAAATATTTTTTGATGTTGCAAAAAGAATTATAGGAAAAAAGAATTTTATAATATGGAAGGTACCAAGGGAATTGTAGATTAACCTACTAGGCAAGTTGAAGGGACTTAAATGTAAACTCCAGAGAGAGACTTTCTCTATGGAGTGAGATGAAGGACTTCAGGACTCAGAAAAAGAGGAGCCCATCGAACTGACCTGGAAAAAAGGAATGTCATTTAGAAAAAATCAAACCATGAGAGGAATCTCACAAATTCCATTATTGTAAACAAAGTAACATCAAGGAAAAAAAAATAAACAGAGGGGAGAGGATCAAGACGGCAGAGTAGGAGGACAAGGAGCTTGCCTTCTCCCAGACACAACTAAATTACTTCTACATGAGGAACAGTTCTCACTGCAGACAAACTGGAGACGGGCAGAAAGACTCATCCACAGCCAAGGCTGTGAAGAAAGAGCCACACGCAATCAGGGAGGAAGGGAGGAGAAACGGTCAGATCAGGACCTGTGCCTGCAGGAGGGGGCACAGAAGGTGGGGTTACATGGGCTCAGAGATCCTCCCTGGGGACAGAGGGGTTCAAATCACAAATTGGACGTCCCAGCCCTGGGGTCCAACACCAGGAAGATGAGCGCCCTTAGCTGGATTGGAAACCAGTGGGACTTACAGGACGGGTGTAAGGCCTCTAGACTCTGCTCTTGAAGAGCACACACACACATGCTTACTCTTGGGAACAGTGCAGGGGAAGCAGGTTGAAACTGCTTGGGGCTCTGGGTGGTTTCCTGTGACCACCCCAGCACATGCCCTGGCCCACACTGCATGCCTGCTCCAGCCCCTCTTGCTCCAGTGCAGTTTCCTACTAGGGTGAATGTTCCTGTTGCCAAGGGGAGTGAGCATTTGGGGGCAATGAAGATGGCTGAGACCCTGCACTGCCTCTAAATTGGGCAAGGATGGCCAATGCTGGTCCTCATAGAGGCAGCAGATCAGGAGCAGTCTGGAGCTCTGACGGGTGTGCTGGCACCAAGTGCATGATCCACCCCCTCTTGCTCTGCCATGGCACCCCCCTGGAGCAAAGGTGCAATTGCTGGGAGGGGGGGGAGACACACACATAGAAGGAATAGAACCAATGTGGACCTGACCCTCAGGACTTCTGCTCCAGCAACTTGGGACAAGCAAGCTGTGATGGTCACTGAGCAGAGGCAAAGCGCAGATCATACTTGCCTGGGGCTCTAGGTCCTCCATCTCCAGCCCCACCTCCCACCAAGGTGAGAGCTGCCAGCACACCCTGGGGGAAGATGTGACCCATGCTCACTACAGATCCAGCTCTCCCCAAAGCCACTGGGCACATGCAGGCTGCATAAGAATGCTATCACACAAGGATACCACTTCGATAACAGGATAAGTAACTGTTTTATCTAATTTCATAAAGACAGAGAAGGTTAAACAACATGAGAAGACAGAGGAATTTGTTTCAAATAAAAGAACAAGAATAAATCCCTGAAAAAGAACAACTAATGAAATAGATAAATCATTTGCCAGATAAAGAGTTCAAAGCATTAGTAATAGGAATGTTAAATGAACTTGGGAAAAGAATAGATGAAAACAGTAAAATTTTTAATTGGGAACTAGTAAATGTAAAAAAGAACTAGTCAAAGTTGAAGAATAAAATAACTGAAATCAAACAAGCAAATAAAAATGCATTAGAAGGAATCAACAGCAGATTAAGTGATACAGAAAAATGCATAGGTGATCTGAAAGATAGAATAATGGAACTCACCCAATCAGAATATCAAAAAGAAAACCAAATTTTAAAAACTTGAGGACAGTTTAAGGGTCCTCTGGGGCAACATTAAGCATACAGATGTTTGCATTACAGGGGCCCCAGAAGGAGAAGAGAGGGAGGAATTAGAGAAATGCATTTTATGAAATTATGGCTGAAAACTCTCCAAACCTGAAGAAGGAAACATAACCCGGTTCAGAAAGCACAGAGAGTCCAAACGAGATGAACCCAAAGAGATGCACACCAAGCCGTCATAGTTAAAATGGTAAAGGTTTACTATAAATAGAGAATTTTGAAGGCAACAAGAGAAAACTAAGACTTGCATATAAGGAAACTCCATAAAGGCTATTAGCTGAGTTTTCTGCAGAAACTTTGCAGGCCAAAATGGGGTGGCAAGATATATTTAAAGTGCTGAAAGGGAAAAAACTACAACCTAGGACACTCTACCCAGCAAGATTATCATACAGATTTGAAGCAGAGACAAAGAACTTCTCAGACAAAAACTAAAATTGTTCGTCAACACTAATCTACACAACAAGAGGTGTTAAAAGGTCTTCTGTAATTGGAAAAGAAAAGGTCATGAAAAAAAGTAAAAATCTATAGGAAAGGAAAAATCACACTACTAAAAGCAAATATATAGAAAAGGCTGTGAATCAACCACTTAAATAAGCTAGCACAAATACTAAAAGACAAAAACTGTAAAATCAATTATACCTACAATAAACAGTTAAGAGATAGACATGAAGACATAAAATATGGCATCAAAAACACAAAATGTGGGCAAGGGAAGTAAAAAATGTAGATCTTTTAGAATGTGTTTGAATTAAAATGACTACAAGTTTAAAACAAGTAGATATAGCTATAGGTCAGCATATATGAACCCCATGGTAACCACGGATCAATTGGGAACAAGAGAAATACAAGAACAGAGTGAAAGGAACACAAGCATACTACTAAAGAAAATCATCAAACCACAGGGAAGAAGCTAAAAGAAGAAAAGAATAGAGAACTACAAAAATAACCAGAAAACAAGTAACAAAATGGCAAAAAGTGCATATATATCAATAATCACCTTAAATATCAATGGTTAAACTCCAATTGAAAGATATAGGGTAGCTGACTGAATAAAAAACAAGACCCATCTATATGCTGCTTATAAGAGACTCACTTCAGAGCTAGAGATACACAGAGACTGAAGATGAGGAGATGGAAAAAGATATTTTATGTAAATGGAAAATACCTTCAGACAAATGAAAATAAAAACAACTTTCCAAAATCTATGGGATGCAGCAAAAGCAATTCTAAGTTTTACAAAGGAAGTTTATAGCTATACAGGCCTATCTCAAGAAACAAGAAAAGTCTCAAATAAACAACATAACCTACCATCTAAAGAAATTAGAAAAAGAACAAACAAATGCCAGAGTCAGCAGAAGGACTGTAACAATAAAGATCAGAGAGGAAATAAATAAAATAGAGATCAAAAAAATTAGAAAAGACCAATAAAGTGAAGAATTGGGGTTTTTTTGAAAAGATGAACAAAATAGATAAGTGTTTAGCCAGGCTCATTAAGATAAAAAAAAGAGGAGTACCCAAAAATAAGAAATGAAAGAAGAGAAATTACAACTGACATCACAGAGATACAAAAAATCATAAGAGAATACTATGAACAGTTATTTGCCAACAAATTGGACAATCTAGAAGAAATGGACACTTTTCTGGAAACACACAATTTTCTAAGACTGAATCAGGAAGAAATAGATAATCTGAACAGACTGATCACTAGTAGTAAAACTGAATTAGCAATTAAAAACCCCCAGCAAACAAAAGTCCAGGACATGACAGCTTCACAGGGGAATTCTACCAAACATTTAAAGAGTTGATACCTATTCTTCTCAAACTATTCCCCCAAATTAAAGAGGATGGGACACTCCCAAATTCATGCTACAGGACAACAATTATCCTGATACCAAAACCAGACAAAGACACTACAAAAAAAGAAAATTATAGGACATTATCTCTGCTGAGTATAGATGCAATAATTCTCAACAAAATACTCACAAACCGAATTCAACAATATATTAAAAGGATCATACATCATGATCAAGTGGGATTTATTCCAGCGATGCAAGGATGGTTTATTATCCACAAAGCATTCAATGTGATACACCACATTAACAAAAGGAAAGATAAAATCACATGATCATCTCATTAGATGGAGAAAATGCATTTGACAAAATTCAACAGTCTTTTATGATAACAACTCTCATCAAAGTTGGTATAGAGGGAACACATCTGAACATAATAAAGATCATTTATGACAAACCCACAGCTGACATCATACTCCATAGTGAAAAGCATTTCCTTTTCACTATGTTGTCAAATGTAACAATCTTTTCTTTTATTGCCTTTGGATTTTGAATCACATTTACAAAGCCTTTTCCAACACTAAAACTAAAGAGAAATTCACCAATGTTTCTTTCTAGTACATCCATTGTTTCATTATTTACGTTTAGATACAAAATCTATTCTTATGTATGGTGTGAGATATAATTTTAACTTTTTCCAAATGGTGACCTAGTTGTCCTTCACCATTTATTAATGTCAATCTTTACTCCAGTGAACTGAAATGCCAGTTTGTCATACATTAAATTTCCATATGTATTTGAGGTTAATTTTGGACTTTCTATTCTGTTATTCTATTTGTCTATCCATATATATTTTAAATATTAAAATTTTTTTTCATCATATAGATTTTGCACACTTTTTGTGAAATTTATCTCCATATATTTATTCTTCTTTGTTGCGATCTTAAATGGTATTATCTTTGCTATTGTATCCTCTGTTTATTATTTGTGTATATGAAGATTACTGGTTTTCTATGTTACTTTTATATACTGCTAACTCAATTCATTGATATCTGAGTTAGTTTTAGTGTTGATTTGATGGCGTTTCTACCTAGACCATCATATCTGCAAATAGAGATAGTTTTCTTCTGTCTTTACCCATTTTTAGTCTCCAACTGATTTCCCTTATTTAATTGTCCTGGCTAATAATATTTCTATTACAATGCCAAAGAGTAGCAGAGGTAGATATAAATATAAGTACAGATACACACATAATAATGTTAAGAAAGTATAATTCCATTCCTATTTTCTTTAGAGTTTTCATTATGAATGTATATTGAATCTTTTTAAGAGCTTTTTCAGTGTCTATAGAAATAGACTTGTGATGTATTGAATTAAGATGAAGGAAGAAATGAATGTGGACCAGTGAGAAGGCAAGTTATGGAGGAAATTTAGGGGAAAGATCGAATGTAGAAATTCTTACAGACAAGAAAGGGTAAACCTGTGTGGTTTGTATTGGCACAAAGGAGTCATTCTTAATGCACGTAAATCTATCAGTTTTCTAAAAACAGTAATTATTTTTCTGAGGTATATATGTATTTCTGAAAGCATAATAAGAAGATATTTTATGAAGAACTAAAGACTAGTGAAGCAGAGACCTATCTTTTTATTCCTCTTGTTGCTATGGAAACTTTTCAGCATCAAAAGCTGATTTCACAATGAATACTTTGGAACAATTACACACAATAACCAATCTGCTGTATAATTTATCTGAGGTTTTAGAAGCCTCCCAGATGCCTCAAATTCTTAAACTTTTGAAAATAATTTCTTATGTATTTTATTATTATGAATTAAGATGATAAAATGTTGCTGTTTGGATAGTTCAACATCTATCAAAATTTAAATTAAATGTAAGAATAAAATGGAGATTGGCATCTAAATCATATCTTGGGCCTTAGGAATTTTTTTTTTCATTTTTGTTTAACATGTTTGGCAACATTGTTTCTTATGAATCAAATACTTCATATTCAAGAAAAAGCACCTTAGTCTACTTTGCAGTACGTGACCTTTACTTAGGACTCAATTTTAATTTTAACTAGATTTGTCCAAAATATCTTTCAAAATGTAAATGTACATGCCCTCTGTCAAAAATTATTATAATCTAGATATGACTTTAAATAATCCAAAATTAAATTAAAATGTCAATGGAATAACTGAGAAGTAGTCTCTCTTATTAAACTAAAACACCTCTGTATAATTAATGTATAGCCCTAAGAGTTAAATAGGATATTACAATAAAGTCATCATTCCACTTTAACAGGTTCTATGATATGTCAGGTATGCCTCCGGTTTGTAGAAATATGAATTCTAAAGAGTTTCTAATAGAGTACCTCATTATAAGAAACTAGTTACAATAGCCAGGACATGGAAACAGACTAAGTGTCCATCAACAGATGAATGAATAAAGAAGATGTGGCACATATATATAATGGAATATTACTCAGCCATAAAAAGGAATGAAATTGGGTCATTTGTAGAGCTATGGATGGACATAGAGTCTGTCATACAGAGTGAGGTAAGCCAGAAAGAGGAAAACAAATATCGTATATTAACACATATATGTGGAATCTAGAAAAATGGTACAGATGAACCTAGTTCCAGGGCAGGAATAGAGATGTCAACGTAGAGAACAGACGTGTGGATGTGAAGGGGGGGAGGGGGGGTGGGATGATTTGGGAGATTAGGATTGACATAAATACACTACCATGTGTAAAATAGGTAGCTAGTGGGAACCAGCTGTATAGCACAGGGAGCTCAGCTCGGTGCTCTGTGATGACCTAGGTGGGTGAGATGGGGGTTGGGAGGGAGGTCCAAGAGGGAGGGGATATGGGGATATATGTATACAAATAACTGATTCAATTCATTGTACAACAGAAAGTAGCACAACATTGTAAAGCAATTATACTCCAGTAAAAAAAAAAAAAAACTAGAAAACAAATACAAATTGAATTAATCAGTAGAGCTGGTTTAGACATTCAGTAATAAATCAGCCAACAGTAGAAGGAGTCATGAAGTATTAAAAAATACATACAGAAATCTGCTAATAAAAGTGCATACAGAATTGTGAAACTTAGAATCAATACTGTGGAATTAGATCAATATCGTTAAAAAGACCATGTTACAAATACTGTCATTTTATTTCTCCAAGAATAATAAATGATAAAAGTCATTTACCAAATAATAATGGTATAAATTAAGTAAAATTTCAACAAAAATGTTGAGGACGTACAAGATCAATGACAAATCATAAGCTTCTACTACTTTTCTCTTGGCTCAGCTTTCCCTACCTTTCGAGCTGTAATTTCAAACTTTTATTATAACTCTTACAGTATTATTATCATGTGACTTGATAAAGATGCTGACACATGGCAACTTAGCACCTTTGCTGCACATGAAAAATATAAAATACTCACAATGCCATAGTGAAGTGAATTTTTCTCATTACAAGTTAGAAACTGATAGAAAAATGTTAAAAAGTTGACAATTTTTTAAAATATCTGTTTCATTGGAATACATAAAAAACTTCTAAATTATCCATTTATAAAAATGCCTTGACAGGATACTATTGCTATCCTCATATCTCAACCTGAAATTTTAATAAAAATAAGAAAAGACAAAGAATATGGAAATAAGGAAGGTAGGAAAGAGAAAGGAAGAGAGGGGGAGGGAGAACAAGAGGAGAGAAAGAAAGAAAGAAAGAAAGAAAGAAAGAAAGAAAGAAAGAAAGAAAGAAAGAAAGAAAGAAAGAAAGAAAGAAAGAAAGAAAGAAAGAAGGAAAGAAAGAAAGAAAGAAAAAGAAAGGAAGGAAGAAAGAAAGAAAGAAAGAAAGAAAGAAAGAGAGAGAAAGAAAGAGAAAGAAAGAAAGGGAAAGGAAGGAAGGAAGGAGAGATAGAGAAAGAGAAAGAGAGAGAAAGAAAGAAAGAAAAAGAAAGAAA
Organism: Balaenoptera physalus; assembly: GCF_965194825.1. NCBI lineage: Eukaryota > Metazoa > Chordata > Mammalia > Artiodactyla > Balaenopteridae > Balaenoptera > Balaenoptera physalus. The sequence continues at coordinate 931,188 of NC_138884.1, forward strand.
GAAAGGAAGAAAGAAGAGAGAAAAAAGGAAAAGAAGGAATGAATCATATATTCTGACCATAGATAACTGGGCCAGATGTTGGCCAGAAGTTGCTGAATCTTCAAGTAAACCCAAGCCTTTGGATCCTTTCCACGGCTGATGCGGGGTAAACCTCAGGAAGCAGGCATACGTCCAAGCATAGCGCTTACCTGAGTATCGCACCTCATACACCATTTAGGACACCTTAAGCGTTGGACTATAGTGATGGCTAGTGATACTGAGTCACGTGGCTAGGAAATTTTCTTACAGTGATTGCCAAAGGTTTCAAGTAGATCGTCTAAGGTAGACTCTTTAGATTAATATTTCTACTTTGTTCCTTCCCTAACACATTCCCACGGGGAAATTGAAAGACAAAAACGGTCTAGTCATACATCACCAAATACTCCTATCAGGTTGTAGCTATCCTTAGAAAAATAAATCACGGCAGAGAAACTCCACCCCCGACCCCATGTAATTTGTGGCTAAAATAATCCATGAAAAAAATTCTGAAGCTGTGACAACACAGCATAGATTTGAAGGTGTGATTAATCTTGCTAATGTAAGCAGTTCAACAGAAAATTAAGGACATTTTCATGCTTTTTTAATAGACATTTCAGTAAGTCTTCCTGTTCTGGTATGCCAAAGGACAAGTTCGAATGTGTGCTTATTTCCTATTCAGAACAAACTCATTAGACTCCTTGGGAGACATAAGATGTGTCTTAGCCTAGAGTTAATTCCTCTTCCCGGAGGAGACCTAAATGAGGAAGGGGGAAGGGCAGTAATTAAGAGGAGGCACTCTGGAGTGGGGGTGTCTTAGCGACCAGCTCAGCTCTGCTGCTTGACCGCAAGAACACCGGCGTCTCAATGCTGTGGGTCAAACCTCAGTTTCTGCATGTGTACGGGTAGATTTAATGGTGCCTGAGGCTACAATAATATGTGAGACCTGGCCAGCTGTGTAAATCTGAGCAAGTCTGGGTTTCACATTCTTCATCGGCAAAAAATAAATTTTGTGTTTTGAATATGTACCCACCTTACGGGACTATTGTAAAGATTAAAGTAGATAAGACATGTGCCTGGCTAAAATGGGCACTTCCAACAAACAGCTAATTTTATTATTGTTTTCCAAACGGAAATTAAAATGTAGTCTCAGTAGAAATATAATTTAAACTACTGAAGGACTTTTATGTAAGGTTGCCTTTGAAACACGGATCAAAAAGAAGCTCTTGATATGAAAAACTTCTGGAATTAAAGAAATACCTCTATGATCTAGCTTATAGTGATTGAGCTATTATTCCTGTTGGAAGCCCTAATGTTCACAAATGTCTCTGCCAAGGTAGAACAGCAATTGACAAAGGCATTGTTCATCCACAGTCTCTAAGCTGGAAAAAGCCCCGGGAGCTGAAGTACAGAATACCTGCCTGATCTGCTGTGTACCTGCACCCTTTCTCATCCCCACAGCTGCATGGCTCTGATTGCTGGGAAGTGGAAAGCTGTTACCTGTGCATGAACCTTGAACAGTGTGTTACGTTGCCACCTGATGCCTTGCAGGAGTTCATGGGTGAAGTCTAAGGCTTGGCTTGGGTGAGAGCTTGCACGCTCCTGGTACTGGGATTCTGTCTCTTTCAGGATGTTCAAAACTAATCCTGCCCTTATAAACCATTTGTGTGTCTCACATGTTTAATGTCTTCTGCGCCTTTGTCTACTGATTTGTTTGTTATTCTGTTATATATGTGAATGATGTACACATTTTAAGGAAGGTAGCTATTTGATACATTTTTCTTCAAATCTTTTCTTTCTTGCCTTCTAATTATTTTTGATTTCCAAACTCTCATTTTAATATGTCCTCATAACTGCTATGAAAATGAAAAGAACTTATATATATTATAAATGTAGGATTTATCACATAGGGAAAACTAAGTATCATGAAGATTATAATTATTACACGAACAATGAACAAACCTGAATTCATCAACATTGCTTAATTATATGTGATTATCAAATATTTTAATTTGATTAGTAAATATTTGATTACTATAAATACTTTATTTTTTAAAATATAGGCACATTTACATGCATACCTATTTACATAGCTGCATACTTAAATTTTGTATATATACAAACTTATGTTTGTATATATACACACATATTACAGTTAGTAAAACCAAACATGATAGAGAAAAGGAGTTTTTAATCTATAAAAATTTAAGTTCTTATGTACAGATATGTTTATTTTTCATTTTTATGTTAGTAATTTTTTGACATATTTTTAAATGAAGAACAGAAATTTAGACATAAAATTTAATAAAATATTTAAACAATTTTAGATATTTTGATCCTGCAGAAATTCATATTTAACTGATAAATGCCTAATCTCAGATTATGCCTTCTAAAAAATTATTTCTCAACTATAATGAATTATCTTAACCCAAATACTTTCAATAGAAGTGAAGAAATATATGAAAGTTATATATACATTTTTAGAAACAGAAGCCCATTCACTCTTTTTTTTTTTTTTTTTTTTTTAAAGGCATGTTTTTCTTTTTTTTTTTTTTTAATTTTTATTTATTTATGGCTGTGTTGGGTCTTCGTTTCTGTGCGAGGGCTTTCTCCAGTTGTGGCAAGCGGGGGCCACTCTTCATCGCGGTGCGCAGGCCTCTCACTATTGCGGCCTCTCTTGTTGTGGAGCACAGGCTCCAGATGCGCAGGCTCAGTAATTGTGGCTCACGGGCCCAGCCGCTCTGCGGCATGTGGGATCTTCCCAGACCAGGGCTCGAACCCGTGTCCTCTGCATTGGCAGGCGGATTCTCAACCACTGCGCCACCAGGGAAGCCCCCATTCACTCTTAATACAATTACAAAACATAAATCTATTATTTAAAGTATTCAGATGTTTTCAATACTATAGCATATTTAGAGAATGAAGGTATGAATTTTCCCATTGTAAAGACAGTTTTTCCCTTGTTAAATCATAATAAAATAGAATTCTGTATCACTAATTAATGAAATATATCACACAGATTTTTTAATTAGTTCCCGTCATAGTTCAGCACTAAGTTCTTCTCCTCATTTTACTCTGTTATTTACATTTACACAAAGATAACAGGGGAAAGAAAAGGTGATAGGAGTCACAGGACACACAAAAATGTAGAATATACTAGAGCGTCCCATCGTGAAAAAGAATATAGATGTAAGGCAAGTCAAGGGAACATTTATCAGAACTTCAGGTTCAGAAAGATCTGGGTAAATATACTTCAATTCTGGAAAATTTTACAAGAAAATATTCTAAATTAACAATGAAATGTGTACTAGTAAATGCCTAAGAATAAGTAGTTTGATGATTTTACTTTTTTTCCCATTCATTTGTAGTTAAATGAATTGCTGAAAATATTTTTTAAAAGATCTTACTGAGAAAATAATTGCCATTACGCATTTAAAATTTGGAGTTCAGTACACATAAAGTCCAAATGGGGAAAAGTAAATAAAATTAAAATTTGGATCTATATAACACCAAAAATTATGTTTCTCTTCACCTCATATCTCTATCACTAAGAGGTAACCTTGATTAATACTATAAGAATTTCAAAATATGTGATTTGAAATTTTAAAAAATAGAATGTTTCAGCCTTAAGCAGTAAAGAAAAGATTTTAATTACTCTTAACGGCTAAAATTTCTGCTCATAGACAAAATGTCTTTTGAAATGGAGTTTCTCAGTTCTCCTGGCAGTAATTAACAATCCCTCTAAGTAATTTCAGAATTGTTTCTGTGGATAACACATGTCTTTTTGTTACATTAATCTGTCAATATTTAATTAAAAAATTAATCCCCTCTGATATTTTTAAATGTCAGAGAATAATGTGTAAATTGATTACTTACAAGTGCAACAAATTGCTTCTCTCTTATCAGATTTTCATAATGAAATATAGGTGAATAGTGGATCTTTTAATATATGTTGTTGTTCCATGGCATTTTGTGTCAGATGGTATTTTTACAGTACATAATAGTATTCATATCTATTACCAGTTAGCTTTTCATGTATTTACAGGTGATAAGAACAAAGGGAAAATTTCTTGTAGTGTGTACACACTCAAAGCTAATAAAATAGCCATTTGCCCCAAGTCACAATAATATAAAGATGAGTGGTCTACTACATATCATTTTTAACCTCTTCCTTAGACTGTACTTTATCATGAGTTTCTACTCCCCAAATAGTGGCATATAGGAAATGTTCAGCACCAAACAAAAAGATTATGAAGACCAGAGAGCTGTCTTTACCCTCCCGTTTTACAGCTAACTAATCCATTCAATTTTATGCTTTGAAAAGAGTAAAGGTGAATTGCCTAAAGCAATTCATGTCAAAATCATTTTGGATGAGACAACATAAAAACCCAGGGTCATGAATTTCTTTAAATGTCACAAGGTTTCTGCATTCCTATTGCATCTTAAGTGTCCTTGCTTTCTTGCTTCACTCTAGAAAAACAAAAACTGAAAACCATAGTGATGCAAGGTGGGTGTAGTTTATGCAAGAAAGATGACAGCAAAGAGGTAAATAAAAGCCTTTGGCTCTAAGTCAAAAGAGAGACAAGTTACTCAACATCACTAATTATTAGAGACATGTAAATCAAAACTACAATGAGGTATCACCTCACACCAGTCAGAATGGCCATCATCAAAAAATCTACGAACAATAAATGCTGGAGAGGGTGTGGAGAAAAGCGAACCCTCCTACACCGTTGGTGGGAATGTAAACTGGTACAACCACTATGGAGAACAGCATGGAGGTTCCTTAAAAAACTAAAAATAGAACTACCATATGACCCAGCAGTCCCACTACTGGGCATATACCCTGAGAAAACCATAATTCAAAAAGATACATGCACCCCAATATTCATTGCAGCACTATTTACAATAGCCAGGTCATGGAATCCACCTAAATGTCCATCAACAGAGGAATGGATAAAGAAGATGTGGTACATATATACAATGGAATATTACCCAGCCGTAAAAAGGAACAAAATTGTGCCACTTGCAGAGATGTGGATGGACCTAGACAGTGTCATACAGAGTGAAGTAAGTCAGAAAGAGAAAAACAAATATCATATAATATCGTTTATATGTGAAATCTAGAAAAATGATACAGATGAACCTATTTGCAAAGCAGAAAGAGAGACACAGATGTAGAGAACAAATGTATGGATACCAAGGGGGAAGGGGTGTGTGATGAACTGGGAGATTGGGATTGACATATAAACACTACTATGTATTAAATAGATAACTAGTGAGAACTTGCTGTATAGATCAGGGAACTCGACTCAGTGCATTGTGGTGACCTAAACGGGAAGGAAATCCAAAAAAGAGGGGATATATGTATACGTATAACTGATTCACTTTGCTGTACATCAGAAACTAACACAACATTGTAAAGCAACTGTACTCCAATTAAAAATTAATAAAAAAAGAACTCTGATGAAGATTTGACTATTACAGTAAGATGTAAATATGAAACTACAATGTTATAAAGCAATGTTTTTGTTAATAATACCAAATAAAACGTCATTCACATACCAAAAAAAAAAAAACAGGCAAGTTAATGTGCATATTACATTTCAAGTTGATTAAAATGTATAAAGTAGGTGTGAATATATGTTTTATCGTTCCCACTTTAACTGGCTTTTCTAATTAACCAATGGCTTTTCTAGTCTGATATTGTCAAATGATAATATCATAAATAAATGATTGCTGGCAGAACTAAGGCAGCCAGTGTCACACACTAGTGGCAGAGCATAAATTGGTCAAGGTGTATAGAAAACAACTTGACCTTGAAAATGATGGTACATTTTGAGCCCTTCTAGGAATCTCTCTTAAGGAAATAATTCCTTAAAATTTAGGGAAAAGACTGTACTTGAAAATGCTTAAAATTCATCATTTATATATGTTATAACAAATCACTGGGATAAATGCTGGTGGTGATCTCTCACACACACACACACACACACACACACACACATACACACAGGAGGTGACATATTCATATGATCAAATCTTATTCAGCTATTGAAGGAAACTGAACATTAATTAAAAGGGATAGAAAAGATGTCCTAAGGTAATGTTTAGATGACAGAGTAGGTTACAAACCTATATATTGAAAATTATTCCAATAAATGTAAGAATAAGTGGGAGAAACTGTATCGAAATGTATTGTTGGCTGCTGAATGGTTTTCTTTTACTTCCCTTTATAAAGTTTTTTGTCTTTTCCACATTTTATAGGTGTATAATGTTTCTTTGAAACAAAAAAAAAAACTAGAAGTTTTAAAATTATTTCATAATAAAATAGTCTGAGAAAACAGATTGATAGCTTTATTCAAATGAATAATTAGATCTTTTTCTAAATTTTCAAATTTTCCTCAATCTGGGAACATTTCACATTGAGCAGTTTGGGAGGGAGGTAAGTTTGCAGAAAAATAATTTTTGTTCTTTGTAGAACCCTGTCTATGTAAGCATAGGTAAAACACTCTAGAACAGAAAGAATATATATTGAAACTTTGTGCCAGGAACAAGTTGTAAAGATTAAGAACAAAGAAAGTAGAATTAAGAGATATTTTTAAGACAGATACACTTTTAATAATGAATATCTCAGTTTTCCCTTTTGTAAAATTAGGGATTTGGACTGATTGAGCTCTATATTCTTTCAGTTCCAACAGATTATGCTTCTATGATGTTATCTCCAAAAACTGTAATTTGTCCCCAAAGTTGCCTTTGCACAAATAATCTCTCTGGAGTTATTGCTCTGGGAAGGAGGGATTAAGATTCTGGTGCCTTCCCTGTGGTCCACACTCTCCTTCCAAATCTCTCAGCTTCAGCATTCAGAGGCTTTTACACTTAGGGGAAGTGGAATTATTTTTCAGGAATCATTTGCTTAAGCTTTGAGAAGTTATCTTTTGGACTTGAAACCACATTATTTTCTCCTTACCATTTCATTTTGTTTTGCTTTCCTTCAGACGCTGGTGTGCATTTCCCTCCCTGTTTTGACTGCTTTGCATTCCGTTCTTTCATTGGTGACTGTTGGGTGTTCCACATGTGTTTCACATAAAGTCACCAGCTTCCTCTGGTGTTAGATGACAGCCTCCTTGAAAGTTGAAGACAAGGTGCTTGCACTTTGTCTAAAAAGAAGCATAATTGGAACTAACAGAAATTTACAGTAGCCAAGGTTACGTCACAGTAGAGAACCCTGCAGTCCTGGATGAAGGAACAGTCTTAAAGAGCAACCTGCAAGGTGAAATATATTGATGTCTGTAACAGGATGTGAGCGCCTGCCATGCATACATCTGGGAAGCTTTAGGAGTTAGAGAGAAAAGAAGATCAGGAAACAGAGGCTGATTAAATATTGCATTGCTCTCAATAGGCAAATCAAATTAAAAACAATCTTGAAGTCCTGAGTAAAGTAAATAGAATCACACTTTATAAAGCAAGAAGCAGCTGTGTAGCTGAGGGGAGCTTCCTGTGGCTGTGAACGTTTTATGTGAGGTCCCCAAATCCTCTTTAGACAAACGCTTCCTTCTGGACTGTTTCCAAGGTCTAATTGTTTTAGCAAGCATATGAACCCCAGAGGACAGGATTCATAGGCGTGCTACAGAAGGGAGGTTTAAAGTAGAATTATACCCACTTAAAAGTGAGGTGCTTTTACCTCATTTCCTCTATTTTATTGAAAACAGTCTTCAGTGACGGAGTGAAAGCCTGGAGCAGAGAGAGAATCGAAATGAATACGGGCAGGAAAAAAGAAATTCAAGATGAAACATTAAAGAAGAGTCAGGAGAGAGGGATGAAGGTGGAAAAGTGTAAGGAGAATGCTCAGGGCTCATCTGGGAAATAATAAATGTCCCTGGATTAATAATGTTAATCCACTTTTTTTCTAATACATTCAAGGGAACATTAGCATCAATATTTATTAAAAATGATTCCATTGTCTGGTTTGTTCAAGAACTTTTATCTCCAAAGAAGAAATCTTTTAAAGAGTTTGACTGTAAGACATTGTGAATTTTTGAGACTATTTAGAGATGCCTAATTGATAGCCTTGATGATACAATCTTGGAGTCCAGCATTAACACACAAGATGAAGGGGCTTCAACAAGGGTCACTGTGCTTTAGGATGAGTAAAGGATAATGGTCATCTTACATATGTGTCTGATACCCCATGGATAGTGGGGGAAACCTTTTACTTTCACAGGAATTTGGAAGTTTTGACTGCTACACGGAACCAGACACTTTAATTCCTGAACTGAGATTTGGGGGAGGACCAAAGACCCTGGAAAATATTTTCTGAAAGTGACCAGAAAACTCAAGGGAGTTACCGTATAATTTATCCAAGGAGAAAGAAAAATTAGAAGAAGTTTGAACAGGTAGTGTGAGACAAGATTTAAGTTTTCTGATAGCATCATACAGGATACTTCTTTGGTCCATGTAACACATACTTGAGTAAATTTCAAGACAGGTTAATGATGTCCCATTTTGTAAACATGTAACAATGGGCATTAATAATAAAAACAATCCAAGAAAAATACTGAAATTAACAGAGTCTCCAACTGAGGTCAAAAGAATCCTAAGGCCAAGAAGGGGACCGGAGGCCTGTGTGGTCCATGAAACACTTAGAGGGGATTGCACATCCATGCAATATTTCTGGAAACTGTTTCTACCACAGAATCTGTACCAAGTGAGAAGACGCAGGGGAAATAGTTACTCTCAAACCGTTGTTGCAAAAATGGTAAAAAGTGAGGAGGCCCTCGTGACTCTCTTTTGCATACCATATGAAATGTTCTTAATTATTCCTTTTTGCAAAGATGAGAAATTGCTGAGCACAAATGTGGCTGCTTCCACCTTCCTAACCAGGAATTCTCCTGAAACTATTAAACACTCAGGAGAATATATGGCTGAATCTAAACTTCTTCAATAAAGCCCTCATCGTGACATGACAGATTTGGAATTTCAGGCAGAATTAATGTCAACATGCACTATCAGGAAAGCATACACTTCTCCCTGTGAGCACAAAAAAATACTAGAAAAATCATGAGAGAGGTGAAAGGATCCCTTGTGTTGAAAGAATAGTTTCCTTTAAAACAGAACAACATCTATGGCCAAAAGAAAAAAAGAAAGAGAAGATCTTAAGGAACCTCCCTACTGTTCTCCATAGTGGCTGTATCAATTTACTTTCCCACCAACAGTGCAGGAGGGTTCCCTTTTCTCCACACCCTCTCCAGCATTTATTATTTATAGACTTTTTGATGATGGCCATTCTGACTGGTGTGAGTTGATACTTCATTGTAGTTTTAATTTGCATTTCTCTAATATTAGCGATGTTGATCATCTTTTCATGTGCCTCTTTCTTGGCCATCTGCATGTCTTCTTTGGAGAAATGTCTATTTAGGTCTTCTGCCCATTTTTTTGGATTGGGTTGTTTGTTTTTATGATATTGAGCTGCATAAGCTGTTTGTAAATTTTGGAGACTACCCCTTGTCAGTCGCAGCATTTGCAAATATTTTCTCCCATTCTGTGGGTTGTCTTTTCATTTTGTTTATGGTTTCCTCTGCTGTGCAAAAGCTTTTGAGCTTAATTAGGTCCCATTTGTTTATTTTAGTTTTTATTTCCATTACTCTGGGGAATGGAACTAAGACTGTAAAAATGAACTAAAAGATTGATGAATAAAATCGGCCATGGAAGCCCTGAGCAGCAAACTGGGTGTTTTTACAGAAACTGGTGTTAACAAATTAGAAAATCTGGAGAGGTTCCAACAGGATACAGATTGCACTCTTGAAATAGTTGGAGAAGGGTATATTTTCCAAAGGATCATTCAAAAGTGTGGCTATAGGGGGCCCCAAAGGATGGAGCATTGACCTGAGGCCCAGAAGCATCCACAGTCCTACTAAATGTGAAGGGACAAGGAAGGCAAGGGGCATGTCAACCAACCAGGAGGGGAGGGCTTGCACTGTAGACTCAGGGACACAGGAAGTGGGACCAGCGCAATAAATCACCTGATCGCACACTGTCCCTTCCCTCACACTTCCTCCTGAAGCCAGACAGTTAGGGACTCATGGATGTGTTTCTGACAGGTCAGCCTCTCCAGGCAGGGTACGGATGGACAAAGGTTGAGGGCGGGGTCTGCGGAGGCATGTGGAGAATACCCAGCCCACAGACAAGCTCCAGAGATTCTCCAGGGACCTAAAGGAAACTTACATAAACAATGAGATTCTATATGAAACATGGGTGGCAGATACGACCAACCCAATCAAAAACAAATCACTGTTCAAGGCAGTTTTGAAAAGTAGAGGAAACAGATGATAGAGCAAAACAATAATGGGAGAAATCTTTCCTAGGTCAAATGGCTGATTTTGAGCCCAAAGGTGCATACTTCATACACACGAGGTCACTGAAAAATAAAATATGATAAAGAGTTCAGGAGTAGGAAAGTGGCATCTCAAAAGAATAGACCTTAGCAAATAAACCAGGACACCATTACGGGCATCATGCATGTGGTGGGCAAGAGAAGGCCTCTCCCCTGCACAAAGATGTCCACGGAAGATTTTGCAGATGTGATTAGATTAAGGGTCTTGAGATGGGAAGGTGATTCTCGATTGCCTGGGTGGTCTCAATGTGATCACCCACCCCGGTGAAAGAAACCACACTCCAGAGGAAACATGGACCACGTCACCAAACAGAGAAAAAGGCCCCTTCATCAGTGGGTCAGAGGGAGGAAATGGGAGGATGAGAGCGGGTTGGAAGGGCGCTCTTGAAGACAGGAAGTAGCCACAAGTCTAGGAAAGCAGGCGGCCTCTAGAATCCGGAAAAGACAGGGAACGGATTCACCCTACAGCCTCTAGAAAAAATGCAGCCTGCCAGCCCGTGATTTTATCTTGATTTAATAAGACACATTTCAGACTTCTAACCTATAAGACTATTAGACAATAAACGTGTTACCTAAGCCACTTAATTTGTGGTAGCTTGTTATAGCAGCAATAAGAAACTAATGCATGCTGCTAATTGAATCACAATATTTGACAACATTAAAATTAATTATTATAAAAATGCATAATATTATGTACACACATAGTTTGTAAACCATATAAACTGGGTTAGCTTATTCTTGCCTGGAAACCAGTCTCAGCACCATAGTTACATTTTTTAAAATATTGCAACTAAAATAAGGTGAGAAGTAATTTCAATCTTATTAAAGCTTCTCTAATGAGGCTACAGAGAGATTCCATAAAACACAAGGTAACTTTTTTATTTTTATTTTTTGGCAGGCAGTAAGTGATTGATTGACTGATTGATTGATTATTTTTATTTTATACTGGAGTATATTTACAGTGTTGTGTTAGTTTCAGGTGTACAGCCAAGTGGCTCAGTTTTACATATACATACATCTATTCTTTTTCAGATTCTTTTCCCTTATAGATTATTACAGAATACTGAGTATAGTTCCCTGTGCTATACAAGAAGTCCTTGTTGATTTATCTATTTTATATTTAGTAGTGTGTATATGTTAATCCCAAACTCCTAATGTATCCCTCTCCCACCCCTTTCCCCTTTGGTAACCATAAGTTTGTTTTCTATGTCTGTGAGTCTGTTTCTTTTTGTAAATAAGTTCATTTGCATCATATTCTAGATTCCACATATACGTGCTATCCTATGATATTTGTCTTTCTCTGTCTGACTTACTTCACTTAGTATGATCATCTCTAGGTCCATCCACGTTGCTGCAAATGGCATTACTTCATTTCTTTTTATGGGTGAGTAATATCCCATTGTATAGATGTACCACATCATCTCTGTCCATTCCTCTGTCGATGGACATTTAGGTTGCTTCCACGTCCTGGCTGTTGTGAATAGTGTTGCTATGAACACTGGGGTGCGTGTGTCTTTTCAAATTATGTCTACAACCTAATTTCTTTAAAAACAACCTCGTTCTCTCTCTCCAACCAACCCCGCTCAAAGCTCTTTAAACTCAGCCCCAGAAGCTTCTTGTCACTCTAACCTCCTTCCTTTTTTTGAGGGAAAACCCATCTTACGATCTCCCAGCTTCATTCCCACCCCTTAACCGTGACCCTTGTTAATGCCATGAAAAACCCAGACAGTTACAGCTGCCCATCCTCCTTTTCAAATACCCCATGGCGTCTGGTTCTCATCATGGCATCAATAACGGTGTTAATAACAATAATAAGAATAGTTAGGCAATGTCATATCAGGAGTGACACTGAGGGAACCATTGGCCTCGGTGCAGGCTATAAAGAGACTGTATTAGCTGTTGGGAATTTCGGAACAATAGAAAAGAAACTAAAATTTATTTTGCTTTTTGCTGTCACCGCATAGCGTCCATGATAGCTTACACTCCTGCTGGGGCCACCACTTACACCAACACCCCCATTACAGACCACACGTGTCCTGAGCGTACAATCCCCACTGTTAAGTGGGGTCTATAATTCTCCAATATAGAGATGACAACAGAGATATTAGAAGAGGATATAACACTCTGTTTAATTTCATGTACGACTGCGTTTGTCTTGTGTTCATATGCAGCTTTTCAGTGCCCCCTGCCTCCAAAGAACTCAGTTTTCTAATCTTCTGTTTGAATTGAAATCTCTGAACCCAGGTCCAACCAAATGACTAGTTACTTTCTTTGTACCTTAACAGGGTACAGAAATTTTCACAAGCATTTTTTATCATATTTGAATAGGGCAAATGTGACCAAAAAAAATAATTTTTGTTTATTTGGTTTTTTGTTTGTTTGTTTTTTACTTAGTGATGCAGCTTTATATAGATACATCCTTGGTACAGAAGATTTGTTTCAAATAGTAGTGCATAAGTGTAGGGTGTGTGTGTGTGTCTGTGTGTGTAAATTTGCTGGCCCTTTATCTTTTTTATTCCTTAAACTCTATTTTCCACCTTTATATAATCAGGAAAGAGTAAATTCCATGTAGAACAATGATTTTTTTCTATAGAGAGGCTATTTAGAAGCTGTGAATAGAAGGTGTATCCATATAAAGATGGATTTCTTTAGGTTGAAATGATTCAATTATTACAAATTATTTTCAAAAACGTTTACCACATGTGTGTTTATACTTCAAAAAACAAGGAGAAATATAATTTTAACTTCTGTCTTCTTTTTGCAACAAAGTGCACTCGTGGTTGTAGTCTTTTATTCAGCCTGAGACTTTTGATTTGTGCCAAAAAATATCAAATTTTAACATGTAGAATCAAATGTTGCCTTAGAGACACAAGGTTTGTTACATGTGTCCCAACAGTATCAGAATTTTATTTCATTCTGTACTCGTCAGCATAAGACGGACGAATCTCCAAGTTACTATACGTTAGTGACAAGCAAGTGATGCTGACCTACCACCATTGAATTTGGGAGTTAAGACATAATGAGCTTGCCAGGCATAAAATTCTAGATTTGGTTAAGAGATAAAAGTTATCTTACAGATATGCTCTATGATTTTACAATGGAGAATCAGGAAGTCAATAGAAAATGTGGCCAGATGTTAATAAATAAAATGTCCACATTTTTCTTGGGTAACTTATAAAGCTTTCAGAATAGTTGACATATACTTTTAGGCCACAGGTCATTTCTTGGTTAAATGGCCTGATAATACTGGTAATCCAAATATTTGGGAACTACATAAAAATTTTTCACAAATCTCCTTTGCCAATGCAAATTACCTCACAATAGCTATATAGATACCAAAAATGAGAATGTTTCAGTCTGAAGAGAAGACAATTTAAAAGTCTGAGAAAACATGTCATCACAATTTTTTTGAGTTCCTATATATGTAATATAAAGCTTTCTGTTTTTTTCTTCTTTTATAATAATTATATATCAGTCACATCATTTTATTTGTGCACACAGTAGAAGATAGGAAACATAGTGTGGAGTAAAGGTGCCAAATTCATTTGTTAATGAATGAATGAAACATTTATTTAAAAAAAAGCAGAAGGAGGAAGGAAGTAAAGAAAGAAGGAAGGGAAAGAAAGAAAGAGAGAGGGGTAAGGAGAGAAGGACGACAATAAAAAAGTATTCACTGAGTTTTCCTGAAGAAGAAGGTATTCGCATGACTATAACATTATCTAAATGCCCAGCCTGTTGGGCCACCATACAGATCTTGGGTTTCCAGGCTCCACATCACGTGACCCAATTCCTTAAAACAACTCGAGAGAGAGACAGAGATAGAGAGAGAGAGAGAGAGAAAGCACACACTTGATTGATCTCTTATCTATATCTATCTATCTATCTATCTGTCTCTTATATTGGTTCTGTTTCTCTGGAGAACCTTGACCAATACACATTTTTAAGTTTAATAGTTTAATATTAGTTAATTTAATAACTTAAATTAACTTAAGTTAAATTAATAGTTTAACAATTGAGGAGCTGCATGTTATGAATTCAAAATTCTAGCAGTACCATGCAGTCTATACAGGGACTTAAAGTTGGTCCATGAACTCTTCCTTGGCCACCTGATCCGACTACCAAAAAAAGTTTATTTCCAGACATTCTCAGGTATCATTAAGCTGCAAGAAATGGACGATATGGTAGAAAAATGTGAGCAAATCTAGCAGGTGTAAGTAGGAAAAAAATCAGAATATATAGTACAGTAAAGGAGAATGTCCTATTAATAAGTAATCAGATTGATTTCCTTATTTGTAGCTAATAATCCCTGAAAACATTTGTAAAGAAGTTTTTTTGTTTTTTAAGTAAGAATCATAAGCAAGAATGACATTGTTTTGGACTGGTCTTGTTTAGGAAATAAATCTCTTTTATTAGCTTAATTATACCTACTGGAAAAAGTGTTCTTGTTCCTTAACATCATCATATTACCATAATCCTAAAAGCAATATGTCTTAAAATCTTTCATTTTCCACACCAATAAGGTTTCTTTCAATAAACACACGGCATATTCCTCATCATAAATCCCATTATGGATTAGCTAAAATATTAGAAAATTATTCTTGTTCTAATGTAATGTTAAAAGATTTTTATACCAGAAACACAATGTGACAGTAACTTGCACATTAAGTGAGAAGATGCATATAGATGTTTAAGGTTCCTGGAAATCTCACCCTGCAAATCATTTAACTCTTCAACAACTGCCAAGCAACAACAGTTTAACATTTACAGCCATAATCCTAACTTCAGTGCCACAGAGAAGAGAAAATTAAACAGAGTTAAATTCACAGGACTTCTATGGTCTAGTACGGGAAAGATTTCCAGTTTGGAAAATGGAAAAATTTTAATTAACTCTGTGACTTTGAGTAAGATAGTTGTCTTCCCAAACTTTAGTTTTTCAACAATAAAAATGAAAAAGGCTTCTATGCCTTGATGCCTTTCCACCAGTAGTTCTTGTGCCAATAAATGTGTAAACCACTGGAATAGAAGCAAAAATCATAGCTCAGAGATATTGCAATAGTCTAGATGAAAGGTCAAGAGCCTGCAATAAGACAGGTGGTAATAAGAACACGGAAGGAGATGCACAGGACATGAAGGCTAGTGATTTAGGGACACAGAGAGTCAATGATTAGATTTGGAGGCTGAGGAATGAGAGACAACTGTTTGGCTGCACAGAATGTAGTGCAATCACCAAGAATAGGGAGATACAAGGTGGAGAAGGGAAATTCGGGAGGACAATAAATTCAGCTTTTATAGTTCACCTAAGATGCCTATGAAACATTAGATTTAGATGTCTATTAAGCCGCTAGAAATGCGGAACACGATTGCAGAAGAGAGACCTCAACGAGCTGGCACTATAGAGAGAATTGAAGAAAAAGAGGAGGAGGAGGAGAAAGTAGTAATAAAGAGAACTTGTAGGAAGTAGGTAGTATTATTCTGAATGGATATGTATACTTTTACATAACTATCACCTTAATAAATATACTAGTATGCAATCTTTTTCACTCAATTAAAGATTTTGTACAGCAGAAATTTATATAACATTGTAAATCAACTGTATTTCAATAAAATAAAATTTTTAAAAGATCAGGAACAAAGAAAAAACAAGATACATGCACCCTATGTTCATAGCAACACTATGTACAATAGCCAAGACATGGAAATAATCTAAATGTCCATCGACAGAGGAATGGGTAAAGAAGATGTGGTATATATATACTATGGAATATTACTCAGGTATAAAAAACCTATGCTTCCAGTTTGGGTAATCATGCTTATCACAATTGACAATCTGAATGCACATATTGACATGAGACGAACAAGCAAAAGAACAAAAAGCAATGTCTCTCCATCTTTGGTCTCTAAAAGAGATGAAATCTTAAATATTTCATGTTAAGACATTGACTCCCTAACAGCAAATAACTTTATCTCTGATTTTTATAGTACTGATGTCCAAAAATATGTAAAGCCTTTGCTATCTGAGATAATCATCTGAAAACTTGCCATTATCCCATCTAGAATGGAACAACTGTAAGCTCAGTAATCTTGGTAAGCGTGTGTGGGTGTGTGTGTGTCTTTTATTGTGTGTGTTGTATTTTTTATTTGGTAACCTCATGCTGCTAACACTTGGACTCCCTCCTAGATGTTCTTTCTGAGTAAACTACTCTTTCCTAAATAGCTTTGTTTCTGATCTAAACCTTAACTTCTAAACTACCATTACATTACCTAAATTTTGACAATTCTTCCTTCAAATGGTTTCCTGAACCAACTGCCACCTGTAATTCTAGCAGTTGCCTTACAGCTCAGGCTCTGAGCCCCTGACGGTGCACAGCTTCCAATGCCTGTAAATCTTCCCAACACATCACATGCCACGATCTACAAATTCCTTTGCCAGAAGAATCCATTTCAAATTCCTCAGACTGACACTCAGAAAGGTCTAAAGACTGGCATCCCCTTTACTGCCTCATGAGAAATATTTATGACATGAACTACCCCTCAAGCCGGGTCACCCACCGTCTTCTTTCCTGTCCGCGCGGAGTAAAATTCTGCAGCTCCTGTGCTCACACATTCCGTCCCTTCCTCTGTGCCCACACACTCTAAATACATTCTGATTCTTCTTTTAGAAAATATTTATTGGTATGGGGAAAAGCACATGGTACACTGTTGAATTTAAAAAGTTATTAAACCGTATACACAGATGACATACTTTTTGAAAAATGAAGGAAGATTGGAAGAGAGCAAAAACTTGGGGAGACTGGTTTCAGATAATGAGGTTCATGTTGTCAAATCATGTTTTATTTCCTTTGCATTTTTTGTATTTATTGTATTTTTTTAACATCTTTATTGGAGTATAACTGTTTTACAATGGTGTGTTAGTTTCTGCTTTGTAACAAAGTGAATCAGCTATACATATACATATATCCCCATATCCCCTCCCTCATGCGTCACAGTCCCACCCTCCCTATCCCACCCCTCCAGGTGGTCACAAAGCACCGAGCTGATCCCCCTGTGCTATGTGGCTGCTTCCCACTAGCTATCTATTTTACATTTGGTAGTGTATATATGTCCATGCCACTCTCTCACTTCGTCCCAGCTTACCCTTCCCCCTCCCCGTGTCCTCAAGTCCATTCTCTACGCCTGTGTCTTTATTCCTGTCCTGCCCCTAGGTTCTTCAGAACCATTTTTTTTTAGATTCCATATATATGTGTTAGCATACAGTATTTGTTTTTCTCTTTCTGACTTACTTCACTCTGTATGACAGACTCTAGGTCCATCCACTTCACTACAAATAACTCAATTTTGTTTCCTTTTACGGCTGAGTAATATTCCATTGTATATATGTGCCACATGTTCTTTATCCATTCATCTGTCTATGGACACTTAGGTTGCTTCCATGTCCTGGCTATTGTAAATAGAGCCGCAATAAACATTGTGGTACATGACTCTTTTTGAATTATGGTTTTCTCAGGGTATATGCCAAGAAGTGGGATTGTTGGGTCATATGGTAGTTCTGTTTTTAGTTTTTTAAGGCACCTCCATACTGTTCTCTATAGTGGCTGTATCAAATTACATTCCCACCAACAGTGTGAGAGGCTTCCCTTTTCTCCACACCCTCTCCAGTATGTATTATTTGTATATTTTTTGAGGTGATGCCCATTCTGACTGGTGTGAGGTGATACCTCATTGTAGTTTTGATTTGTATTTCTCTAATGATTAGTGATGTTGAGCATTCTTTCATGTGTTTGTTGGCAATCTGTATTATCTTCTTTGGAGAAATGTCTATTTAGGTCTTCTGCCCATTTTTTTATTGGGTTATTTGTTTTTTGATATTGAGCTGCATGAGCTGCTTGTAAATTTTGGAGATTAATCCTTCGTTAGTTGCTTCATTTGCAAATATTTCCTCCAATTCTGAGTGTTGTCTTTTCGCTGTGTTTATGGTTTCCTTTGCTGTGGAAAAGCTTTTAAGTTCCATTAGGTCTCATTTGTTTATTTTTGTTTTTATTTCCATTTCTCTAGGAGGTGGATCAAAAGTATCTTGCTGTCATTTATGTCATAGAGTATTCTGCCTATGTTTTCCTCTAAGAGTTTTATAGTGTCTGGCCTTACATTTAGGCCTTCAATCCATCTTGAGTTTATTTTTGTGTATGGTGTTAGGGAGTGTTCTACTTTCTTTCTTTTACACATAGCTGTCCAGTTTTCCCAGCACCACTTATTGAAGAGGCTGTCTTTTCTCCATTGTATATTCTTGCCTCCTTTATCAAAGATAAGGTGACCATATGTGCATGGGTTTATCTCTGGGCTTTCTATCCTGTTCCATTGATCTATATTTCTGGTTTTGTGCTAGAACCATATTATCTTGATTACTATAGCTTTGTAGTATAGTCTGAAGTCAGGGAGCCTGATTCCTCCAGCTCTGTTTTTTCTTTGTCAAGATTGCTTTGGCTATTCGGGGTCTTTTGTGTTTCCATACAAATTGTGAAATTTTTTGTTTTAGTTCTGTGAAAAATGCCATTGGTAGTTTGATAGGGATTGCATTGAATCTGTAGATTGCTTTGGGTAGTATAGTCATTTTCACAACATTGATTCTTCCAATCCAAGAACATGGTATATCTCTCCATCTGTTTGTATCATCTTTAATTTCTTTCATCAGTGTCTTATAGTTTTCTGCATGCAGGTCTTTTGTCTCCTTAGGTAGGTTTATTCCTAGGTATCTTATTCTTTTTTGTTGCAATTGTAAATGGAAGTGTTTTCTTAATTTCTCTTTCAGATTTTTCATCATTAGTGTATAGGAATGCAAGAGATTTCTGTGCATTAATTTCGTATCCTGCTACTTTACCAAATTCGTTGATTAGCTCTAGTAGTTTTCTGATAGCATCTTTAGGATTCTCTATGTATAGTGTCATGTCATCTGCAAACAGTGACAGCTTTACTTCTTCTTTTCCAATTTGGATTCCTTTTATTTCTTTCTGTCTACATTTTAACAACTCCAAATTCATTTCCTATCTCTTCTCTTAGTTCCATAATTACATGATTCTTTACTTTCTGTGCTTTTTTTTTTTTTTTTAAATAGAAGGGAAGAGATTAGTGGTATAGAAAGGAGGCCTAGGGAACTGACTAACTGTGTGCCCATCCTGCTCCAACATATGCTAACAGGGTGAACCCAGGCAAGTTGTTCAGCTCCGTGCCTGCTCCCTCCTCTGTGTCACAGGGGTATGAACAATATACCCACGGATTATTGTGAGAACCAATTCATACAGATAAAGGATCAAAAACAGTATCTGGCTTGTAGAGAGTGCCCAATAAGGATAATTATTAATAAATGCAGAGAGGGTGTGGAGAAAAGGGAAACCTCCTACACTGTTGGTAGGAATGTTAATTGGTGCAGCCACTATGGAGAACAGTATGGAGGTTCCTTAAAAAACTAAAAATAGAGCTACTGCAATCCCACTCCTGGGCATATATCCAGAGAAAAACATAATTTGAAAGGATACATGCACCCCAATGTTCATAGCAGCACTGTGTACAATAGCCAGGACATGGAAGCAACCTAAATGCCCATCGACAGAGGAATGGATAAAGGATATATGGTACATATATACAATGGAATATTACTCAGCCATAACAAAGAATGAAATAATGTCATTTGCAGCAACATGGGTGGATCTAAAGATGATCATACTAAGTGAAGTAAGTCAGAACGAGAAAGACAAATATCATATGATATCTCTTATATGTGGAATCTAAAAAAATGATACAAATGAACTGATTTACAAAACAGAAAAAGTCTCACAAACATAGAAAACAAACTTATGGTTACCAAAGGGGAAGGTTTGGGGGAGGGATAAATTAGGAGATTGGGATTGACATATACACACTACTATATATAAAATAGATAAACAACAAGGACCTACTGTATAGCACAGGGATTTATACTCAGTATCTTGTAACAATCCATAAAGGAAAAGAATCTGAAAAAGAATATATATATTTATATATATTATATACATGTAACTGAATCACTTTGCTGTATAACTGAAACTTACACATTATAAATCAACGATACTTCAGTAAAAAGTTTTAAAAAGATAAGAATTGTTATGGTTATGTTTGTGATTATTTGACATCTGTATTTGGATAATGGACATGCATCTCAAATGCAATGCATCAAAACCCATACTCATGGTTCCACTCAGTTCCAATGACTGATCCTCCTCTCCTGCTGTGTCACCTACCTCGGTCCTTGACAATAAGACCCCTGACAGGAATCAGCTGATGCCTCTTTTCCCCTCACTTTCCCAGTATCCAATCCAGCAGCAGATCTTGACAACTTCATCTCTCAAATGTAATGTGAATCTCTTCATTGTTCTTCACATCTGTTGCAAATCCCAGTTTAATTTTCACTGTCACCCCTGATTGGGCGGTAGCAGTAACCACCCTTGTTCCACAACCATCTCTCAACAATCCATTTTTCCAGTAGCAGCCAACAAGAACTTGTTAGAGTTTAATCAGAACAGGACACTCTGTTACTTCCACTCTAATCACTTCCAACGAATAGTTAACATCATATTGAACTGCCTTCCCACTGCACTTAGGATGTATCCACGTGATTCCATCCTATGTGGTTCTTCTTCAGCCCCCTTGTTCTAGCCCAAGCTGGCCTCATGAGGACTTTGTTCCCGCCTCGGGTCCCCTGCGCGGATGACTCTCTGTCTGGATGTTCGCGTGGCTGGGTCCTTCCCTTCATTCAAGTTCCAGCTCAACTCTCACTTTTTAACACACCCTTAGGCTCTTCCTATCAAACACTGTGTTTCCCATTCCCAGTAAGTGTAATTTTCTATCATTTTCCTCTGGCTTATTTTCTTCACGGCATTTCTCTGTGACTAATAGCTTCTTTGTGTGTTTGTTTTTCATTGCTTGACTCTAAAAATTAGCTTTGAGAGATCGAGGATCTGATTTGTCTTGTTGACTCTTGTATCTCCACTTCCAAGAATGAATGAGAGGAAATAAAATATTAGTGTTTTGTATTACTTTGTCTTGTCTTTTAATTTTCGTGCATGTATGGCGTGTCACTTTACAGATTTATTCTTCTCATTAATGTGTTAATTCATTCAACAAATATTCATCGAGTACATACTTTTGTCCCAGACCACTGTTAGCTTTTAGTAAGTCAAAGACAATTAAAACAGTTTCTTTGCTCAATGAACTAATAATGTAAACCAATCTAAGGATTCTATTGGATCTAATAAAGCCCTTTACACGTGGCTACATATTTAGATTAATGGTATTTAGATTAATTATTCAATTAAAGAAGTAAAGAAAATCTTTCATAAGCCTCTCAGTGGATAACTTCAGCTTTTTAAATATTAGGATAAAAATTAGTAATGTGATTTCACTGATAAAATAAGGATTTCTTTTTCTTATTTCTTTTTGCAGGTATGTGTGCCTGTGTGTGTGTGTGCACGGAAATATATTTTGACTACTATCATTAAAGGAATTCTTGAGTGTGATAATATTTTAAAATAATTTTCAGTAATTTACTTAAAAGAAAAATAAAGTACTTCCTTACTTAATATAGTCAGGAAATAAAGTATTCTGGATAAGTAAATAGTCTTGAGAATTATAATAGATGTAATACATTTTTAGTATTATGCAAGTAAAAATGTGTCAGAAATTGTGTCTTTCAGCCCCCTAAGTTTATTGAAGCAGTAAGAAATTACTCAGAGAATGTTTAAGAAATTTCCCTAGTATCCAATAGCAACATTGCTGAGAAAAGAAACTGTTCATTATAAATTTATAAATTCATTACCTTTAGTTAAAGCTTACAGTGTTAAGTGCCCAAACATTGTTAAAGTTCTTATTTTATTAAGTGACCTCATGTTGTCCTAAAAATAGCATGAGTTTCGGTAACAGGCAGATGGGGCTTGTGATCTCAATTTAGTCATTTAATAGCTATGTAACCTCAAGCAAGTCACTTAAATATTTATTTTGACATTTAGTTTCCTTGTCTTTGAAATGAGAGCAAAAATATCTTACCAGGTTATATTCAGAATTGAGAAAAATACATGTAAAAGACTTAGCACTTCAAATATGTACTCAATACCGCTTTTTATGAAAATATTTCTAAATTATTAGTAG
Organism: Balaenoptera physalus; assembly: GCF_965194825.1. Lineage (NCBI taxonomy): Eukaryota > Metazoa > Chordata > Mammalia > Artiodactyla > Balaenopteridae > Balaenoptera > Balaenoptera physalus. Next base: position 953,767 of record NC_138884.1, read on the forward strand.
TATGCATTCACCTTCTCCTAAGTAAACTACTAAGTGTAATAATCTCATAATATCTGTGTTGCAAGGTAGGAATTAACTGATTAAATAAACATAAACATGAGAGTGAATCCCACTCTGTCATTAATTCACTGTGCTACATCCAACCAGCTATGCCCCCTCTGGCACAGAATTTCTTCTGTAACTTGAAAAGGTTGGGATAGACAATTCATAAGTTCTGTTCAAGCTCTAATATGCTAAGATTCAAGTGAGCCAGTGATTATTTTGGGATGTGACACTCTGATGCTCTAAGGTTTTGTTACAGATTGAATTGTATCCCCAGAAAGACACGTTGAAGCCCTAACCCCCAGTACCTGTGAACTGATCTTATTTGGAAGTAGGATCCTTGCAGATGTAAGCAAGCTAAGGTGAGCCTCTTAGGGTGAGCCCTAACTTAACATGACTGGTGTCCTCATAGGAAGCGGGAAACACCGTGCAAAGGCAGAAACACCCAGTGAGAATGCCATGTGGTGACAGAGGCAAAGATTGGAGTGATGCAGAGACAAGCCAGGGAAGCCTGGGGACCTCCTGCCACCACCAGAAGCTAGCAAGAGGCAAGAAAGGACTGCACACAGAGTCTAGACAGAAGCTGACCCCACAGGCACCTTGATTTTGGACTTCCAGCCTCCAAAACTATAAGAGAATACATTTCTGTTGTGTAAGCCACCAACCTTCTGGTGTTTTGGTACAGCACCAACATAATAAAACCCACCTCAAATCCTCATGGCCAATATCAGGCTCACTGATGAAATAATACTTACATTCCTATGGCAAGAAGCATCACCGATAAACTTCAGCATTGCTCAATAAGTTGTTTACATGATAATAGCTAAGAAATTTAAACAAGGAGAGTAAATATTAAGAAAATGCTTCAAATGTATCATGATTTGCCTTATCGTGGTGTTCAGAAATAAAGTGGAATTTTGCAGGAAATGTACAACCAATTTAAAAACACTGTATTGGTCTTCTCAAGCTGCCCTAATAAAATAACATAGATCGCATGGCTTACACAACAGAAGTTTATTTTCTCAGAATTCTGGAGGCTAGAAGTTCAAGATCAAGGTTCCGGCTGACTCAGGTTCTGGTGAGGGCCTGTTTCCTGGCCTGTAGATGGCCACTGGCTCACTGTGTCCCCACATGGCCTTTCCTTGAGAGAGATTCCTCTTCTTATAAGAACACCAATTCTGCCAAATTAAGACCCCACACTTAGGACCTTATTTAACTTTAATTACCCCTTAAATGCCAGATCTCTAAATATAGTCACATTGGGGGTTGAGGTGCCAACATATGAATTTTGATGGAACACAAGTCAGTGCATAACAAACACTATCTTGAATTTTATTGCAAAATATAAAAGGAGATATGAATAATTGAAATAATAAATCTTATTCTTATGACAAATCAATTTTGCAAAGATAATCAATTCTCCTCAAAATAAGGTGTACATATGCACAATTCCAATCAAAACTCCAAGTAGATATTATTTTATAACATATTTCTTCTTAGATGAGTTTTTTGGTGAGACTAAAAACCAAAGCCAAACAAAGTTGTTTAATCGTTTTCTTAAAATATTTATCTCTTGTAATTTATATAACACCTTATAATTTATAAAGTTCTTTTCATGTTGATTACCTTACACCATCCTTAGGCAATCCTGCTAAAACACTGTCCCAAAGGAAAAGTACTCCTCAGTGAAATTATAAGAAAAACAGGCTATTAAATGCAACCTTCAGGCAATTCCTATATGACAAACAGTATAATTAACTCAGGAGGGAATTAATCCATGTAAAAAGCTACATGCCAATTTACCTTAACATTAGCATATTTTTCTAATGTATGTGAAAATTTTGGATGCCAATATTTTCCCTTTTCTCATCCTGTGTGATATTAAATACAACAGTAATACATTAAATGAAGTATTACACTGAGTTTGTAGGTAGCATTTACTTGCTGTGCTCACTAAATGCCTCATAAGATATGAATAAATTGAAAGTAACACTTTAGTGAAATAAAAGAAGGGGAAATACAAAGAGAATAGAAACATTCAAGTCTCATCGGGTCAGTAGGAGCCCTTCCTGTTGACACGGAGGAACCAAAACTTTCCTGACGTTTACTTCAATATTTTTCTAATTTAGTTGTCCTCTTGACTCCTTCTTTTCTCCCACCCATTAAGCATATGTTCCACCCCTGCAGTCCAATTCATGATCATGTTTCTGTTCAAAAATCCACCATGCAGAATTCTAGATCGCTGTAGCCTGGGTACCATGTGAAGTAAAAGGTTCTGTGGAGACCCATTGCCACGTGACTTCACTGAGCACATCAAAATTCCTTCCACTGTTGATCATTTCTGAATAAAGTCCCGCTAATAGCTCTATTATAAGACCATATTACTCTGAAACTACACCAGTTACATAAAAGGGAGGGAAAGTATTGCAGTTCTAGCTCTCAGTGGTAATTCTGAAGAATGCCATGCATACATCAGCTGTGAAAATGCTGTTCAATCTAGCCAAAGTAGTCTTTTTTTGAAGTAGCAAGTTAAAAGTCTATGCCCAATTTGAAGGGAAACAGAGAGGTTACCAGCATTCAGGCTCAATACCCGAGGGTGCCAGTGTTACCGAGTCCAAGCTCATACTGCTTACCACACAACAGACCAGTAGATCCAAAGACGAGGTGCTGGGGCAAAGGATAGGGACCTTATTCAGAAAGCCAGCAGACTGGGAAGATGGTGGACTTGTGTCCCAAAGAAACGTGTTGCCTGGGTTAGAATTAGCTTACTCTTATTCTAAAAGGGGAGAGGGTGTGGTTGGTCATTGTAAACTTCTTGGTGTTGGAATCGTTTGTTCTTTTTTTTTTCTGGCCACGCCATGTGGCATGCAGGATCTTAGTTCCCCGACCAGGGATTGAACCCGTGCCCCCTGCGGTGGAAGCGCGAAGCCCTAACCACTGGACCACCAGGGAAGCCCCTGGAATCCTTTGTTCTTGCGGCTGTCCATGTAGGTCAGGTCACAATGTTCCTGTAAATTTCCAACAAGACATCTGTTCTTCTCTGTTCTGCAACTTTTTAACTCTATATGAATGGAAATGCTATACCTTTAAAGGTTGTCAACTGAAAAAAATACACAACGTGAGAGTGGCGAGCTAAGTTTTATTTGGGGCAAAATGAGGACTATAGCCTGAGACACAACCTCTCAGAGGAGCTGCTCCAAAGAGGGAGATGGGGAAGGTCAGTGTAGATGTGATTCTAGTGAAGGGCGTATGTGCAACCAAGCACACATACTGGCAGAAGGTGGGTGCTAGTCACAAAGAGCAGATGTCTTCATTAGTAATTTTAGTGCTTTTCTACATATAAGAAGGTGTAAGAAATGGAGCCCATAAAGTCTTCTCCTGAAAATATCCAACTGTCTGAAGGCCTATTCTGCAAGTTTTCCCAGAGCACAGGTACCTCAACCCTGATCTCCACCCTGAACTCCTTTCAGGGGGTGTTTAAGGTCAAAGACTGCAGTAGCCAGTGACCTCATCCTTGTAGAGGCAGGTGGCCAGTGACAATTTTTCATCCACAAGGTCAAGCCTTGGAGGCAGAGCCTTGAGAATGGGCTATGCTGTGTGTCTCAGGCTCTGGGCAACATTGTTTCACAAGGTGCAGAGCCAGCAGGACTAAGCACAGGCAACAGAGCCCAAGGCTTAGAGCTCAGGGTTAGATCCAATAAGGAGGCAGGTCTGCTCTTTGTTACCCCAAGAGTTCCACTATGAAATTCTCCTAATATCTATTTCTAACTATGAACCATTTCCCAAGTCATTTTAAATGACAGCAAATTATTTTGTCAAACCTATTACAAATTCCCTTTCACTGCAAATGATCCAGTGAATGGGAGAGAAAAGAAAATAAACATTTTGAGTCAAATTATACAGCAAATATAGAAAGGGCAGTAGGTAAATATGTTCAAAAAGTACAGAGGAGATTTTAGAGAGGAGTGAAAAAGAAGAGAACATGGTTCTCAGAAACGCACAGAGAGGTTTCTGTAACTTTTCAATTTGGAATCTGTGTAACTGATCCAAGTGTTCTTTTCCCCAGGCATGCCCTTTCCTTTCTCTAAAAGATCTGGCTCAAATGGCCTCACTTCCAGGAAGCTTTTCTGAGTTTTTTCCATTGCCCCCAATAGCAGCAAAATAAACTTTTCACTTTGTCATTCTCTTATGCTCTCAAACTTTGTGTTTCACGTATGCACTTGACCTTCTTTAATCACCGTCCATGGGCAGGCTTAGCGGAGAATGCACAAGGAAAAGTTATAGCCCACCTTAAAAAGTTTAGCTTAGTAGTAAGAGTATCGCATAATAAAACTAATCTCGCTGTGATGTGTAACAGCACGATGCTGTGGGAGCAGCCTCCTTCCCCCCTGACTCTGGAAAGAGGAACACAATCTGCCTAACGGAGATTCCACTGAGCAGTTCGAATGAGTCTAAAGATGAATGATAGTAAAGAACATTTCGCAGAGCTGAAGGAGAGTGTGTGAACTGAAAGGCAGGGAGAGAGAATGAAGACATTGGGCCTCTTATCATACATGTTTTGACAATGTATTTTACTCAAGGGTTGATGCGTCTGAGACCTGACTTGGTTATGAGGTCTTTGCATTCACATTTGTTTCGTTTTTTACCCCGGTCCTCAGCCCAATGTTCTCCAACCGAGAAGCCTTCAGTTGATTTTGTTTGAATGAATAAGTCAATAGCAGGAGGAACTGCAATATTGGTTGAAGATGAGACATGTCAATACATTTAATAAAAAACAATTTGATTTAGCTTGTACGTTGTTATGCACAAATCAGGCATTTCCCAATCTTCTTAAATGAATACAGGTCTAGTGGAAGAAAAAACAACCAAACTGACAAGAAATTTCATTGTATGTCAAGTCAGATCTGATGAACTATGTTGAAAGATGGAAATTTTCCAGTAACAAAAACTATATTTCTCTTTGTTGGACCACTTAATAAGGTCACTCCAGCATTCCACAAAGTCGTCCTGAGATTAATCACTTTATGATAGATGCATATTGAATACAAGACAGAGTGGGAGAGTCAAGGACTTTGCACTTATAGTTAAACTGAAATATGACTCATAAAAAGACCTTTTCAAAACTGGATTGCTTACAGATATTTCTCAGGGATCAAGTACAGTGAATCTCATAGATTGTTGTTTTTATTCTCATAGAAGATAAGGTTTATATTTTACATTTTATTGTCTCTTTTTTCCTGTCCTGAAAGCCTGCATGAAGCTCCTATTTCTTCTTTTTTTTTTTATTGAGGGAAAATTGGTATATAACATTGTATTAATTTCAGATGTACAACATAATAATTTAATATTTGTATACACTATAAAGTGATCACCAAAATAAGTCTAGTTACCATCTATCACCATACATATAATTGACCCCATTCACCCATTTCTCACACCCCACCCCCTTCTCCTTTGGTGACCACCAATCTGTTCTCTGTATCTGAGTTTATTTTGTTTTGTTTGTTCATTTATTTTGGTTTTTTTAGATTCCACATATAAGTGAAATCATACAGTATTTGTCTTTCTCTGTTGTCTATTTTTAACAAGAGCAGAAGTCTCATTAATTGCTTTGGGGCAGTTATTTTCTGTCCATTATAGAAACACAGACAACAATAATACCTCAATTTTGAAAAGTTATGTCACTGAGTAAAGTGAAGTTATACAAGGAGTTGTAATCTGCAAAATAAGAACAGGAAATTAATAATATTATTATCATTAGTCCCAAAGGGACCAGGTTAGTTTATCATTGATTACTGGCCGTGAATCCCTCCAAATGGAAAAGTAGCTCAAAGCTCACACCCACTAACAGATGAGAGAAGTATCAGCATTATGCAACAAAAGAACAATATCATATACTCTTAAACGTTTTAAACTTGTAGTGAAGTACTAGTCTTACCAAATAGGTAAGAAAAAAAAAAAAATAGAAGGCATCCAGATTGGAAAGGAAGAAGTAAGAAGCAAAGCTATCTCTATTCACAGAAGATATGATTTTATATGTAGAGAACCCTAAAGATTTCACACATAAAAAACTTAGACCTCATAAACAGATGCAGCAAAGTTGCAGGATACAAAAATCAACACACAAAAATTAACTGCATTTTTATATACTAACAATGAACAACCTAAAAAGGAAATTGAGAAAACAATCCCCTTAACAATAACATAAAAAAGGATAAAATACTTAAGAATAATCTTAAGAAGGCAAAAAACTTGTACACTGAAAAATACAAAACATTGTTGAAAGAAATTAGGCACAAATAAATGGAAAGGCATCTTGTATCCATAGATTGAAAGATTTAATATTGTGAAAATGCCCATATTACCCACAGCAATCTACAGATACAATATCATGCAATTCCAGTGCAATTCCAATGGAATTTTTTGAAGAAATCCTGATAGAATTTTCTGAAGAAATAGAAAAAGCATCCTAAATTCATATGGAATATCAAATACCTCTTGAATAGCTGAACCAATCTTGAGAAAGAAAAGCAAAGTTGGAGGCCTCACACTCCCTGATTTCAAAACATATTGCAAAGCTACAGTAATCAAAACAGTATTGTGCTGGCCTAAAGCCAGGCATATAGACCAATGAAACAGAATAGAGAGCTGAGGAATAAACCCTCACATACATCATGGATGGGTCTTCCACAAGTGTGTTAAGGCTACACGGTGGGGAAAAGGTAGTTTCTTCAACAAATGGTAGTTTTATGGGATTCATCAATCCCAATTCTGGGTATTTATCAAAATAATTGAAATTACTATCTTGAAGAGATATCTGTACTCCTATGTTTATTTCAGCATTATTCACAATAGCCAAGAGGTGCAGCATCCAAAATGTCTATTGATGATGAATGGATTAAAAAAAATTGTCATATATATAGATATATAGATATAAAATGAAATATTATTCATCCTTTAAAAAAGGGAGGAAATGGGACTTCCTTGGTGAAGCTGTGGTTAAGAATCTGCCTGAAATGCAGGGGACAAGGGTTTGATCCCTGGTGCAGGAAGATCCCACATGAGGCAGAGCAACTAAGCCCATGTGCCACAACTACTGAGCCTGCACTCCAGAGGTCGCAAGCCACAACTACTGAGCCCACGTGCCACAACTACTGAAGCCTATGTGCCTAGAGCCCATGCCGCAACAAGAGAAGCTACTGCAATGAGATGCCCGTGCACTGCAACAAAGACCCAATGCAGCAATAAATAAATAAATAAATAAAGGAGGAGAGGACCTTCAAGATGGTGGAGGAGTAAGATGTGGAGATCACCTTCCTCTCCACAAATACATCAGAAATACATCTACATGTGGAACAACTTCTACAGAACACCTACTGAACGCTGGCAGAGACCTCAGACTTCCCAAAAGGTAAGAAACTCCCCACATACCTGGGTAGGGCAAAAGAAAAAAGAAAACACAGAGACAAAAGAATAGGGACGGGACCTGCACCTCTGGGAGGGAGCTGTGAAGGAGGAAAAGTTTCCACACACTAAGAAGTGAAGTTTCCTTTACTGGAGGAGACGGGGGGTGACGGGGGGAAGCTTCACAGCCACAGAGGAGAGCGCAGCCACAGGGGTGCAGAGGGCAAAGCGGAGAGATTCCTGCATGGAGGATGGGTGCCGAGTAGCACTCACCAGCCCGAGAAGCTTGTCTGATCACCCGCCAGGGCGGTCGGGGCTGGGAGCTGAGGCTTGGGCTTCAGAGGTCAGATCCCAGGGAGGGGACTGGGGTTGGCCGCATGAACACAGCCTGAAGGGGGCTAGTGCACCACAACTAGCCAGAAGGGAGTCTGGGAAAAAGTCTGGACCAGCCTAAGAGGCAAGAGACCATTGTTTCGGGGTCGCGAGGAGAGGGGATTCAGAGCACCATCTAAACAAGCTCCAGAGACGGGCGCAAGCCGCGGCTATCAGCGTGGACCCCAGAGACGGGCATGAGACGCTAAGGCTGATGCAGCCACCAAGAAGCCTGTGTTCGAGCACAGGTCACTCTCCACACCGTCCCTCCCAGGAGCTGGTGCAGCCCACCACTGCCAGAGTCCCGTGATCCACGGACAACTTCCCCCGGAGAACCACAGCGCGCCTCAGGCTGTTGCAACGTCACGCTGGCCTCTGCTGCCACAGGCTCACCCCGCATTCCAATTATGATTACCGAACCCCTCCCTCCCCAAACAAAGAAGAGAAAGGGAAAATTCTCCGTGCAGCCTCAGGAGCACCGGATTAAATCCCTGCAATCAACTTGACATATCCTGCATCTGTGGAATACCTGAATAGACAACAAATCATCCCAAAATTGAGGCAGTGGATTTTGGGAGCAACTGTAGACTTGGGGTTTGCTGTCTGTGACTGATTTGATTCTGATTTTTATGTTTATCTTAGTTTAGTTTTTAGCGTTTGTTATCATTGGTGATTTCTTTATTGGTTTGTTTGCTCTCTTCTTTTTTTAAATTATTTTAATAATTTTTAAAATTTTTATATTATGTTTTATTTATTTTTTTCTTTCTTTTTTCCTCCTTTTCTTCTGAGCCCTGTGGTTGACAGGGTCTTGGTGCTCCAGCCTGGTGTCAGGCCTAAGCCTCTGAGGTGGGAGAGCCGATTTCAGGACATTAGACCACCAGAGACCTCCTGGTCCCATGTAATATCAATTGGCAACAGCTCTCCCAGAGATCTCCATCTCAACACTAAGACCCAGCTCCACCCAATGGCCAGCAAGCTCCAGTGCTGTACGCCCCATGCCAAACAACGAGCAAGACAGGAACACAACTCCACCCATTAGCAGAGAGGCTGCCTAAAATCATACTATGTTAATGGACACCCCAAAACACACCAACAGACGCGGCCATGACCACCAGAAAGAAAAGATCCAGCTCCATCCACCAGAACACTGGCATGAGTCCCCTCCACCAGAAAGCTGACACAAGCCACAGAACCAACCTCACCAACTGGGGGCAGACACCAAAAACAATGGGAACTACAAAACTGCAGCCTGAAAAAAGGAGATCCCACACACAGTAAGTTAAACAAAATGAAAAGACAGAGAAATATGCAGCAGATGAAGGAGCAAGGTAAAAACCCACCAGAACAAACAAATGAAGAGGAAATAGGCAGTCTACCTGAAAAAGAATTCAGAGTAATGATAGTAGAGATGATCCAAAATCTTGAAAATAGAATGGAGAAAATACAAGAAACATTTAACAAGGACCTAGAAGAACTAAAGACCAAACAAACAATAATGAATAACAAAATAAATGAAATTAAGAATGCTCTGGAAGGAATCAATAACAGAATAACTGAGGCAGAACAGATAAGTGACCTGGAAAATAAAATAGTGGAAATAACTACCACAGAGCAGAATAAACAAAAAAGAATGAAAAGAATTGAGGACAGTCTCAGAGACCTCAGGGACAACATTAAACACACCAACATTCGAATCATAGGGGTCCCAGAAGAAGAAGAGAAAAAGAAAGGGTCTGAGAAAATATTTGAAGAAGAGATTATACTTGAAAACTTCCCTAATATGGGAAAGGAAATAGTCAATCAAGTCCAGGAAGCGCAGAGTGTCCCATACAGGATAAATCTAAGGAGAAACATGCCAAGACACATATTAATTAAAATATCAAAAATGAAATACAAACAAAAAATATTAAAACCAGCAAGGGAAAAGCAACAAATAAAATATAAGGTAATCCCCATAAGGTTAACAGCCGATCTTTCAGCAAAAACGCTGCAAGCCAGAAGGGAGTGGCAGGACATATTTAAAGTGATGAAAAGGAAAAACCTACAACCAAGATGACTCTACCCAGCAAGGATCTCATTCAGATTTGAAGGAGAAATTAAAACCTTTACAGACAAGCAAAAGGTAAGAGAATTCAGCACCACCAAACCAGCTTTACAACAAATGCTAAAGGAACGTGTCTAGGCAGGAAACACAAGGGAAAGAAAAGACCTACAATAGTAAACCCAAAACAATTAAGAAAATGGTAATAGGAATATACCTATCGATAATTATCTTAAATGTAAATGGATTAAATGTTCCAACCAAAACATATAGACTGGCTGAATGGATAAAAAAACAAGACCCATATATATGCTGTCTACAAGAGACCCACTTCAGACCTAAGGACACATACAGACTGAAAGTGGGGGGATGGAAAAAGATATTCCATGCAAATGGAAATCAAAAGAAAGCTGGAGTAGCAATTCTCATATCAGACAAAATAGACTTTAAAATAAAGAATATTACAAGAGACAAAGAAGGACACTGCATAATGATCAAGGGATCAATCCAAGAAGAAGATACAACAATTGTAAATCTTTATGCACCCAACATAGGAGCACCTCAATACATAAGGCAAATGCTAACGGCCATAAAAGGGGAAATCGACAGTAACACAATCATAATAGGGGACTTTAACACCCCACTTTCACCAATGAACACCTCATCCAAAATGAAAATAAATAAGGAAACACAAACTTTAAATGATACATTAAACAAGATGTACTTAATTGATATTTATAGGACATTCCATCCAAAAACAACAGAATACACTCTCTTCTCAAGTGCTCATGGAACATTCTCCAGGACAGATCATATCTTGGGTCACAAATCAAGCCCTTCTAAATTTAAGAAAATTGAAATCGTATCAAGTATCTTTTCCGACCACAATGCTATGAGAATAGATATCAATGACAGGAAAAAAAACTGTAAAAAATACAAACACATGGAGGCTAAACAATACACTACTAAATAACCAAAAGAACACTGAGGAAATCAAACAGGAAGTAAAAAAAAATACCTAGAAACAAATGAGAATGAAAACACGATGACCCAAAACCTATGGTATGCAGCAAAAGCAGATCTAAGAGGGAAGTTTATACGAATACAATCCTACCTCAAGAAACAAGAAAAATCTCAAATAAACACCCTAAACTTACACCTAAATCAATTAGAGAAAGAACAAAAATAAAACCCCAAAGCCGGCAGAAGGAAAGAAATCATAAAGATCAGATCAGAAATAAATGAAAGAGAAATGAAGGAAATAATAGCAAAGATCAATAAAACTAAAAGCTGGTTTTTGAGAAGATAAACAAAATTGATAAACAGTAACCCAGACTCATCAAGAAAAAAATGGAGAAGACTCAAATCAATAGAATTAGAAATGAATAAGGATAAGTAAAAACTGACACTGCAGAAATACAAAGGAACATGAGCGATTACTACAAGCAACTATATGCCAATAAAATGGACAACCTGGAAGAAATGGACACATTCTAAGAAAAGCCCAACCTTCCGAAACTGAACCAGGAAGAAATAGAAAATATAAACAGACCAATCACAAGCACTGAAATTGAAACTGTGATTAAAAGTCTTCCAACAAACAAAACCCCAGGACCAGAAGGATTCACAGGCAAATTGTATCAAACATTACCAAAGATCCAACACCTATTCTTCTCAAACTCTTCCAAAATATAGCAGAAGGAGGAACACTCCCAAACTCATTCTACGAGGCCACCATCACCCTGATACCAAAACCAGATAAAGATGTCACAAAGAAAGAAAACTACAGGCCAATATCACTGATGAACATAGATGCAAAAATCCTCAACAAAATACTAGCAAACAGAATCCAACAACACACTAAAGGATCATACACCATGATCAAGTGGGGTTTATCCCAGGGATGCAAGGATTCTTCAATATACGCAAATCAATCAATGTGATACACCGTATTAACAAATTGAAGGATAAAAACCATATGATCATCTCAATATATGCAAAAATGCTTTCAACAAAATTCAACACCCATTTATCACAAAAACCCTCCAGAAAGTAGGCATAGACGGAATTTACCTCAACATAATAAAGGCCATATATGACAAACCCACAGCCAACATCATTCTCAATGGTGAAAAACTGAAACCATTTCCACTAAATCAGGAACAAGACAAGGTTGCCCACTCTCACCGCTATTATTCAACATAGTTTTGGAATTTTTAGCCACAACAATCAGAGAAGAAAAAGAAATAAAAGGAATCCAAATCGGAAAAGAAGAAGTAAAGCTGTCACTGTTTGCAGATGACATGATACTATACATGGAGAATCCTAAAGTTCCTACCAGAAAGTTACCAGAGCTAATCAATGAATTTGATGAAGCAGCAGGATACAAAATTAATTTCACAGAAATCTCTTGCATTCTTATACACTAATGATGAAAAATCTGAAAGAGAAATTAAGGAAACACTCCCATTTACCACTGCAACAAAAAGAATAAAACACCCAGGAATAAACCTACCTTAGGAGACAATAGACCTGTATGCAGAAAACTATAAGACACTGAAGAAAGAAATTAAAGATGATACAAACAGATGGAGAGATATACCATGTTCTTGGATTGGAAGAATCAACATTGTGAAAATGACTCTACTACCCAAAGCAATGTAGAGATTCCATGCCATCCCTATCAAACTACCAATGGCATTTTTCACAGAACTAAAACAAAAAATTTCACAATTTGTATGGAAACACAAAAGACCCCGAATAGCCAAAGCAATCTTGACAAAGAAAAAACAGAGCTGGAGGAATCAGGCTCCCTGACTTCAGACTATACTACAAAGCTACAGTAATCAAGATAATATGGTTCTAGCACAAAACCAGAAATATAGATCAATGGAACAGGATAGAAAGCCCAGAGATAAACCCATGCACATATGGTCACCTTATTTTTTATAAAGGAGGCAAGAATACACAGTGGAGAAAAGACGGCCTCTTCAATAAGTGGTGCTGGGAAAACTGGACAGCACCATGTAAAAGAATGAATTTACAACACTCCCCAACACCGTACACAAAAATAAACTCAAAATGGATTAAAGACCTAAATGTAAGGCCAGACACTATAAAACTCTTAGAGGAAAACATAGGCCGAACACTCTATGATATAAATAACAACAAGATCCTTTTTGACCCACCTCCTAGAGAAATGGAAATAAAAACAAAAATAAACAAATGGGACCTAATGAAACTTAAAAACTTTTGCACAGTGAAGGAAACCATAAACAAGATGAAAAGGCAACCCTCAGAACGGGAGAAAATATTTGTAAAGGAAGCAACTGGCAAAGGATTAATCTCTTAAAATATACAAGAAGTTCATGCAGCTCAACATCAAAAAAAAACCAAACAACCCAATCCAAAAATGGGCAGAAGACCTAAATAGACATTTCTCCAAAGAAGATGTACAGATTGCCAACAAACACATGAAAGAATGCTCAAAATCACTAATCATTAGAGAAATACAAATCCAAACTACAATGAGGTAACACCTCACACCGGTTAGAATGGCCGTCATCAAAAAATCTACAAACAATAAATGCTGGAGAGGGTGTGGAGAAAAGGCAACCCTCTTGCACTGTTGGTGGGAATGTAAATTGTTACAGCCACTATGGAGAACAGTATGGAGGTTCCTTAAAAAAACTAAAAATAGAACTACCATACGACCCAGCAATCCCACTACTGGGCATATACCCTGAGAAAACAATAATTCAAAAAGAGTCATGTACCAAAATGTTCATTGCAGCTCTGTTTACAATAGCCAGGACATGGAAGCAACCTAAGTGTCCATCGACAGATGAATGGAAAAAGAACATGTGGCACATATATACAATGGAATATTACTCAGCCATAAAAAGAAACGAAATTGAGTTATTTGTAGTGAGGTGGATGGACCTAGAGACTGTCATACAGAGTGAAGTAAGTCAGCAAGAGAGAAACAAATACCATATGCTAACACATATATGGCATCTAAAAAACAAAAACAAAAATGGTTCTGAAGAACCTAGGGGCAGGACAGGAATAAAGACGCAGATGTAGTGAATGGACTTGAGGACACGGGCAGGGGGAAGGGTAAGCTGGGATGAAGTGAGAGAGTGGCGTGTACAATTATACGCTACCAAATGTAAAATAGATAGCTAGTGGGAAGCAGCTGTATAGCACAGGGAGATCAGCTCGGTGCTTTGTGACCACCTAGAGGGGTGGGATAGGGAGGGTGGGAGGGAGACGCAGGAGGGAGGGGATATGGGGATGTATGTATATGTATAGCTGATTCACTTTGTTATACAGCAGAAACTAACACACCATTGTAAAGCAATTATACTCCAATAAAGATGTTCAAAAAATAAAAAAGGGAGGAAATCCTGTCATGTGCTGCAACACTGATGAACCTCGAGGACATTAAGCTGAGTGAAAGAAACCAGTCACAAAAGACAAATACTGCATGAGTCCACTCATCTGAGGTATCTAAAATAGTCAAACTCTTAGAAACAGAGAGTAAAATGGTGGTTTCCAGGAGCAGGGGGAGCGGGTGAAAGGGGAGAAGTTCAGTGGGTGTAGAGTTTCTGTTTTCGCAGATGAAAATTTTCCAGAGATATGCTACAATGTGCATATAGTTAACACTGTTTTACTGTAAGTTAAGATGGTAAATTTTATGTTATATATTTTTTACCACAGTACCAAAATGTTCTAAACTTACCTTTTGCATGAAAAATTTGGAATAAGGATTTCCCTGGTGGTGCAGTGGTTAAGAATCCTCCTGCCAATGCAGGGGACACGGGTTCGAGCCCTGGTCCAGGAAGATCCCACATGCCTCGGAGGAACTAAGCCCATGCGCCACAACTACTGAGCCTGCGCTCTAGAGCCCGCGAGCCACAACTACTGAGCCCATGTGCCACAACTACTGAAGCCCGGGCACCTAGAGCCCGTGCTCCGCAACAAGAGGAGCCACCGCAATGAGAAGCCAGTGCACCGCAACGAAGAGTAGCCCCCGCTCGCCGCAACTGGAGAAAGCTCATGCGCAGCAACGAAGACCCAACGCAGCCAAAAATAAATTAATTAATTAATTTTAAAAATTTGGAATAAAAATTGAAATTAGTATAGTAAGAAACACGAAATAACTCTCTTGGATTTTTTCACTTCAGCCTACCATTCAAGTATATAAAATTTCCTGTAATATGACTGAAAGCCAATGGGGAAAAATTATACAGAGAAAAATAAATGTTTGTCTTTCTCTCCATAACTATGGGGAAAGGCTGGTTAGGAAAAACCCATAGTCCACAGAGGAAAAGACACACTGGTAAGTTCTTTCAGATCACTGGGCTCTACCGAATCATTCGTCTCTGCCAGATCATGCCAGAAGGGCAAATAGAAAATATTGACAGGTAAGCAATCAAACAGATTCTATAGGGCCTGAGATTTTACATTTATATTCCGTAACTTTGTCTCACCTGGAAGTGTTTCAGTGAGTACAAGGGCTTTCTCGGCTGATCAAGGAAAAAAAAAAAAAAAAGATGTGACCATGAGGTGGCACCAGGACACAACAATCTCTGTGACAGGTTTGCCTGCGGGGATGTCCTTCGTAGCAGGGGACTTCCCAGAGGTCATCAGTCAGGAGGGGATGAGGCAGAGGGGCCCCTGAGGGAGAGGACGATCAGAAAGGGGACTCGCAGGTCTCCATGACATCACTCAGCAGTGAGATGGGGCACCTGTGGGTCAGAGCTCCAAAGGTCAGAGGTCAGGGTCTTCCAAACTCAGGCCAGCAGATGTTGGATGTAGTTTTGTGGGGTAGAACAGGTAGGTCTAATTGGCTAAAATTCTCTGTATTGGGGTTATATTTAAGCCAACTGAATGTGTAGAAATTTGGGTTTGGTAGCAGTGAGTTTTTGAGCTAATGGGCCCCAGCCTGCTGTGAGGAAATAGACAATATAGGACAATACATAAGGGGCTGTCCTGAACCCATCTCTGTACCCAGTACGTCACAAGGTGTCACTTCAACAATAGAGGACCGGAACCTGCATTAGTATCTCGGGAAAATCATTGTTCCCCTAAGTGTTTTCAAATGAAGCCATGCTATTTTCAAAGGAAGAAAATACATGTCATTTAGTCAACTTTGGGAAATATAAACATATTTTTGTGACATAAAAAATACTTCATGTTTATGATGGTGTGACTCATCTATCTTTATGGCCTCTGAGTTTTTTGTTTCCTAGATTGTATTGAAGCCAAATATTTTTTATCATCATTTTGAGATTTCTGAAAAACTTTTAGAACACAAGACTGTGGACTGTGGAAATGGATCAATTTACAATTAAATTTTGGTTTTGAAACTTTGGTTTTAGTTGCAAAAGCCGTGCTTGAATTAGCTCACTCTTTAAGGTGTCTTTAATAAAACCATTTGTAAATAAGATTAGCCTGCTATGAAATCAAAACACTTATATGTGATTTAATACATATGTAAATTTATACTTGAAGACCAACTCAATATGCTTTAAAAATACGTTATGTCTGTTTTATGTAATGAAGTGATTTTCATTAAGTAGTTTATTACTTTTACCTTTATTTACTTTTTTGCTCTTCATGGAACTCACCTCAATGCAATTAATTATAAAATGGAAATATGTATTTGTTCCTAGATATAAATTTTATTATGTGTTGTGACAGTGAAAAAAATAAGCGTACTGATCTGTACATTTATGAATATTTAAGATATTTATTATATAATGATGTTTAAGAACTACATTAAAATACTATTGTGGTGGAGTCTTTTTTAATAATAATAATGTCGTTCTACTCACCAAAATGCAGAAGGCATTAGGTTACATTCTGCAACTGATAATATTAGAGTTTCAAAAATACAGGAAAAGGAACCCTGTTGCCTTTACAGAAGCACAGATATACACCGGAAGCAAATAAAAGGAAGTATTTCAGATATACATTCAAGAAACCCCATACGACTACATCCTGGAAAGGACGATCCTATCTAATGCAATGCCTTGAGTCCTAGACTCATATGTAGCACATCCTGTCATTTCTAATAAGTATTTAGAGCCCTGAGTCATGGAGACAGCTGAAATTAGAGAACTCTGGAACCTTAAGCAGAAGCAGTTAACCCCAATCAAGGCTCAATAATTCATGTCAGCCGTGGGCAGCTGAGCCTGGTGTCACCCTGTATTACAGGTGATGAGGCCACAGTGAATTAAATCTCGTCGTTGATGAGGTCGCTTTCCCCAGGCTTGGGAAAATTTCATACTTCATCGTTCCACCAGGTATGTGGCTTTCACCACTCAAGCAATGGGGCCACACTTGGGATTTACAAAATGAGTTTAAAAGTGAGTTGGGAGTCATGGGCCACTTAAACCTTCGCCGTCCCAAAGTGAAATTCCGAAAGCAATGGAGCCTCAACGGCTTCCAGCAGCTTCCATGATCAAGGTCACAGCCAGGGCGGCCCCGTCCTGCCCACCCCGTCCCCCAGGGATCCGCCTGTGCGTGCCCAGCCTCATGGCTTTGCTCATCTCTCTGCAGCCTTCAGCCTTAAATTTAAGGCTTCAGAAGGTCATGCTTTCGATTGCTAGGCTTCTTACTGGGAAAGCTTTTCAAAATCAACTATGAGACTACCTGGAATGTTAGCGGTAGGGTTAGGGTTAGGGTAAAATTTAGCTGACAGTGAAGACCTTCATGGGCAGGTTGGAACCCTTAATTCTGTGAATCACCCAATGTGGCTGAACTTATTTTTCCAGCCTCATTATGGACTACCTTACTACATTTTTCACGTTCGTGAGCTAGGACAAGAGATCACAATGCTCGGAGAAAACATGAGAGCTGATTGGGGTAGTCACATAGCTTACACGTCTATTACCTTCTTTCTTTACAATGATTTTTTGTCGCTGGTGGTAGTTCTATCATGTTTTCAAAAGCCTTATCAGCACTGTGGACAGGGTATGTCAGTCGTAAAAATGAACATTTAACCAACTATGAAGTCAGTCTGGCTCTACAAGCCATTCAGACTGGTACTTCGTCCGCGCTCAGAGAGTGATCTGAGAGAAATACGTTCTATTTTAAAACAAATACATGAAGAACCTTTCAAGATCTTCAACATCTGGATAATATAACCCAGTGACTGGATTTTAAATGCATGCTTTAGAGGAGAAAAGGTGCAGTTCTAGCCTGGAATGCACAGGGAACTCGGGGTATGAAGAAGACAGAGCTTGTTTACAGTTTAAGTTTCGGAAGCATCAACTCCATTAGCCCTTCATTCACCTCTGCTCCTCTGGACTCTCGTTCCCCTCTCCCTTAGCTCAGCTCGGAGGCAGCAGCAGATTCAAGCACAGCAGGGCAGAGAAGACATATAGACTTACTTCCATAGGAATCTGGTTCACCTGATCCAAGGTAAGCGCTCAGGATTCATGAGAAAAGAAAGTAAATATGGGTTTTCTTATAGCCACATTGAAAAGAATGCAGTGCTAGAAAGCATGGAACAATAAAGAATGATTTTTGATTGTATTTTCTCCATACATTTAATTCCACGTGTGTTCTTTCTGTAACATGCATAAAATGTGGGTAAAATACACTGAATGCATTTGGAATAGGCTAGAAACACACAAAAGTTTTACCCTGCTTTGTTATCATTTTGAAATGTAAATGTGCATTTGAGCTCTAAGGATATTATGCCCTCGGAATAAACAACAATTTGTATTTTAAACATATAAACTTTAGATAGGAGAGCTGGATTACAATTCTTTCAGTCCTCCTTTCTGGATAATTTAGGATCAAATTAACAGAGCACCTACTATGCACAGATGGTTGTTTTGAGCCTTATAGAGACCAGGAAAAGCAGGCAGTGTGGCTCTCATCCTCAAGGTGTTTCACCTGGAAGATAAACAGGTGGAAATTTAAATGACAGGAAACATTTAAGTGGGTTCAAGAAAAATGTGATATTGCTTCACATCATAATGACTTCCTGGCAAATGAGCTGCACAGAGAGTAATTCAAGTGTTAGAGGGTCAGGGGTTCATAAAGTCTGCAATGAATGAAGGTAGCAGGGGATGTGTTGAGAAACCTTGAAGATCAAGGAGATTTAAATAGACAGGTAGGAGGGGGAGAAGATACTAATCCAATATCCCATCTCTCTAGCAGCAGAAAATTGTGTTCTGTTTTAAATAGAAAAGATATTGCAGATGACCAAATCTCCAAAGCCTGAGTTTGTAATGACCAGTTGATTTCATTACAGCAGGGTTCTTGAGAAAAGTAATATATTTTAAATCCAAAAGACATCAATGCTGAGCTTATAACTGGCATTTTACTAGCCAGAGGACGTGAAAAATTCCGTTAACCTTTGCTGACTTTCAGTTCCTAACATTGTAAAATAGAGATGCTAAGAGAACGGCCAGGATGACCAGCACCAACCTAGGCTCCAGCGAAACACTGGAGACAAACATGCGCTTGGGTTATAAACACGGTGAAATGGTATGAGCTATTTTTAAGGGCATATTCCTTAAATATCCCCACCCACTCGTGTAATGAGTTGCTGCTGTGTGTCATGACATGCAAAGATTAAGATATAAACGTTAAAATCTTTTTCTTTATTCTTGCTAACAGTACCCAATCCATGTCGAGAAGTGAGCGATTTTGTCTGTAAGTTGTACATAAACTGCATTTTATAATGCCTTTTTTTCCCCCAAAAAGACGAAGAGGAGAACGACAAGGGAGCATTCTGCTGTTGATAGGTCCAGCCACAGGGGGTCATTCTCGCTGTACAGTAAGCCTGTCTGGCAGCAGGGACCAAGCATCACATCGTATTCAGTTTATTGAATAAATACTGAAAACTCTTATCCGAATTTAATACTTAATTGCTACACTCGGCAAAGTACATTAGATTTTTTTCCTAGATCTATTTGTACTTTTAAATTATTTTATCTTTAGAATAAAATGTGAAGACCCTAAACTATACTTTCTGCAGCTGACTCAACCTTAGTGAATTAAATTAGTCATTGCTTGCCTTGGGAATAGTGAGAGAAAACTTGACAGTTACCATCTCATATTCAGAGGCAGTTCTAAAGAAAAGCAAGCAAGTTGACTAAGGACCATATTTATAAATTGTTTTCCTTTAAAACTGTGTTTCCATTTAATCCATCAAACTATTAGGCTATGTCGCACCAGTTCCTGAATCAAGTACAATCCAGGCATAGTTGATGCAGCTAATTTACACTGGATCTGTGAACCCTCTTAGCCCAGAGGGAAAGCAGACTCTGAAACGACAGTCTTGCCCAAATCAGCTTAAACTCAGCACCCAATAGCCACATTGCCATCTCCATTATCTGGTGCAACCCATTAATCTGAAAAAGGATAGCTTAAGCGTTGTGGGAAAACAGGGTAAAAATGGCTTAGAAAGATCCGTGCAATCATGAAAGCAGTGACAGGTCAGGGTTAATACGAGGTAATATTGGCCTGACACTGCACCTTGCTTCTTCACTCACTGGTCACTCGGGGAGACTTAAGCCTCTTTTAGAAATTTGAGAGGAAAAAATGGATATGTGTAAAAAAAAAAAAAAAATATATATATATATATATATATATATATATATATATATATATAGGAAAATGCACCAATAAAGCAGATGGCTATATGGTCTAGAATAACAAGGAAGGACGGAAGGGAGGGAGGGAGTGAGGGAGGGAGGGAGGGAGGGAGGAAAGAAGGAAGAAATGTAAGAGGGAAGCTCCCTCATGTCTACTTATACTGTTTACCCGGCCAATTTCCATGCATCGAAAATCAATGTTTTATTCACTTATTCAGCAAGCATTTTTGAGATGCTTTGCCACAATGGAGAGGAAACCAGACATGATTCTTGCACTCATTCTGTTAGCCTTTTTGGGCTAGAGAGACGTGAATCAAATAACCACAGGAGACGTCATGTGTCCACATGGTTAGCTGGGCAGCAGAGGTCCACCGCAGCGCTGCGGATGTTCCTGTGATTGGGGCCCTGACCTCTTCCCAGAGGTCAGACAGGGCATCCTGAGGAAACCCAGGCGAGGCTGGGCGTGACCAGTGAGCATGGCCACCAGTCAAGTAGAGGTCAGGTCTGGAGCCAGGTCAGGGGACAGCAGGGTGACTCCAGGGACTTGGTGCTTCATCTCTGGTCTTCATCCTAGGAACCAGGGGAAGACAGTGAGAGGGTCTGGCAAGAGCAAGGGTGGCGGAGGGGAAAGAGGCGACTCTCCCAGGATCAGACTCGTAATTCGGGAAAGATTGTTCTGACTTTAGGATGCAGAAGTGGTCCCAGGGAAACTAGGGAGCAGCTCTCCGATAAGAGGTTGGGTTAGGGAAGAAGAAATGAAAAATCGAAAGAAGAGCATGGACGTGAGCCGTACAGAAAGAAGTCCCTTTTCTGTTTAGAGATTCCGTGAGGGGCTAGAGCTTTGATTTCATCTTCTTAATGGCCAGCGATACGCCATCCCACAAAAAAGTTAGCTCAAGGGCTTAAACCTTTCTATTACCACCCCACAGAAAGTAAAAGGAGATTTCCTGACATTATGATGCTGTATTTTAATGACTCATGTTCATATTAATATCCCCACTTACTCCTGCAAATTATCATTATACCAATTTAGACTTTCACAAAAGTGTGTGAGTCTCAATTTTCCCACATTCTTGATAACTTTGAGCACTGTCAATATTTTTTAACTTTGCTTATAAAGCTTAGTTAAAAAAATCATTGTGTTGACCTTTCTTCAATGATCAAAACAATTGACATATTTTCACATGCTTATTAGCTACTTCTATGAAGTATGTACTTGGGTCAGTTGTCCAGTGCTACTGCAGTATTTGTCTTTTTCAGAAAGATCTGTAAGAGCTCTAGTCTTTATGTATCTTGCAATTTATCTTCCTGTTTGTAATTGTACTTGATCTTACAGCTTCTGCTTCCTCAAAATTTTCAATTTCCTTATTACTTTACCTAGGTCATGGCCGCTTAAGAACAATTATCATCTCTCCGTAGGATTGCCAGCTTTAGCAAATAAAATATAGGACACCTAATTAAATTTGAATTTCAGATAAGCAACACACAATTTTTTAGTATGTCCTTAGCAATATTCAGGACACACAATACTGAAATATGACGTATTATTTATCTGAAATTCAAATTTAGTTGACTGTCCTATGTTTTTTCTGGCAACTTTATCTCTGTTTCAATTCCACGTGTCATTACAAGCTGTCTAATAATATTATCCCAGACCATTTCAATTTGGAGGGAGATTTTTGTAAGGTTAGCTTGTGAGCTGCAGTTCTTCTAATAGATCGATTGCCTTAGGGTGATTTCCCCACAACAGCTCTGAGTTCTGATCAATTGAATGAGGAGTTTCTCTCAGAAAAGAATGGAAAAGTTACAGGCTTCATGATTATTAAGTTTAAAAAAAATCACCCTACCACTTGGGATCTTCTGAAAAATCTAAAAGAATAGTCATGTTTATTTTGATGTTCTGAGTTTTAAAATACAATCATATTATTTGATAAAGGCCCTACATATCTAGGTATTTCAGAAACATCAAGCATATTGTGCTAGGCTGAATAATGTCCCCTAAATTCTTAGAGGCTTCCTAATCCTTAGAACCCTTAGGTGGTAAAAGGGACTTTGCAGATGTGATTCAGTAAAAGAACTTGAGGTGGGAGGATTTTCCTGCATATCAGGTGGGCCCAAGATATACTCACAAGCATACCTACGAGTGGGAGGTGGTAGAATCAGGATCAGAGGCGGATGCAGACTCAGAGAGCAAGACCACAGGATGCTGAGCTGCTGCTTTGAGGGCAGAGGATGAAGTCACGAGCCTAGGAACGCAGGCTGCATGGACGCTAGAAAAGTCAGGGAAATGACGCTCCCTTGGAACCACCAGAAGGAAGGCGGTCCTTCTGACAACGTGACTTTAGCCCATAAGACCCATTTTTGGTGTCCGACCTCCAGAACTGTGAGATTACAAACGTGTTACTGTAAGCCACTAGGTCTGTGGTCACTTGTTACAGCAGTAACAGCAGGAACCTCACACGATGACCACGCTCAGAGGATTTCCAGGTTTCCTCCTATGTTAGTACATTTCATGCAATATAAACAAAAGCAACGTAGAAAGAAATCTTCATGTTACTTATTTATTTTATTTTAACTACTATATTTTTGCCTATTTAAAGGTAACCATGTATGAAAATAGGATTGCTACAAGAGAACCTCATGCTCTGTTCTCTCCCATCATATGTCAACTGAAATTTGGTTCTTTTTTAAAGGTACACTTTTTCGTTTTTGGTTTTCACTATTAAACATTACCCAAGGACAAATGTTTTTGTATTATGAAATTTGGATTGTATTTCTAAAATAGATGCCATAAATGTAAACATTTTTTCATGTTACTCTTCTAAAGATTGACGCATATAAAGTTTAGTTAGTTTGACCATACATAAGAGTTTTTGAAAATCAAGCAGGGAAATACTAAATATTGTTTAAATAGTACTATTAAAATACTCTATTTTGAAAAGAAAGTGTTAGTTTCTGATATACAGAAACACTGACATGTCAATATTCTATTTTAGAAAATTTTGGGGTCTTTTCTTCTGTTTTGCATTCAATTTACAGTAACATGCTTTAAAAAGAGTTTCAGAGGAAAAAAACTGTATAACTTACTGTTGTGTTCCTAATAAAACAGAAAAATGACATGTTACAAAGAGCCATAATTATAGGGAGTTTCAGAAGATATATTTGAAAAGGTCTGGTGGATTAGTCTTTAAAATGGTCCAGCTGCTGTTGTGTTTGCCTTTAATGTTAGGTTGAATATATTTTCAGGCACAACACATTTGGTTACCAAGCATATTGTATTTGATCCAAACAATTCCATGTTTATAACATTATACACTCTGCAAATCTGGAATTAAAAAAAATCATAACAGAAATCTTTCTTTAGGTTGAAATTTATTTTACTAGATTTCAAGAACTGCATATGATACGGAATTTTTCCACTCAAGAATGTGTTTTCATTGTAAAAACTGATGGATTCCTAAGATATTTATTTGGTTAGTGAGTTGGTAAACTTTTTGAATAACATTGATTGATTTCCTATGCAATAGACACTATGATAACACATATTAATTCTTGCAATGAACTTATGGAAAACATATTCATTATATACATAACGAAAATGAGGCTGATAGAACTTAACTTGTTCCAAAGGCTGTGATTTCAGCAAATATATATTTCTATCTCAGCTTTCAATAATATTCTGAATTACAAAGTGTAATTCAGAATATTCACTTTGAATATCGTTTGGCCATGGTCTTTAAGCCTGACAGAAGTGATTGTTATTAACAGTATTTAAGCATTTTATGTAGCAGAATATTATCTCTCTAAACAGTAATATGTCTGTATCAGCCAAGCAATGCTAGATTATGCTGTGTAACAAATAATACCACAAATCTCAGTGGGATTGTTTACTGCTTATTCATGTGCAACTGACGTTGGATATAT
This sequence comes from Balaenoptera physalus, assembly GCF_965194825.1. NCBI lineage: Eukaryota > Metazoa > Chordata > Mammalia > Artiodactyla > Balaenopteridae > Balaenoptera > Balaenoptera physalus. Next base: position 978,172 of record NC_138884.1, read on the forward strand.
TTTCTTCTCCATTTGTTCAGCATTCCAGCCTGCTCTGTATGTAGTTTTGTACTTTCTCTACCATGAATACACACACATACACACACACACACACGCGCACACACACACACACACATCCCTAAAGTAAACTCTATAAAGGCCAAGAAGGGAAATGAAAAGCAAGAGGATGGGGGAGATTAATATAAAAAGAGATTTAATAAAGGTCAAGAAACAGTGACAAAAATCTGTAAAAGCAAAAATAGTGCACATAAATAGAGACCTGTTGCATAAATATCAAGTGCCTCTAAGTTAAACAAGGTATTTAAGATAAATAAGCAAAATAAAAGGTGGTTTAAAAAAGGAACCTACTATCCTAAGAGGTTGCTACTGACTGATAAAACATATGCAGGGGAATGAAATCATTTTCAGGAGGTTCTTGACTAGAAAAGTCTTGAATAACTTCTAAAATACACTAGAATATATTTAAGCTTGAAAACTGATTTCAGACAAAACAATCAGGCCTTCAGGAGCACCTCCCATGACCTTGCTTTTGGCTGAGAAATGCAGGCTTGATAGCCTGACCCAGTAAGGCTCTTCATTCCTGTATAATTAGCATTGAGAATGAGGATCTTCTGTCTTCTTGTGTTACAACTTCTTTTTTTCCCTTTGACATAAGCATGACAGAAAGATATGTGGGCTGTACAATGTGTTGTTCATATTTACAAGTCCGTCTCACTCCCACGTACATACACATAATAACCCAACAGTCTCAGAAAGAATTCAGAAATTTAAAGTTTTAACTCTCAAACTTCCACAGATTTAGGGTATTATTCACCCCTTGCCTTGTTGGTTTAATCCTTTCTCTTTTTCTTGTACTTAAAAGACTTCGTTTTTAAAAATCAAATTAAAAAAAAATAGTGTATTGTGTTGGTTGTTTTGTCATTATTTATCTCCAGTCACTTTATTCACCATTAGATCAACTCACACAGGAACTTTGCATCAAAGCAGAATGGCTAAGTAGAGAGAAAGCATACTGTGCTCTTTATTGAGGTATATGTGTATAAAACTAATAAGAAATATTAAAACCCCACATTCTCCCCTGCCTGGGTTAAGTTCTCTTAATGTATGTGACCAGTATTTTGCAAATTTGTTAAAAATATAATGTAGGTATATATAATGTGCATGCATTTAATATTGTATTTCATCTTAAAATATAAATGTCCGTTCATTCAAAATCTTTTGCTGATATGCCAAGATCTTATTCAGGTACAGTTTTCTAACTGAATAACCAGCTCTTTCTAGTTTCATTTTCCTTTAACTGGAATAAGAATGTAAGAAACTTTTTAAGCTATATGAGTATAGGGTCCTTCTATATTTTTCCCCAGTCTTTTCTAGTTGTCTTGTCCACACCTAATTTATGAACCATATTTTTTTCTTTTTGGTTTTTGTTGTTGTTGTTTAGCAATTAGCAATTATAGTTAAAGAAAATTCTTGTTTTGTTTCAAAGTAACCAAAATCCTACGTCTTTATTATGTTACAAATTTTAAATCAATAGTATCCTTACTGAGAACATTTCTTTGAAATTGTATGTAAGGTGCCCCCTCACTTCCCTCTGGTCTCTGCTGAAATCCCAACTCCACAGAAAGCCTTCATTGCCCAGCCTGTCTAAAATGGCACCCACATAAAGCTATGTCCCTTATCCTATTTATCTGCCACAGCACTTAACACCACCTGACATGTTCTATTTTTAATCTGTGTATTTTCTGTGTTTCTCCTCTTACCTTAGAATCAAAGCTCCATGGGTGCTGGTTTATGACTGTTTCTCTTTCCCACTACGGTACCCAAGTGCCTAGAAAAATCACTGATTCATAGTAGGTGATCAAAAGTATCTGTTGAATTAATTCATGAAATAATCTTGAGTTCCCATTTCTGCTTAATAGCAGAATAATTAGATACTCCCAAATAAATGCAGACAAATTCAAAATTTTAATCATCATTTCTGACTTGAGCTCAGTCAGATTCATGGGTTGCTGCCTCTTGTCACTTGTCCCAGGATGGCTTCTCAATTCTGGTTGTGCGTAAGAAGATGGGCTTACCTGCTACCACAGCATGGGGGTGTGGGGAGCGGAGAGGCACCTCAGCCTTTGCAGCTCTGCTCCAACTCCCGCTGAGATGGAACAATTCCACCTGACACCTGATTTGGTCCTCTTTTTCCTTGGAAACTCCTGCTGATGTCTGAGGTCTGCCATGGCCTTTGTTGACCCTAAGTGGTGGCCAAGCTCCTCTGGGTCTGCAGACCACAGCGATGACTGGGGACGGAGGGCTGAGCAAGTGATGAGCACAGAAGAACCAAGGAAGCTTGTGAACAGACAAACCAAGTTCCCTGTGATCATTTGATGTTCCCACATCACTGCCCAGCAGATGTGTCAGGCTGTTCATCCAAGGGTTCCAAGGAGGAAACGGGGTACAAGCCCCCTCTCTTCTTGCATCTGAGGGTCACTATCATTTCCCACTTTGGAACGTGGCCTAAGATCCCTTCTCAGGAACCCTTAACACCCAAGATCCAGTCGTTTCAGCCATACCTCCCCCTCCACCATCATCTTCCTTTTATCTCCCACCCCACGGACACATACTTCTTGTGTTCTCTTCTATCAGTAGAAATGTTAGGAAATGAGGCCTTCAGGTTCCTAGTGTTTAGAATGGAATGACCATTTTTTTCTCTCGACATACTCATCTTTTGCTTTTAAACCTTGGCAAGACTATTTTCTGTGTCATGTATTTTGAAAGCTCCTTGGAAAATCTTGTTTATCTGCCCAACAACTAGGTCAATGAGTATCACTTTCGATGGATTGGCTGGTCTCCGGAGCAACTACCTGGGAAAAGGGTGGGGAGGCTTCACAAGTCTAAAACTTTGACCCAATACATGGGCTCCACTCAATCAACACACACAACACATACATACATACCTACATATAAACATACACACGTATATACAGGTTTTTTTAAGTTTAGGAAGGAAGGAGAAAAGAGGAAAGGAAAGGAAAGTGACATGCACAAGACTGGCTTTGCCTGACAATGTCTGAACATGAGAATACACCTTAGAAAATAATATATTTATGTTTTTAGTTATAACATTTTATAAAAAACACTACCATCAAGACAACTGAGAAGAGGACTGTAGAAGTGAGGGCTTTTAATGCCTAAGAGGAAAGAAGGACATATTTTGAAGCATGAAGTCCTGCCGCCAGGGATAAACAGCTGTGAAGGGAGTGAGGTGGTTGGGAATTCGGAGGTCATGAAAGAATGTCCACAGTTTTCTCCCAAAGATCCTTAGCTATTAGCTAACGTAGGGCATTAGGAACATCAGGAATTTAAAAAAAAGTTCTGATACACTTGCCTCTCAAAACAGAAACTTCCGATTCCAATGCGTGACGTTAATATTACTGAATTCTGAACTTACGGAGATTTTGTAAGATACATAAACTAAAAATCAAACCAAGAATATTTCCATGTCCCAAATATAAAGCTACATTAATATAGTCATTTAATTGCCTCTTTTTTTGAAATTTTAGTGAAGTTCTCTGTCCACTTTACACGGCTGTGTAACAGTACATATGCAATAATAAATCTTGAAGGTGTGGTTCACTTAATATTATAACATAAGCTTTCCACATTATTATAAGCTCTTCATTAAAATTTATTTGCTAGATAATACTCAAGATTGAAAATCATGGCATCAGTTAGCAAGGGATTTTAAATATATAAATTTCAGTATTATATGCATGAGATTTTTTTCCCTCAAACTTTTTATATCATTCCTTAGAAATCTTAGAAAACAGTCTTTCTGGAATACAGTCACACCACTTATACTCTAAAATTTAAAAAGTCCTAAAGCATTAATATTTGCCACCTAAACTGTTTAAATACCATTTGAAATAGAAGTCCCTGATCACACACAGATATGTATACTTTTTAATGCTTCAGTGTAATTCCTTATGTTTCTGTCCATTCAGCTCCCCCCAAATTACAGACCAACCATTTCCTTCAAATCTTTATACTAACTTTCTTTTTAATAAATTGAATAATAATAATATTCTACTATCATCCATGAGGAACAAAACAACTTTAGAAATAACTCTTCTATGGTTAATCTTTGCTACAATGCTTCGTTCAGTTGTGAAAATGCTTAAGATTTAAGATCTTCCAAACATTTTTCAATCTATCTTCAATGATTTACAGCCAAGCAATAGTTATCTCCAGGTTCAGCAGTGTAATCTTGATGCAAAATCTGTCCCGAAGCATATTCACACGTCTTATCACAGAACCATTTTCGGATCAGCATGCTGGGATTCGAGCCCTTGGCGGAGCAAATTCCTGTGCAGAATGGTGTAATGCAGAGCTATGTCATAGCTTTCTCCTTCCTCTTCTCTGTTAAAATAATCAGAGAAAGAATTCTGGATAATTGATATATGCTCTCTCACGGAATTTACAGCGTGAGTTAGTTAGTATTGAAATTATGTTCTAAAAATGTAGGCTTATCTTCTCTGCATCAAACCAATTTTAGTAATGATGAATGTTAGCTCATTCTTTCTTTTTCATTCCTGTTGTAACAGTGAAAATTTCCTCTGAGGCCGATGGATGCCTCGTTTTTATCGGAAAGAAAAGATAAAGTGCAAATAAATGCAAATGAGAAATACACACTAATGTAGAATATTTTAAAACATTGCTTCACCATCACATGCTCCCTTGAGTGAATCCATGTGGTCCTATAATGAGCATTTACTACGATCCCAAAGTCTATCTCCTTCCAAGAAATTGAGGGCTAGGTCTTTATCCAAAATGTGTTTTCCCCGGTTTAAGAATCGATCTCACAGGCAGCCCTGCACACTTAGCGGGAGTCTCCCAATGCATAATGTGTGAGAACTTGGTCCTCTTGGAGGCTCAGCTCCCTTTGCACTGGCCGTTTCCCCATTGGGAGTGAGCACAGATGTGTTCTCAGGCAGACACTGCATGGATTTAAACTCAGGGGGAGCATTTGACTGCGAGGCCACCAGAAGTGTAGGAGAGATTTCATCCTGACCTCCCCTCCGTCCCTGATCCAATCCCCAAATCACTGACCAGCTTCTGGCCTCAGACACTTGCCTTGAGAAGGACGTGTGCATTGGTTTTCATGAGAACAGCATATCTGCACAGTTTGCCTAGACCTCTCAACCTGGTCAAGCTTGAACATTACTAGTTGTAGGTTCTTTTTCAGACTTGGTTCTGGAGTTTACATTTCTCCATAGTACACACCTTCCAAACACATCCCAGACACTGTGGATATGGCTTGAGTTGCCATCACTGACTCTAAGATCCTCCATATAAAAACGTCATAATCCAGGAAAGGACCTTTATACACATTTTTCACGACCCTGCCTTCCTTTCCTTCATCTGTTGATTATCCTGCATCTCACTATGCTGTCCTTCATCTCTCTCAGGATTCCATCCATGGACCCAAGGTACCTTGCTGCTCTAATTTAGACCACAGGTTTGTTATGAGCTTTGGGTGCAGTGATATGCGCACAAAGATCTTTAAAGATGCCAAGCAATCTTCCTAAATGAGACAGGGTAAAATTATTAACCATACGACAGTCAAAAGAACAGAGAATTCCTATAAAATCATCTGGCCTTCCTTCAGAGTTGCAGAGGAAATAAATAAGCCTGTATTTTGTCCAGTCAGATAATCTAAAATCAATCCAACCACTGGAACTGCCTTCTTGGGCATTCCCAATTCTGTGTGGGGAGTTCATATAAATCCTCTCTCACGATGGCATGAGGTGGCCTGTTAGTGTATGAGGCTACCGTCGTTTCACGGGACCTAACGGTTGCAGAGAAGAGACGTGTTCCTTGGAGCCACGTGGCAGCTTTGGGATCCTTCCTGGTATTTGCCGTCCACTAGCTGCCAAGGCTTCTCCCTAGACTGGTGACCACTGGCCTGAGGGACGACTGACCTTGCCCCAAGCAGGAAGCTGCTGGTAACAACTCCAGTGTAACTTGGAACTCATGGTCTGTGGTCTCTCGTAGAGACAATGCTGCTTGGCCCTCCCCCTCGGCTTATCCTCACTTGGTGACTGCTCTTCCCAATTAGGTCCGCATTAGGTCTGTGACTTTCACATGATTTCCCAGCTAATGGCGTACACTGGATTCCCAAGTTTGTGGATACAATTTAGAGAAAACATTGCCCAGCCCCCATGACTCTCTCTGACAAGAACCATTGGCCAGACTCTTAATTCCATGCCCTTCAGAAGCAAGAGAGGAAATCTTGTCCCATCCTTATTATATAGGAAGAAAACCTCCAGGCTTCTGTCAACTGAACAATTAAAGTTCCACTGAATTTATGTTGAAGTGGCTTCCCTGAGGTTAGTATAAGGCGCTTGGAAGGTTGTCTGCTCCCAGACACCAAGTGTAAAGTGGGGTTTCTATTCCCACACTTCTCTTTCCAAGGGTTTTAACACGGGGGAGATGTGTTACTCCTGCTTATTCTTCTTCTTTCAACAGTTCGCCGGGCTAAATCAAGAAGGATGAGATGTCCTCTTCCCCCTCCCTAGACTAACCCTGACTCTACAGTACCTGGTCTGACATATAACAAGTTTTCAGAGTGTCCTGGGGAGAGAGGAGTAGGATGTCGACGCCTTATTTTCAACACCATAACCTAATGATGATTTTAAGAAAGGTACAGAAACTGTTGTTCATTTACTGTCAGAAAAAATAAAAATAACTCACCAACTATGCCAAAACAACAAACTATAAATCTTGGAAGACCGTTCTTATATTCAGGTGGAATAGACCCAAAAAAAACTAAACTCAACATGTGAGGCTATTTATTCATCTGAGAATTACTTTTGAGCTAACTTTTCTCAGCAGGCCAAATCTGTTCAAAATAAAAACATTTATACAAGTTTTACTAAAATATTTTTGTAATACCTGAAGACAGTTGAATATCCCTATTCTCCAGGCCATTCCAAACATTTTTCAGTGTCTTAACATGGAAAATATTGGGGTTTAGATCAAGTGTTTATTTGATAATTTGAAGAGATACAAAACACCTTTGGCCAAAATATCATTGACCCCATCCACACAAAAGTCCCTATACCATTTTCATGAAAGTTTGAATAGTAGTCAAAAACACATTTCAGTATCTTCACCTATTTTTCCACAAAATGTCAACTTTGCTTCCTCAATTACAGAACTTCCACACTATGAGCAAATACCCAGAGATTTCAATATTAAGCTACTTACCAACATTTCCTTCCAAAAGTCCATATAGAGTATAGATATGAGAAATTTTAACTTTTTATTCTGTTAGATTCTTTGTGAGTCACCATAGGGAAACATATTTATGTGCTTTAAATTCACTATGGTAATGCTAAAAATTAACCAGATGACTTTATGTTTTGTTGAGGACCAGCATGGAAAAAGGCTTATGAAAACTGTCTGCATCTTTTATAATTTTCTGTTGAAGACTTGGTCCTTATATGTGTTGAAAAATTCTCCATATATAAATGTCTGCCTAATAACTTCCTCTGAAAAAATTTGCTTGACTCTTTTTTTAAGACAATTTTTTAGAGCAGTTTAAGGTTCCCAGCAAAATTGAGAGGGAAATACAGAGATTTCCATATACTCCCTGCCCCGGATCCTGCACCAGAGGGTACATTTGTTGTAACTAATGAACCTACATTGATTCATCATAATCACTCAAAGTCTATAGGTCGCATTAGGGTTCACTCTTGGTGTTGTACATTCGGTGGGTTTGGACAAAGGTAACAGGGTGTGTATCCATCATCATAGTATCATACAGTGTATTTCACTGCCTCAGAAATCCTCTGGGCTCTGACTATGTATCCCTCCACACCCTTAACCCCTGGCAACCACAGATCTTTTTACTTTCATCATAGTTCTGCCTTTTCCATAATGTCTTATAGTTGGAGCTTCCCTCACTTAGTCATACACATTTAAGTTTTCTCCATGTCTTTCCATGGCTTGGTAGCTCATTTCTTTTCAGCACTGGATAATGTTCCATCGTCTGGATGTACCATAGTTTATTTATCCAGTCACCTACTGAAGGACATCATGGTTACTTCCAAGTTTGGAAAGTTATGAATACAGATGTTCCAAACATCCATGTGCAGGTTTTTGTGGGAACTTAATGTTTCAACTCTTTTAAGTAAATACCAAGGAGCATGATTGCAGATCATGCAGTAAGAATACGTTTAGTTTTGTAAGAAAGCACCAAACTGTTTTCCAAAGTGTTTGCGTTTAACTCCTTGTAAGATAAATTATTGCCTGGAAGTTGCTTTAAGTCCTCATATGTTCTCTCTCACACCCACTTCTTCTCTCTGTTTTGACACATGAACAGTCATAAAGTACATGCTACGTACATGTGTCATGTGATTTTGATGACCTTACAGTTAATAAGGAGTTTTCAAAATTAACATTCAATTCATTAAAATATGAATTCAAAACCATAGCTTTTTCTAAATCATTGAGTTCAACTATAAAGTTTTTTACACTTTATAAATATAATGAATATAATATATAACAGGGTCTTTAATTAATGAATTATCAACTCTCTTTTTAAAAATTTTATTGGGGTATAGTTGATTTACAATGTTGTGTTAGTTTCAGGTGTACAGCAAAGTGAATCAGTTATACATATATATATATATATATTCATTCTTTTTTAGATTTTTTTGTCATATAGGTATCACAGAATATTGAGTAGTGTTCCCTGTGCTATACAGTAGGTCCTTGTTGCTTATCTATTGCATATATAGTAGTGTGTGTATGTTAATCCCAAGCTCCTGATTTATCCCTCCCCACCATGTTTCCCCTTTGGTGACCCCAAGTTTGTTTTTGATATCTGTAAGTCTGTTTCCCTTTTGTAAATATATTCATTTTGTATCATTTTTAATTAGATTCCACATATGAGTGATATCATATGATATTTGTCTTTCTCTGTCTGCCTTACTTCAAGTTTTCCTAACCATTTATTGAATAGACTGTCTTTTCCCCACTGTATATTCTTGTCTCCTTTGTTGTAGATTAATTGACTATATAAGCATGAGTTTATCTCTGAGCTCTCTATCCTGTTCCATTGATCTATGTGTCTGTGTTCGTATCAGCACCATACTCTTTTGATTACTCTCCCTTTGTAGTGTAGATTGCAATCAAGAAGCATGATACCTCTAGCTTCTTTCTTCTTTCTCAAGATGTATTGGCTGTTAGTGATCTTTTGTGGCTCCATACAGATTATAGAATTATCTGTTCTACGTCTATAAAAAATGCCCTGTGTATCTTAATAGGGATTGCACTGAATCTTTAGATTGCATTGGGTAGTATGGACATTTTAACAATATTAATTCTTCCAATCCAGGACCATGGTATATCTTTCCATTTATTTGTGTTGTTGTCAAATATCTTTCATCAATGCCTTGTAGTTTTCAGAGTATAAGTCTTTCACCTCCTTGGTTAAATTAACTCCTAGATATTTCATTCTTTTTGATGCTATTGTAAATTGGATTGTTTTTTAATTTCTCTTTCTAATAGTTTGTTATTAGTTTATAGAAACACAAGAGATTTTTGTATATTAATTTTGTATTCTGCAACCACACTGAATTCATTTACTAGTTCTAATAGTTTTTTAGCAGAGTCTTTAGGATTTTCTCTATATAACATCATGTCATCTGCAAATAATGACAGTTTTACTTCCTCACTTCCAATTTTAATTCCTTTTATTTTTCTTGTCTGATTGCTGTAGCTAGGACTTCCAATATGTTTTGAATGAAAGTGGCGAGTGTGGGCCTCCTTGGCTTGTCCCAATCTTAGAAGAAAAGCTTTCAGCTGTTCACTATTGATTTGTTCAGATTTTCTATTTGTGCATGATTCAGTTGTGGAAGATTGTATGTTTCTAGCAATTTATCCATTTCTGCTAGGTTGTCCAATTTGTTGGCCTATAATTGTAGCAGACTCATGATTCATCATAGTCTTTGAAAAGCAAGTTATTAGTCTTTAAAAATGCAATGATCTAGGCAAAATTTTTCTAAAAATTATAGTGCCTTTTTTTGAAATGAAAAAAGACAGCATATATTCTCAAATCAAACTCTTTGAATTTGAACTATAGTTTAATCCCTTTCTTAGTACATATCCTTGGGCAAGTCATGTAAGTTCTCTGAGTTTCAGTTACCTCATCTATGAAATGGGAATAATTAATGAACCACCAACCTCAGAGTTATTATAGGAATTAATTTAGTTTATGGATGGGCAGAAAATAGTAAGCACTTAGTGTTAGTGGTTACTTTTTTAAAATTCCTCAAAACCACAGGGAAAAAAAACAGTTTTAGTATATTGGGAAGATATTAATGACAGAGTACATTTTATTTGCAGTTTTGTTTATAAAAAGTGCATGGGTTTTTATGTTCTCACATACTTACTAGAGTGTTGGAGACTGGCAGGTATCTTGGAAAGGCCGTAGTGATTGCATTTTGACAGAAGAAGAGAGGCAAAGTTATCAGTGACCAGATGAGGAATATTTTAATGTGGTATCCTAGGTAGTTTGGGATTTTGAACTTGAAGAAGAGAGATCCATTCCCAGACTTTAAGAAAAATAATAATGTGATTACATTTACATTTTGGAAATATCGTCCTGTTGACAATGAAAGTCATGCCATATAGAATAACAACATTCACCATAGCAAGAAGATGGGCAGAAATCATGTAGAATGGTATCCTAAATGTTAAAGGTATTAAAGTAAATCATACTAGGAAAGTCTCTTCTCAGTGACAGTTACCTACCTACAGTCAACAAGATGTTCTCCCAGGTAGTAAAATACCCAAACTCCCTTTGGCAATCTGCAGAGTTTGGGCAGCTGTCTCTAAAGTGCTCTCAGAACTAACTGATAGAGATCAGAAGCAAACTTCTTACTAAAATATTAAATTGAAATTGCATATATGACTAGGAAAGATATGCAGAAATGTTCATTCACATTGAGCTTTTTAGATCGATTCAGTTGGTTTGCAGAGTCACTCCTGCCAGCCGCCACTTCCAAGCAGCACTTCATTTCATGTCCTTTGCTCACATAGCCACAAATACTAGATGCAGCAGACACTCAAATGCAGAACAAAGGCAATCTTCGCTAAACGAATTTTTAAATAACCTGTAAAAACAGCTATTTTTTTCCACCCTAGGCCAGATTATGCAATATTATAATACTCAGTCACACATCTGATCTCTCAAGGCTACAAGGATACATTATGTTCTGCATTTAAGGTTGTTCTTGAGATGAACGTTTGACTTTTGAATTGTTGGACACGAATTTGTACCAGGCTTCCATGGCTCAACTACTGAAGACACAAACACTCATTCTTCAGCCAAATGTTTTCTCAACTCATTTCAGGGGAATTCTGACTCAGTGTAGAAGCTGTGAATTATCTAGCGCTCACATAGCAAGAACTAATGGCTTCCCAAACACCATGTGATCCCAGCTCAGGTAAAAACAGACACCAATACTCATGAAATTGTCTCCTTGTTAAATTGAACTATAAGTTTGCTAAATCACTCAGAACTTAATGCAATAAAACCTGTGAAATTAATTTCTCTATGTATTGATTTTTCATAAAATGTCATACATTTTTCAAAGCATTCTAAACCTAAGAAGAAAACATGGCATTAACTTACATTATTTATTCCTTTACAGTTTCAAAGCATGTAGTATATTATTATAGCTCTTCAAACATTTCTCATTTTCCAGAAGCTAAGGCTTAAAAGAGTTAAATTCATTTTGTACAAGTAAATAAAATGAGTGAAACAGGTCTTTTCAATTCTGGTGATAAAAATCAAAATCAAATTTAAAGAAAATTAATTTAGTGAGAGCTGTCACTATACTTGAATTTTATAGCCACATCTTTAGTAAATAACTGATTTATTCATTACACAAATGTTTATTTAAAAACTAGACCTGTGATAGACTGTAGGAGAGATGGAGAGATATATAAAACTGTCCCTATTTTCCAAAAATAGTGTGTTCATCAGGAAAAAAGGGTGTGTGTTTGTGCATGCATGTGTGTGCATGTGCAGTGTGTTTAATCTTATTAAAATCACTATCAGATGAACTAGATGAACTATCTTTATCTTTCAAACTTCCTAATGAATACAAAGTTTCATGATATTTGGCCTTTCCAAAGGTGGTACTTGCAAGCTTCTTAAACACTTTCTTACATACCAATTTTTACTTTTCCTCTGGAAATTCTAAAGTAAACAAGGTTAAACAATATCTAAGAGGTGCTATGATATAATCAACAAATATATTGAAAAAACATCAATTGCCACCTGAAAAAAAATGCATTTTCCTTCTGTAAAATATTTAGTGTTTATACTCAAGGCATAATTTAGAGATGGATTAACTTATTTTTTCCTTTATAAGTAAACCACTATGTCTCCCAGGAGAGTTTTGTGAGCAAGTTCATAGTCTGTGCTTTTGGCAGACAGATCACTGTTTAGTACAGTTTTATAACTTCAACACTATTGAATTACTCTTTTAAAAGTATGTTTTCCCTTGTAACCACCGTGTGCCCTGGGACATTCACCAAACAGTATCTTTAAGCAAGATTTTCCATGTCCACACTGTTTGACACATTGTATTCTTAGTAGTTGTTCTCTGCAAAGGCAACTTTGAAATGCTTTGATGGCATAACCAATATGTATGATTCATTTCTTAAACATCACCTACAACTTGCTACCCATCTGCAACTTACCTGCACAGGGTAAAATCAAGACACATATTAAAAATTGGTAAATGCCTTTAAGTCTGGGACTGCAGTATCATGGATTTTAGTGTTTAATGCAATGATTTCCAAATCTCCGTGTGCTATCTGATAATGGTCCCATGACATTTTTAATATAGCAAGAGTTTGCAAAGCATTCAGAAAATTGGAGAGTTGGCTGGGCCTGGGTTTGATAAGAGGGCCTAGATAACTATTCTTTCTGGCCTTTTCTCACTAAATGTGGGAGTTCAGGTGCGGCAATTTTGGCCACATGAATCTTCTGGTTAGTGTTTTTATTTTTTAATTTTTTAATTTTTAAAAATTTTTATTTTATATTGGAGTATAGTTGATTAAAAATGTTGTGTTAGTTTCAGGTGTACAGCAAAGCGATTCAATTATACATATACATGTACCTATTCTTTTTCAAATTATTTTCCCATTTAGGTTATTAGAGTATATTGAGCAGAGTTCCCTGTACTATACAGTAGGTCCTTGTTGGTTTTAAATATTTTTAAATGGTCCTTGCCCATTTTAAATATGCAGTGTGTACATGTCAATCCCAAACTCCCAATCTATCCTTCCCCCTCCACCCTTGCCCCCGGTAACCATAAATTTGTTCTCTAAGTCTGTGAGTCTGTTTCTGTTTTGTAAATAAGTTCATTTGTATCATATTTTTTAGACTATGCATATAAGCGATACCATATGATATTTGTCTTTCTCTGTCTGACTTACTTCACTTAATATGACAATCTCTTGGTCCATCCATGTTGCTGCAGATGACATTATTTCATTCTTTTTAATGGTTGAGTAATAATAGACATTTCTCCAAAGCAGACATACAGATGGCTAAGAGGCACAAGAAAAGATGCTCACCATGACTAATTGTCAGAGAAATGCAAATCAATACTACAGTGAGGTATCACCGCATACCGGTCAGAATGGCCATCATCAAAAAATCTACAAACAACAAATGCTGGAGAGGGTGCAGAGAAAAAGGAACCCTCCTACACTGTTGGTGGGAATGTAAATTGATGCGACCATATGGAGAATGGTATGGAGGTTTCTTAAAAAACTAAAAATAGAGCTACCATATGATCCAGCAATCCCACTCCTGGGCATATATCCGAAGAAAAACTTAGTTTGAAAATATAGATGCACCCCGATGTTCATTGCAGTGCTGCTTACAATAGCCAGGACATGGAAGCAACTTAAATGTCCATCAACAGATAAATGGATAAAGATGTGGTTAGTGGTTTTAAACACAACAGCCAAGAAGTTGGCATCCATACTTCTTTTGGACATTAGCACTGCATTTTGTATAAAATGAGGTAAGACACACACTTCCTATTCAGATACAAAATACGATGTAACAGTAGATTTCTTTCATTCTTTCTCTAATGGCACAGTTCTGCCTCCAAAACAAAAGGCATTTATGGGAAATGGTGTTTACCTTTCTCCACTCAACTGGCATCTGAGAAAGGAGAAGGACTGCAGGTTTTATCCAAAAGTCAGGCCCAACTTTGCTCCATTAGCAATTGTTAGCATTGTTGATTATAAAGAGATGTTTCCTCACGTGTTTTTACCCAAAAATCTTGACTCTTTCTATCACCTGTTTTCCCCTACTTCATCCTTCTACTACAGGAAGGGACAAGCATGAAAGAATGATTTCACTCTTCTTTTCTGTCATTTGAAGATTAATAAGGTGTCACCTACGTTTTTGTTTGTCAAATACATATGAGACCAAGGAAAAAACAAACTGAGAAGAAAGAGGCAGGATGGAAGGTGATACTAATAACAGTTGTAGTAAAAGAAGAGAGAAGAGTTGGAAAAGGAGGAGATACAACTGGAGTTAGAGGGGCAGCAGTGCTCTGGTGTCAGAGCCCAGTGGAGTATCCCGGTCATCCCCAGAGCAAGTTTACTCATTATGTAATATCATCCCGAACAGACTTTCCCTATCCTTGCCACACTTGTTAAATTTTACTTATTGAATACCACTGAAATGTAGAAGTCAATGAATATATATTTTTTGAAGACTTAAGAAAGCAATTCATAGAGCAAAATTTGCTGCCATGAATTGGATGAAAACTTTGCTGGAACCTACAATGAATAGTCCAAAAATGACTCTGTGTTTTGATTCCAAAACCATAGATCTGGCTGACCTAGACTGACCCAGTTATAGTTTTCCTGGCCATCTCTTCAAATGCTACTAGCTGTCTTCTGTTATGGCTATTATTTCCAAAAATATTATCTTTCTCATCACCCACACATTTCAATTTTCTTTTCATTCCCAAGTGCCACTGTGAGGTTGGAGATGGTCAGTTATAAAACTAAGAAGATTCTGGCACCATAAAATGATTATCTCTGATTCTTTGAAAAACAACTACTAACATAAGACTTTGTCAGCCAGATTTTCAAATTCAAAGACATTTAGTATTCGACTTGTGTTTGCATTCCCAATGTGTTCTCATTTTCCACAGTTCCGCCACTTGCTTTTCCAGTTCAACATCTATTAGAAGACTTTTTGAAATGCAAGAGAGGTTACAAACATTCACATGTAAAGTACATCATTTTGACCATCAAATCAAAACCTACCCATAGGCTAGATAATAGAGTCAAACTTGTGAACAAAATTGCTTCTGGCCTCCCTTGCACTTTCAGTAACATAACGCAGTTTATCACTTAATTATCCCCTAATTGCTTCTCGTAAGTCATTAATATTGACCCACACTGTTTGCTGTAGTCCTTAAGGGAAAGGAGCCTTAGGACCTCGCAGGATCTGACCACAGTATCAGGAAGGTAATGGACATTCACTTAGTGTCTTCTGAGCAACAGCTGGTTGCTGTAATACACTTATTTCTGAATCACTGAAATTGCTTCCGGTGCAAGCCAAACGTCCACTGGTTCCCACTTCTCATTAAAGACCAAGATGCCATTGAGACAACGGCATGTAACTGCCTGCCGGGTGTGGCTTGAGGAAGTCCAGCCCCCAGAGACTTGCAGTCTGATGAGGACAACTGACACCAGGACTTCTGTTTCAGATGCTCTACAATTTGGATACTTAAATCCCATGAAAATGGCCCCTTTTATGGGCCAAGAACACTTACATTGATTCACAGATACATTAACACACAAAGTCTACACGTGAGTAAAAGACTTTAATAAACGTTCAAGTGGGAGGGGCATTAGACTGCAATAAGAAAAGGCACCCGAAATCTAAACTTAGCCATCCCTCCTCCAAAGAATCCCCAACACTCTTACCCCTGCCGACTGCCCCGCCTCACCACTGCACCAGCGTGCATGCCCTCGGTCACCTTTACATTCCCTCCTGTTTTCTTCCATCTCTCCTGCTCCCTTATTCTCTACCAGATCATTCCCAAAGCTACTACTTTTTAATATTCTATGGTGAAGCAAAATTAAGCTCTCCAAGTGTCGCTAGACAGTAAATTCTAGGTCCTTGGCTGCACAAACGCTTTGAACAGCCCCTCTATGGAGAGCTTTCAATAGCAATTTGTTCTTCCCTTCTACTCCAGAATTTCCTTCACTGTCAATAGCTCTAATTGCTAGGAATCATGTAGAGGAAATGTTAAATAACATGTCAATGTTGTAAAAGATGATACTGGATTTAAAGAATATCTTTTAAATCCTTAAAAAAAAATAGAAGTATGCCATCACAAAGTCAAAGGAGACGTCATAGATGGCGTGATAGTCTTCAGAATAAGTTCATAGTAAAGAAATCTGCTGGGGAGGAGAAGGTGTGCCCGGGGTGGCCTTTGCTGTAAGAGGAGGGTCGTGAGAACAAACATTTCTGCAGCATCCACCACGCCAGACGCAAACTTACCACTGAGCGTAAAGAGGACCTGAGGTGTCCACGGAAGATCAAACACGAGAGTCTGAGCAAAGCTGGGATTCAGACAACTCAGGTGTCACTCAAAAGTGGAAGCAATGAGAGGTAGGACTTCCTCAGCCAACAATCCCTCGGTGAGCAGTTGTTGAGTTTCCAGTTCTAAACCAGTACACGTTTCCATCAAACTATTTTATCCAGATGTATCTTGCCATTACACATAAAAGATTTGAGGTGGGTTGTAATAAAAAAGAAAATAACAGAGCCATGGAAATTTAGCTAGATGCAAGCAATATTACCAGAAGTAAACATATACAGAAATATAGGTTAAAGGATGTTACACAAATAAAATACTGATATTAAATTGCACTAAGCCTCTTGGCTAGACAAGTATGACAACTCAATTCGTTATAAAATTTACATCTTGTATTGTTAAAAAATGAAACTGAAACTGAGGCCCCCTAAAACTGAGTTCTTCTGCTGAGTTGACAATTAACCTCTTTATCCAAAACTTTACTTTCTTTATTTTCCTGAACCCATTCCCCTCAAGATTGAGAAGACTCAAAGAGAAGAGGGGATTGAACCCATATACAAGCCCCTGTGTCCCTGTCCTTTGAAGTAAAAGCCTTTTGCTTTAGTCTCCCAGGCCTCCCCTGAGTCTCTAAAGGCTGCTCCAGAGTTAATGTTTAGGAATGTGAAGATGTAGAAGCAAAGAATAGCTGTTGGGCCGGGAAACTGGTAAGGATTTAGACTATAAACCAGCCACCTGGCAGAATCACTGAACTCCCAGTTCCCTGAAAGATACAGATAAAGGTCTGACACACAGTCTTAGGTTGATTTTGCAGGAAGCAGACCCACCAGATGAAAACCGCTGAGCACAAGCACATAGACCCTAAGCCGTTTGAAACCAGGAGGTTGATGATGCTTGAAACCTCACCTTGATGCCAACCAAGCCGAGAATCGTGCACAAGCTGATCGCACACCCTGCAGCCCCTCCCTCGCATGACCTTTAAAAACCCTCCCTGAAAGCCATCAGGGAGTTCGGGTGTTTTGAGCATGAGCTGCCCGTTCTCTTGCTTGGAGCCGTGCTTGACGTCATCGCCAAGAGATGCATGAATGAGCCCACAGGACAAGATGGAAACCGAAGGGCCCAGGCACTGAAGAGGCTTTGACTTGTGTCAAGAAAATTACAAGAAGAGATACTCAGTGATGGAGGACCTCCAAGTGCCCATGGGACGGTCCACGTTTAAAATGCGCCCCAACCAACAAAATCAGCCTTAGCTTGAGGACTGTTTAGTAGGGCTTTTCCCTCCCTGACCCCAAACTTGGAACAAGCAAGTATGGGGTAGGAGATGGCAGAACAAAACATGAAAGACTGATTGTGGCCCCTTTTCCACTTCCAAAGGGAGCCTTTGCTGGCCTGAGATGGGATGGGCCCGGAGGATGAGAGAATTTTGAATTGAATTTGGAATTTTGTCAAATTAATTAAAGAAATGAAGGTCCTTTGAGTACTAAAGAAACAGAAGGTCATCTAAAAATTATCTAATAGCAAACAAACTAACTGCCAACCATTTAGCACAGGGAAGGAAAAATCCAACACAAACAGCCAGTTTACAGGAGACGGCAAGAGAAAAATTAAAATTGTTTTAAAATTGCACCCTATGAATCATTTTCTCTCAGTGTTCATGGTATGTATTCCAGGTGCATAAGTTACTAAATCATTAAATGTATGCATTAGTATTAATGTGAGCATTTCTAAAGCACTAGAACAAGCTACGGAATATATGTAAGGTGAAATACGTGCTCAGTTTGTATGTACAGATCACAAACAAAGGTGCTAATTCTTTTCCTTAATTAGTTTCAGTTCTTGCAAAGTAAAGCATATTTCAATGGCAAAAATGAGTTTGGTATTTCACCTTTGCTTTTGCGTTGGTGCGTAGAAGCATCTTAATAAAATGATGAAATATCTGATATCCAGGTGTTTATTTTCTTAAGAGTTAGCTATCTGCCACATTTAGACTTACACGACCTCCAGGGAGATGACAGACAGCTCGAGAACCCTCTGGAGTTGCTGAGAGGTTAGCTCAGTTCAGAGATGGGAAGCGTGAAGGGCAACCTCCTCCAGCACGGGACTGCCCAGAGCTTGGCCAAATGCAAAAGTGTGCCAATCAGCCACTTGATTTGTGTCAGAGTGGAATTGAACAAACAATAACTGCTTTTTAATAATTTTTCATATACATAACTATCTGCTCCATGTCAGATAGTCACAAGGTCTACATTCCTCCGTTATTACAAATCAAGAACTTGGAAGCTTATTAAATTAGACGCTTACCATGTAATAAATATTTCTAAAGAGTTAATATAGTTTCATAATCAGAGATTAGCATACTTCTTTTTTTAAACCTTTGTCCAGAAACTCCCCTTTTTGCCTATTTTTGAAATTAAAAATATTGATAACAACCTAGTGTCTCTGTACAAGAAAATAAGCTGGAATCATTCACTTGTGGATTTACACGCAATGTCTAAAAGTCCACAAGTTCTACTAAAGTAAATATGCATCGAACTGTCGATTAAGTACAGTTCAAAACATAGACTGATATGACAACAACTAAACCAAGACTCATTGATACGGAAAGGGAAAACAAAAGGACAGCCACGCCTCCCCAAGGTCAGGGTTAACATGCTGAGAACACGGACAGGCCAACCGCCATGTCCTCGGCGCATGCGCACAGACACACACACACACACACACACACACACACACACACACACACACACACACACACACACACCCGTGGCCATTGCGCATGCATCAGGACTCCGCATCCTGAGCTCCTGGGAAATTTTGTAAACAAGTTGGCTTTGCTGCACTCGTTCCAAAGTGTTCATTATCAACAACTCGCTTATTGCTATACTAATAAGTAACCCTTATTCATGTTTTACAAAAGAAAATACAGAATTGTGGTCTGCGCATCAGCAGAGGGGACCTGCCAGTATTTGTTAGAAGTCAATATTCAAAACGCAGTTTAATTATTCAAGTTCAGTGTATTGTGTCCAATAATGAGGAGAGAGCACTGCGGACACTGTGGATGGCAGTGAATTCCCCTTACAAGGCCTCCCCATGAAGCCTGTTCGAAAGTGTCCCAACTAAGGAGCCCATAAATGCTGCTGTCATGAGTAAAATCTGTGTTCATTTCTGTCTTAGTGAAATCCTTCTGAATGCACTAGCTTGACACACATACAACAACTTCGGTGCTCTTGAAAATGTAGTGAAAATCTCCATAGTTTCAGGGAAGGAGCACGATTATCAAGGTATGAATTAAAATCATGATATGCAAAGTTTTAAAGATATGCTAAAATTTGCTTTTAAATGAATTATTCAACTGTAATATTTGTTTAACTAATTTAAAGAAATTTAAATTTACATGTAAATTGTTTTGAAAAGGACACTGGCTGGCTTACAAACAAGTTATCATGTAGAAGTTTAAAAAATAAAAAATAATGATAATTCACATTCCTATCTGTCATACCCAAGTTATATCCATTTTTCATATCTTAGGTTTTTGTCCGTAAGTACACATAATTTGCTGATATTTTGTTTCTTTCGCTTATATCATTACAGATAATTTATTTAGCATATTCATTCACTCAATACACTGGATTATGCTGTGGTAACATTCAGGTCCAAAATGTTAGCAGTTTATAATCAGAAAGGTCTACTTCTCACTCATTCTGTGCCCATGGTGGGTTTCCAAGGGCTCCAGGACTTCCTTGGAGAGGTCGGCTGAGGAGGGATCCGGGGGGACTCACACGCAGGTTTAAAGCTTCTAATGGAGGGGAAGCTGCCGTCCACGTCCGTCCACATCTGCTCGGCTCTGCCCGACTTCACGGTGCAGGGAGACGCGAGTCTACCGCGGGACCGAAAAGGAGGAGAATGGTTTTTGAACAGTACTAATGACTGTCTCATCTATTTCTGGACAATGAATTTGTTTTTAGTCTTTCTACAATTTTAAAGAGTGCTACAATGGATATTCTCAAATACATTTTTCGTGTTGTTATTTCTTCATGGCAAATTCCCAGGAGTGGAATTGCTGGGTCAAGAACACAAATATTGTAATGACCCAATACATGTTACCATTTTGCTTTTCAATATTATAGGAAATAAATGGATCTATTTTATTCTCCAGGAACTACTTGCTATTCATCCCTGTACGCCTGTTGTCTTAAATTACAGACAATCCAGTCTTCACGGAGTAAATAAATAATACATTCGAGCCTATGATTTTACAAATATCTCTTTGTTTTGAGATATCATGACTTTACACTGAGAAACTGAAATTACTTTAACTAAGAAAATATTTTGGAGAGTCATAATAGTTAGAAACCTATCATTCTTTTGTTTCATATCAATTTGCAATTCCTGCCTCACATTGTTGATAAAGGAGATTCAGTGCAATCTTTCTGGTTCTATCTATCTATCAGACCATATGAAAGATAGAACTAGAAAGTACCATCTATATGTGTATGTATTACATGGTACTCTCTTAGGGACAATAAAACAGTACCTAGATTTACCTAGCATTTTTGATAATGACTGAATCACTTAAAGTTCTCACTTGTATTCAATAACAGACTCTGGCTAATTGAAAGAAATATTTTGAAAGGAAATTGGGTAGCTTACTGAATCACTAGGAAGACTGGGGGAAAATACCAAAAAAAACTGTTTCAAAAAAATAGGCAGAATCCCTTATAGTCAAAATCTGCCCTTGCAAACAGCAGGACTGAGGCCACTCTGCTGTAATCGCTGCTCCCTCGGTACACCCCTTGGCATACGTGCCTCTGTGGGCAGGTGACGCGGGCTCAGGTCCTACCCCAGTCCCGCGACTGCCTTTGGAGACCAGAAGTTGGTGCTGCTGCCTCCGCCTCCCGGCTCCTTTCCTCTGGATTCAGACATTTAGGTGGAGGCATGTGATGGGCCAAGAACAGTTCAAGTGTCCCAAACTGCAAGACAGGGGGTTCAGTGTCTCTATACTCAGAGCAGGGACCTGTCCCACCAAGGCTGACACAGCAAGGTGTTCCCCAGACACAGTGAGGGGCTTCAGAAGAGGGGGGCACAGAACCACAGACTGAACAAGTACCACGAATGGAGCACACATTTACTACAAGCAGCGCACTGAGACATCTTCTACAATTCCCTTGCATATATTCCGCCCCCCTGCGCCCGCCCCCGACCATCAAAGCCTGATTGAGATTGTTCTGTTCACTTCCTCTGCCCTTTAACCTGCGGAATTGAAAAAGCCTTGCTTTGCTCTGTTTTCAGCTTATAAAGAGAGTATTCATTTCACATTTCCTTTGATGAGTCTCATCCTTCTGCTTTTACAGTCTCTGATGCATTCCCTTTCTTATATTTGTGGTTCTGTCATCCCGTATAAAATCTGTGTCGTATATCCAGAAAGGTAGTGCAAGTCATTCACGAGATTCCCCTTCTCTGGCTTAGGGAAAGAAGAACATGTAGATGGAAATTGCCAATATGTCAGGAATGAAGGCACATAAAGAAACGGGGCTTTATTCCTCCAATTTGTCTAGTAGAAAAGATGAACAATCCCAATACAAACGTAGTTGCTGTATAAAAGAAGTAAGTACAGAGTCTACTGTAGGCACATGAAAAAGGCAGTGACTAGTCCTACTTAGGAAAAGTTTCAGAGGAGAGATATTTGATCTGAGGTTTTCTTTTAGCATGAAGTCTATCATGTAAAGAAAGGATTAAGCGCCTATAGGGAGATTTTCCACATTGATTTCCTTAAGAAGTTTCCTCTGATATGTACATTTTATAAGAAGAGCATAATTTAATAATGAACCATCACCTCATTCAAAAATCTCTCTTTAGCATGCTTTATCTAATGCTGAATAATTTTCTAAGCTTCTGGTACAAACTCATCATTGCCCCAAATAATTATTTTTGAAGTAATAGAAGTTTTTAAAAAGAAAAGAGAACATTCAAATTAGAGATTCATATTTCAAACTTTGCCTCCTTTAAAGCCAAATAAACCCAGCTTTAACTTTATGTCCTTTTTATCATTGAAATAATGAGATGTTTGCTTTCAATACAAATATCTCAATACCATATAAACCACCAAAACAGTTTTGAAAGAGCTCAAAGTAAAGTTTACAAAATTCCTAACTTTTAAAACAAGTGGTCCTGCCTCTGGTCTAAGGCCAGCCAAGTTCAAATACTAGCACCTGCACCCAGTTCTCTGTCCCCTTCCTTCTCATACACCCTCTGACTCATTACCCCTGATAATTACTTTGCAATCCAGTTTGGGTTGGGAAACATCAATCAGATCTAACTACCTCATTTTTTAGAGGATGACATTCAAATTGAGAGACATTAAGTGACTCAAGTCTACTCAGTTGCAAAGTCAAGTCCAAGGCAATGATGGTGAAAACTAGGAAATCGATCTCACATTGAGATTAGTTGAAAGTGCAGTGGAATATTTAGTTAGGAGTTTGGTTTAGTTAAATATTTCTTTGGCCAGCAAACTTGAACTCAAACGTCTGAAGGCTTCAGGAAGACATTTTCAGCTCAACTTTACAAATAACTAAAAGCTAGTGTTCCCTAAGACATAGTGCTCCCAGTGGGATAAACTGACTTTCATGATGGTGAATTCCTATGTATTTGTTGTATTCCTGAGCATAATAAATTATGAGGACTCAAGGTGGCTTGGAAACGGTCTTGGCTTTGGACTAAAGATTCTCCTGGAAGACGCTTGGTCAGATGACCAACCCATGTGGGAGTCCCATTTCTGCTGCTGCTGAATTCTTCAATCTAGGGAAAATCACTTATTTGTCCTCACCAGATTTTTGTGATGGTCATCTGAGGTTATACATGGAAAATCACAGGGATATTTGTACACCACTTCACAATTTGTGATTTGCACTGTTATTACTCACCCAACACTTTATCCAATATATTATTATTTTAAAT
Organism: Balaenoptera physalus; assembly: GCF_965194825.1. Taxonomy (NCBI): domain Eukaryota; kingdom Metazoa; phylum Chordata; class Mammalia; order Artiodactyla; family Balaenopteridae; genus Balaenoptera; species Balaenoptera physalus. Next base: position 1,001,775 of record NC_138884.1, read on the forward strand.
AATTGGCACTGAACTTAGGACATTTTGACTGTTTGGGCTGCTCTAAGAAACTAACAGTAACAAGAATAACAGCAAAAGCATCCCTCGTGTTTTGCTTGGAAATGAATTTTTAAGGCACATATTGAGAGATTCTCTTCCAACCCTTGGGAGGCTGTTCAACTCCCATCACTTGTGTCTAAATCAGTGGGTTATCCTGTCACCTAACGACAAGTAATAAGGTGACAGAATGTGTATCGTTACGTTTCATCTCACTGCCTCATTATTTTGAGTTAGTGGAGGTACAGACACAAACACAAATTGGCACTATTACGCACAGTACACTACTGTGTTAAAGGGGCAGGAACGTCCACCCGTGTATAAATATGATGCTGTCCTTTAGAAATTATGGGAAGAACAGAGCGAGAAGAGGGGTTTCTAACTCTTTAAAATCCAGAAATGTGGAAGAAAGAGGGAGACAGACAGACAGACAGAGAAGGAGGGAGGGAGAAAAGCCTTTGACAAAAGCAGAGAACTTGAAGAGGCCCATTTTCATAATATGAAATGCAGTATTTATTTTTCTCTAGTGGGCAATAAAGGAACACAGCATGTAAGGATTAGCTCAAATTGATTTGAAGGCACGGATCTCTTTCAGAAAGAGCTTTCAAAGGAAAAACATGACATGCTCTGGCACTAGGAAGATGGTGCCAGGAAGGATGGTGCCCCCCAATCACATTCCAAGAAGGAAATATTCATTAGCTCTAAATACCAAGTTGCTTGCAGAACACGTTCCTGCACAAACTTGTTCCTAACACTGCTGCATATTATCTCCGTCTGGCCTTCTATCAGGGATTGCTTAGAATATTGTCTTTCAGCTTTATTCCTGATAGATATTAACTCAGTATAGGAATATGCACAGTGCAGTGAAACTTGGTAACTTGTCCTTTATGAATCAGGCATATAGGAGCACCATAAGCAGGAAAAATTCAACAATTTATCTAATCCAAACTCTATTATATTATGGGAAAATAAGTAAAACTCCTATTGATGTAACCAAAAAAAAAACCATTGAAATAGTATATTAAAGTTGCATTTTATGAAAGAAGAGGAAAGAAACACTTATTTTTAGGAAATGCCTACAATAGTTAAAACTTATTCAGATTTCTTGCTTAAAGAAAGAGTGAGAAACAAAAACTTTAAATATTCGCTGAGTCAGTCTTACAGAGGAAATATTTATGAATCTCACTATTATAAAATATGATAAAACATCATCTGTACTCTGGCTAAATGATTCATAAATAGTTACTTATTACAGTAAAAATAAATTTCTAAAGAGTCAGAAATATTTGCCACCTTCATGACCACATCTTTCCAAAGTGTTACCTGTGGAAAGACACATGTCCCCAAAATCGGGATCTCAGAATCATGCCTCCTGCTTTGTCATACCCAAAGGCATGATGATCTAATACCATACAAACCACACCCTGTTTATGCGTTGCCACTGCTCCCTAGAGAGAGATTTATGTTCTGGTTCCTCCTATGGTTATTAAAGATAAGAACCAGACGCTATAAGGAAAAGAAAGTGACAGATTCGAATATTGTGGGAAATAGATGAACTGCCTTACAGGAAAATTAAAAGAAATGATAAATAGTTATTTAACAATAAAATAAAATCGAGTAATATATGGTATGTACATAACTGAGAGACAGGAACCCTGGTAGCATTATAATGTTAAATTAAACACATACTTAACATGGTTAGACATGGTCCCTTTCTCCTGGTCCGGGAAGAGACCCCCAAACCCAGCACGGACAGCTGGTGTAGGTTCACATGTGTTAACATCTTCCACCATCAAGTGGCCTCAGGGGTGCTAAGTGGGTCAAGATTCTGAGGGCCTAGAGTCTCACGTGGTCCAGAACGTGCCCTAAGTCAGCCTCCCATTGTCCTCTCATTCACTGTGACCCTCACTCCATCCCTCACTGTCCCCTCTTCCAACCGGAAACAGCACAAATAGTAGAGCAGTGACAATTGCATCAAATGTCTCAGTCGTTCAGTAACTGATGCACGGAAAAAACACTTATTGACCACCTCCGGCGCGCCAGACTCAGCTCTGAGGGCATTGTAACCATCAGCGGAAGAAGCCAAGATCTTTGCCCTCGTGGAGTTTACATTCTGGAGGAAGGTTACAGTGAGCGCAATGTTTCAGCGAGAAAAAGTCATCTAAACAAGCGAGGGTGAGAGAGTGAGGCCATGGTTAAACTAGAAGGCGGAGAGGGGTAAATCAGGGCTCAACGAGGGGGGCTTGTGATGCGGGGCAGAGGGGAAGAGGGTTTAAGAGAGATATTGGATAGGACACCCTTGAAAAGAATCTGGAAAGAGGAACGATATTCATCACAACAATCAGCGTATCTTGAACAGAAGGGAAATGGGAACAAAACATAGACCTGGGATCCAGGAAAGCACTGTAGGACGAGTGCAGGCAGCTTGGTGATGGGAGCAGGGTGTCTCAGGGTCTCTGGTCTCTGCGCATCACGTGAGAGAGGCATTAGCTGCCCTTTTGCTCCAAACTCCCTTTCCGAGGACCCTTCTGTAGCAAATCACCTTGGAAGAGAGAGGTAGGGACCCCTTCCAGAGCAAATGGCAGGTCTGTGTCCAGCCTTGGGAGATGAGAGAGTGTTTACTGGGTAGGCATGTTCACCTTCCAGTATAAAAGATGAAAGTTCCCCAAGTTCAGGGTCCTCAGCTGTGCTTCAAGCCTGCTCTCTGCAGCAACCCCTGGGACCCCTCCAAGTGCCCCCATGGGGGGAGGGGGAGGAGGGGTAGAATTGAAGGGTTCCAGACACAGAGCTTCTGGCTGACTCCTCCCAGTAACGATGTGTGATAATACACACTGAGTATCCCCAGCTAGGGAAGCTCACCTGAGCCCTGATATGCAGAGTCTTGTCATGTAGACACTGTTGGCTGTTCACGTGGCCAACCTTAGTCCCCAGCCCTTCTAGGGGTCTAGCTGATATGACAAGGCCCAGACCCCTATCATAAATCACATCCTTACAACACCCAGCGTGGCTCGAGGTTCCCGGGTAAACAAACATACCTTTTTCAAGCGGTACATGCCCAGAGCTTAGAGATTACCTACAAGGACTTGAGAACAAAAGCCATACCTCTGCACAAGGTTAAATTCTTCACTACACACCCAAAACCAGGGGTCTCACGTGTTCTGCCAACATCCATGCAATGGTGGCAGGCTACCTTGTTTGCTTGCAATTAGGGCAAAACCTCAGACTTTACGGCTCTTGACAGGAAAATGAAGAGGGATTTACTGAACAATGTATCGAGAAAGAAAGGTAAGCAGGGGTCACATCACAGATTCCTTTTATGTTTTGCTGAGAGGCTGAATTTTATTCTTTAGCCAATTCAGTTTATATATCTGTAGAGACACCAGTCTACATCAGAAATGTGTTTTTTCTTAAGAATCATTCAACATCCCCTATGTAGAGGCAAAAACTGCAAGTTTTCAGAAAGTGTTTTGGAAATCTAGAGGGTAAAATATTGAACATGTTGGCAATAAACAGAGTTAATTAAAGATCCAGACGCCATCAGCTGGATCAGTCAGTCATGAGGGAAGCCTACCAATGATCGTGGGAAAAGATAGGTCCAGAGGAACAGTAAACAAAGAACAGGTGTCAGAGGCATAAAGGGGGAAGATCAGGAATGACAGAAAAATATGATGAGGCACTGGAATGCTAGAGTTTAAAACTTCATAAATTGATCAGATAAACTAACAGCAATATTCAGGATCTACTATAAGTGTGGGTCGTTAAGGCTGACTAGGAGCAAAATTTTAGGCTGTAGAAGCACAGTATAGGTGTACCTTCATTTCATTGCACTTTGCAGATATTGCACTGTTCACACATTGAAGGTTTGTGGCAGCCCCGTGTGGAGCAAGTCTATTTTTCTAACAACATTTGCTCACTTCATGTCTCTCTGTCACATTTTGGTAATTCTCACAATATTTCAAACCCTCCAGCAGCAAAAAGATTACACCTTGCTGAAAGCTCAGGTGATGGTTAGCATATTTTGGCAATAAAGTATTTTTTTAATTAAGGTATGTACATTGTTGTTTTAGACATAATGCTATTGCGCACTTAATAGGCTATAGTATAGTGTAAATATACGTTTTAATTGAAGTATACTTAACTTACAACGTTGTGCTAGTTTATGGTGTACACCAAAGTGATTCATTTACACACACACACATATATGTATTATTTTTCATATTCTTTGCCATTACAGTTTATTACAAGATATTGAATGTAGTTCCTTGTGCTATACAGTAGGTCCTTGTTGTTTATCTCTTTTACATATAGTAGTTTTTATCTCTAATCCCAAACTCCTAATTCATGCACTGGGAAACCAAAAAAATTTATGTGACTTGCTTTATTGTAATATTTGCTTTATTGTGATGGTCTGGAACAAAATTTGCAGTATCTCCGAGGTGTACCTGTAAATTAGGCACTAGGATTAATCATATACAAAGACATTAATGGATGCAAGACATCACGAGAAAGGAAAATAACTCACACTGGAAGCCCAAATCCTAAGTGAATGTGGAGGGTGAAGTCTGTAAATGACAACCTAGAAGGGCTCATGGTGTCACTTCTGTGACAAGAACCTCAATGAAGGAGGGACAAGAATTGTTGCATCTCTCAGTGGAGAGTTAGAGGAACACCTGTATTTCCCCTTTGTTGTCTGATGATTGAACACCCTGGTTTTGAGTGGACTTCCAGGGAAAGTTCTGGAAAGTGGATGAACCCCTGGTCTCAAAATAGAGAAGGAGTGAGTGTGGGGGGTGGTATTGAGTGTTCTCTGAAGAAACCAAAGACAGGAATGTTTGCCCACAGTGCGCCTTGTGGAAAGAGTACAGACATCCATGGTGTGATGGTTAATTTTATGTGTGGACGTGGTGTGGCCATGAGGGCAGCAGTGGGGTGGGTGCCCGCATGTGTGGTTGAACATCATTCGGGATGTACTTTTGAGGGTGTTTTTGGATAAGATTAACATTTGAATTGAATTGAAGTGAGGCAGCTTGCCTTCCCTAAGAGGGTTGACCCCCATGGAACCCACTGAAGGCCTGGATAGCACAAAAGGCTCTGGAAGGAAGAAGTCACTCTCTGACTAAGGGTCTCTGATGTGAGACATCCGTCCGGCGTCACCCGCCGTTGGACCTGGTTGTGGACCGGGAGGAGTCACGCCAGCAGCTCTCCCAGGGCTCCAGCTCGCCACGTGGATCAGCTTCTAATACATCACATATTAATAGATCGTATATATTTATATATAATATATCCTATTGGTTCTGTTTCTCTGGAGAACCCAGTCCTACTACACATGGGGAGATGCTCTCAATGGAGGACGATGGAGGAGACCCTGGGTAAAGCAGCGTGGTGTGACTGTGTGGGGTCACGCGGCTACGTGGACGCAAGGAAGAGACGCATCCTGGGACGGGTTTCCTCACAAGCTTGAGGTCCCAGCTGCAGACGAAGCACTGCTAAGCTATCAGAGTTTAATCTTTGCCAAAGTTTCCAGTGGGATGGTATGAAAACTAATTAGGAGTTGCTGAAAGGCTGAGCTGGTTTCCTACACGCTGTCTCCCGGGAAAACTGATGCACATACCGTTGTTTGGCTTAAGCATCAGCAGTAGAGATTATAGTGGTACCCAGTAAGAAGGCCAGATATCCCCTGTGGTGAATGGGGACAAAGATATTCTTTAAAATGGAATTACTGCTTGTAGCCAGTAGTGATAAGTCAGAGAGATGTAACGTACCATGTAGTGGATATAGACAGTAATTTTGTCCTATAACTATGTAATGTGCTAAATATCACTGCAACCAGCAATCATATTACAGTATGTACATGTGTCAAAGTAACACACTGTACACCTTAAATTTACACAATGTTTTATATCGTTATTCAATAAAAACTTTCAAAAATGTAAATGGAATCATTGCAATCAGACGCACCCGTATAGTTTCATTCAAAAGCCTAAATCGTAGAAGAATTCAGGAACATGATAATATTCACCTGAAATAATGAGAATAAAGAGAGATGAAAGACATTAAATGGGGAAACAGACATTCAGATGAGAGACAGTTTTCTTAAGAGGGCCGTTACCAAGGAAACTGACAATGCATCTTTTCAAGTCTTCGTGTTTTCCTTCGATTTCTGCTTGTACTTGAGAACTATAATGTGATTCTTTGATTTATGGGATGGTGCTACTCACACATTAAGAGGTGTGGTCCCCAAGGAGATCTGGGCTTCAACAAAAACAGGTGAACATCAGGCTAACACCAAAGTGACATCGCTTCATTTTCAATTAACAAATCGTCTCTGAGGACATGATATTTCTGGTACTTTGAGAGGTTACAGGAAGGCCTCTCAGGGAGTGGAAAAAACAGAGGGAAGGTTTAAGAGCTAATATTTAACAGCGTTCTTCACCTTTCTTGTGCCATTAACCTCTGGTGTATCCTTTGATCTCCTTATCAGGATAAAGCATAAAAATGCAGAGGAGGATAAAAGAATTCAAGTATATTGAAATACATTTACCAAAATATATTTTTAAAATATTGATGTTCTACTATGCATACTTCCTCAGTAAGGCATTAAATAATAAGATATATGGATGGATCTAATAATCACCATAATTTTAAAGTAGTGGTAAATATTAGAGATATTTTAAGACATCTGCAACAGCTGTAATGCAATATGAAAATATCTTTGCCTTCTGTCGGTGACAAGATCACAGGTCCTGGTAATGCTACTTTTTTAAGCCTCAATTTATGATTAAAGTAAATAATCAATTTCATTTAGACCTTAGGAAAAATACAGATGTAAATTTTCCATGCAACACATGTGCCCCCTGAATTCTATCCACTGAATTCTATCCCAAGAAGTTAAAAAGAAAACTGACTGAATGCAGCCTTTTCTGTGACAGACATTCTACCATAGGGGATACAAAAATTACTGAGAGCATATCTTGGCTTCAGGCATGTTGAAATCTCGTAAAGTAACCTAGACCAAAAGGGATCTAAGCAGTAAGGAGTAAGACAGCCGTCTTGTAAAACGGCCCAGAGATTCCACGTGGATACATATTCTAGACTCTGGGCTGAGTGAAATTGTCCTATATGTGCACCAGGAGCAACTACTTTATTACAGTATTCTTAGTAAAGTATAAAGTATAAAACTGTAAGTAACCTAACAGCCCATAAATAAATAAAAGGAGGTTTTATATAAAGTAGGATTTATTACTAAGATGAAATATTACAAAGCAGTTAAATGCTATAATATTTGCTATGATAGTGTTATGGGTATTAATACCAATGGTCACAGGTACACTACCCATAATGGTCATCAACATTAGTAGTAATAGCCATGGACCCAGGGGGAAATCACTAAGACGTATATTGAACAGGGGACGGGAGAGGGAGGAGAGCAAGGAAGGTATGATTCATTCTTGTAATGAAAAAACCCACAGTCAAAACAATGCTAATTATTTCTTATGGAATACATATAGACATCAGAATGGAGGAACCTACAGACAGACCTCAGAGATATCCTGGGTTTGGTTCCAGACACTGCAGTAAAGCAAAAATCAAATAAAGCAAGTCACAGGAATTTTTTGGATTCCCAGGGCAAATAAAAGTCATATTTATGCCAGTCTCTATTCCATCACATGTGCAATAGCATTAGGTCTAAAAAAATACCTTAGGATAAAAATACTTTATTGCTAAAAAATGCCAGCCATCATCTGAGCCTTTAGTGAGTGGTAATCCTTTTGCTGGTGGAGGATCTTGCCTAGATGGGTGTCTGCTAACTGATCGGGGTGATGGTGGTGAAGGCTGCAGCAATTTCTTAAATGAAACACTAAAGTCTGCTGCATCAATTGACTTTTCCTTTCACCAGCGATTTCTCCGAAGCACGCAATGATGTTTGATACCATTTTACCCACAGAAGATCTTTCTTTCAAAATTGGAGTCAGTCCCCTCAAATCTTGCTGCTGCTCTATCAATGAAGTCTATGTAACATTCTAAATCCTTTGCTGTAGTTTCAACAATCTTCACGTCATCTTCACCAAGACTAGGTCCCATCTCAAGAAACCATTTTCTTTGCTCATCCATAAGAAGTAGATTCTCATCTGTTTAAGTTTTATCCTGAGATTGCGGCATTTCAGTCCCATCTTCAGGCTCCACTTCGAATTCTAGTTCTCTTGCTGTTTCTTGAAGTCTTGAACCCCTCCACTGAAATCTTGAACCCCTCCAAGTCATCCAGGAGGACTGGAATCAACTTCTTCCAAACTCCTGTTAATGTTGATATTTTGACCTCTTTCCGTGAATCACAAATGTCCTAAAAGGCATCTAGAATAGTGAATCCTTTCCAGAAGGTTTTCAACTTATTTTGCTCAGATCCATCAGAGGAATCACTATCGATGGCAGCCATAACCTTACAAAAATTTCTTAAGTAATAAGACTTGAAAGTCAAAATTGCTCCTTAAGCCATGAGCTGCAGGACGGATGTTGGGTCAGCAGCCATGAAAACGACATTCATCTCATTGTGCATCTCCATCAGAGCTCCTGGGTGACCAGGTGCATCGTCAATGAGCAGTAATATTTGGAAAGGAATCTTCTTTTTCTGAGCAGAAGTTCTCAACAGTGGGCTTAAAATATTCAGTAAACCATGTTGTAAACAGATGTGTTGTCATCTGGGCTTTGTTGTGCCATGTATAGAGCACAGGCAGAGTAAATTTAGCATAATTTTCAAGGGCTCTAGGATTTTCAGTTGGTAAATGAGCACTGGCTTCAACTGCAAGTCACCAGCTGTTTTAGCCCCTAACAAGAGAGGCAGGCTGTCCTTTTGAAGCTTTAAAGCCAGGTCTTGACTTCTCCTCTTTAGCTATGAAAGTCCTAGATGGCATCTACTTCCAATATAAGGCTGTTTCATCGCCATTGAAAATGTGTTGTTTAGTGTAGTCACCTTCATTAGTTATCTTAGCTAGATCTTCTAAATAACTTGCTGCAGCTTCTACATCAGCACTTGCTGCTTCACTCTTCACTTTTACATTATGGAGGTGGTTTCTTTCCTTAAACCTCATGAACCAACCTCTGCTGGCTTCACACTTTTCTTCTGCAGCTCCCTTACCTTGCTCAGCCTTCACAGAATTGAAGAGAGTTAGGGCCTTGCTCCAGGATTGGGTTTTGGCTTAAGGGAATATTGTGTCTGGTTTGATCTTCTATCCAGGTCACTCAAACTTCCTGTGTATCAGCAATAAGGCTGTTTTGCTTTCTTATCATTCGTGTGTTCACCGGAACAGCACTTTTAATTTCCTTGAAAAACTTTTCCTTTGCCTTCACAACTTGGCTAACTGTTTGGTGCAAGAGGTCCAGCTTTTGGCCTGTCTTGGCTTTCCACAGGCCTTCCTCACTAAGCTTAATCTTGTCTAGCTTTCGATCTGAATTGAGAGACATGGGACTCTTCCTTTCACTTGAACATTTAGAGGTTATTAATTGTCCTAATTCCAATATTGTTATGTCTTAGGGAACAGGGAGGCCTGAGGATGGGGAGGGAGACGGGGGAATGGTTGATCTGTGGAGCAGTCAGAATACACACGACATTTATTGATTAGGTTCACAGTCTTATATGGGAGTGGTTCATGGTGCCCCACCCAAAACAATTACAATACTAAGTAAAGATCACTAATCACAGATCACCGTAACAAATATAGTAATGATGAAAAAGTTTGAAATATTGTGAGAATTACCAAAAGGTGACACAGACGTGAAGTGAGCAAATACTGTTAGAAGAAAATGGCACCAACAGACTTGCTCGATGCAAGGTTGCCACAAACATTCAATGTAAAAAAATGCAGTATCGGTAAAGTGTAATAAAGTGAAGTGCAATAAAACAAGTTACGTCTGTATATGAACTTAAGGTAGCTGTTACCCTGTGGAAGGACGGGGCTAAGGACGGCATGGTAAAATAGCCTTTAGCAATATCTGGGAAACAGTACAACTAAATATTGATTTTGATTATTGTTTATTCTGAAATGTGGGAACATGGATGCCTGTTATAAGAACTGAGAAGTAGATGGAAAAAAACAATATCAAAAGTTTGATGATTAAAAAAAATAAAGAAAAAAAAAAAAAGAAACTCTTCCCTACTGAAGCTTCTCGACGGTAGGTCTGGCGACTTTCAGGAGAAGAATTCGTAACACAGTAGTCCATTTGTACAGGAAACGAGGCTTTTGAGGAATCATAATGCTCCCCCCAGATGTGATCGGTAATGATGTTTGAATGCTCTGTCTCCACAGAGTAGGAATATGATTGAAAATTTAAAATTTGGATGATAAAGTATAGTAATGTTTAGTTACCATTACAGGCACTGGGTTTTGTAGTGATTTAGTCCACACTAAACCCTATGAGGTTATTTTGTTGGTCAGGACATTCAGGTCAGATGGGTCCAATGACTTGCCAAAGCTCACACAGCAAACAAGAGGAGGTGATAAGATGTGACCTCCCGCAGACAAGCTCCAGGATGCAGTGCCCTGGGATGTGCAGACGCAACACTGCAACACTTCGAAGACAATTGAATGAGTACCTATTGCCTGCAAGGTAATGAGCTGTCGACTCACAAATAAGTTAGAAATAACTCCAGCCCTCATGGAATGTTTTCATATTTCTCCTGTTTCACTCCTTTTGTTCATGCCTATTGCTATTTCTATGAAAAATGAATAGTTAACTCTTCATAAAATTGAGGGTATTATTCACTCTCATGTCAGTACAACAAATACCACTTCAACCTAGTAAATTTGGGTAAATAGCAAAATCAACATTCATTCTTAAAATAGAACTATCTTATTATTTACATGTTCTGAGCTGTTTTCATGCTCCAAACTATTCCTGCCTATTTTCCAACCACTTCTAAAGCTCTCAGGAAACAGTCTTTCAACATCTGAAGGTAACTGGGTTTACATTCTTCAAGAGGGAATTTATAAATTTTTCTGAAGTTTCGTCTACTAAAGTTTCTGGATAACATTAAAAGAAGAAAAGAGCATGCTATGGTTAAATAACGTGGGGAAGGAATGGATTGATGCCTCCTAAACAGATACTGTATATTTACTGTAGAATCTCTCAGACCCTGTAAGAGGCTAGTGTATATCGCGTCTCCAAAGAAAGTATATAGGATGCAAAATTTCAGCAAATTATTTGACTTTGGAGCACTTGATTCAATGTTCTACAGGACTAGTTTTCTGAGAAATATATTTGTGGGGAAAAGGAGCTGGTACAGGTACGTAGAAAGAAAAATGGTGACTTGTAAGAGCAAACATGGGCTGAGTGAGAAGCCCTTCAGCTCGGGCAATCCCAGGACCAGAGTGTTACTGGGACACTTGTGAGTGTGCAGATGGCACACTTGGGCTCCAGCAAGGCCTTCCTCAGCACAGCAGGAAATGCGGCTGAAAGACAGTTTCATCACTTGAGAACACACAAGGCTAAATGGATTAATACAAAAATAACGATTTCTGTCTGTTCAGTTGGATTCTTTCCTCTCATGGTCTTACTCCTTCCAACCTTTTAATCCACAGTCTTCATGAGGACATGAACATATTCTCACTAAATCTTCAGGAAAGAAGGGATGGTTGATGTACTAGCTCAGCTTTGGGAAAATATTTTCTATAAATGGCAAGATAGTAAATATTTCATGTTCTGTGGGTCAGAGTCTTTGTCAAAAGTACTCAACTTTGCTGAGTTTCTCTTACAGTGTGAAAGCAGCCATAGGCGATGCACTAGAAAATGCACATGGTTGTGTTTCAATGAAACATTGTTCACAGGACAAGCAGGGAGCTGGCTTTGGCCCACAGGCCAAAGTTGATGACCCTTTTATTAGTTATCAAAGATGGAGCAAAAATATTCAATAGTGTAGTACAATTTGTTAGATCTATGAAATTGGAATTTACTAGCTACAGTATTTTGCATTCTCAAGTCAGCAGCTCAACTTCATAAGTGTTAGAAGGAAGACACGTGGTTTATCAGTACATGCTTGAGTTGATTGAAAGCTCAGTGTTCCTCCTTTTAATGTACTTTCTGAGAAAGACAGGGCTACACCTCTAGCAGTGCCCAGAGGAACTCCCAATAAAGCTTTGCCTGAGTCAAACCACACTTGGAGTTTTGCATCACATTCTAGAAACTTCCACCCGCAAGCTGACTTGCAGACAGGAGTGTGCCTGGTGAGGTGAGATAACGGATAGTGTTTTAAGAGAAATACGTTCAGAAAAAGGGGCTATTTAGCCTGGAGAACAGAAGACGTCAGTGACACAGTATAGCTGTCATCAGACAGACTGACAGTTGTTACATGAAAGATGGGTTACACTTCCCCTCAGCTGTTCCCAAAGTCACAGGTGTAAAGTTAAGGCAAAGTTTAGGTTTAACCCAAGGAAGATTTTTTTTTTTTTTTTTTAACAAATGTAGCTGCCTCCTACAAATAAACTACAAATAAACCACTTTGGCAGGCAGCGATTCTCCCTGTGAAGGAACCCTTCCGGTAGTGAACGGGTTTCTCTGACCACATGTTGTAACATTACGGAGAGATTCAGTTATTAACTAAGAGATGGAGTGCTCAAGTTTCTATTCAACTCTAATATTCTCTGACTTTATAAACTGGTGAAATTTAAGTCACCAATTTTCTTAATTGGTGATCACAAGTGATCACGCAGGACGCTTTATGGCTGGGCCTGGGGATGCAGGAGGGTGCTACTTTTCTTGTAACGTGGGCCCAAACTTACCACACTGTTCCACTGAGATACAAGGAAGCCTGGGGGATGTAGAATATCGGGAGTTAAGAAGTTGAAGGGAACTGGATATTTGTCAACATGAACAAAAATTATTTGTACTGATTCTTTAATAAACTTTTTTTGGGTTTGGGGCATGTCTCGCAGCCAGGGAATTCCCCCCACTGATTCTTTAAATTAATGGTTTAATTGTTCTTTACTTTCAAGTTTAAATATTATGTTTGGAAAGTGCAAGAGCATCAGAGCATTTGCAGGTCATAGGTTAAGGAATGAAATTATTTTAGATCTGATTTAGTATATAATTCTCATCAAATTTTAAGAAACTGTGTGTGTGTGTGTGTGTGTGTGTGTGTGTGTGTGTGTAGCAACTTCAGATGTCCAGATTTTAAAGCCTTCTTAGTAAAATATCTCTAACATTTCTAATAGCATTTCCTGACAAGTACCTAATCAGTCATGATAGTTTTGATCATAGCAATTAAATGATTTTGGAAGAAAAATTGATTTATATTGAGTATATATAACTTAAATTGATAGTTATCATATATTGTGTGGTTTTATATGTATAAAGTGACATAGTACTTGGACACCCATATATATATAGACCACATATTTAAATGGATAATTACAGTATATGGCTAATTGTTTTACTGTTGCTAATATGTGACTCCATCCGTTCTAAGAACGAAGTAAGTACATATACCCACAAAGAGCGCACCCGCAAAGCAAACTGAAGTGAAAATTAATTTTCAATTCTGGCCAAAATCACCAAAAGGCAAAAAAATCAAGAGTTTTATCAGTAAATACACATAATCCCTTCACTATTGGGATTCATTTTAAAAATTACTTATTTCTATTTTGATCACAATCAGACGCCTGGAACAACAATTAAGTAGAAAAATAATAATGATCCAAGTAGGAAGTAGCATATATCTTCAGTGTCGTCCCTAGATCGGTGCTTCTCGTAACACCCTTAAAAACCTTTCACATGAATCCCCAGCCCCAGAGGGACCTTGTGCCCTACTTTACTCGCTTTCCCGCCCGAGCAGGTATTTCCGTCCAATAAATGGGTCCACGTGGTCCTTGCTCCCTGTGTCCCTCCACGCTGTCGCCCGGTGTCTTCTCTCCTCCGCGGTCACGTCACTCGGGAGGCATCGGCACCGAAGGCTGCAACCGTCCCACCACCCGCTCTTCCCGGCCCCTCCTTGCGACCCATCTTCTCTGCTTGTCTCCCGAGACTCCGCTTACTAGGTGCCCATCGCTCCCTCACCTGCAGGCCGGAAGTCTTCTCCTAGGTCTTCTCATCCTGTGTCTCGGCCTCCACGACAGACTCATTTGATTTTTCACCCCATGCGACTTTGCCTTTTCCTTTTCAGTTGCTGTGCAATTCTAGGGTCGCTCTTCCCACCCCCGCTCACACACACCTCCCCAGGATGAGTTTCTCACTATGCGTCTCTCCCCTCCGTACTCTACCCCTCGCTTCTACCTGTCCTTGCGGGGTTTAGCCCTCGTGGCTGTGGAATGACTCTCTCCTTCCACCTGCAGGGCAGACGTCCGCGCTCCCAGGCTGGAGCCTGAGGTTAAACAGAAAGTCAGACGTTGTCTGCTGCGCACAAAGTTCACAGGACCAGAGAGGAGGCGGCCTTGGCCCTCGGAGCTCGCTCCCCTTCTGACCTCTGGCTCTTTCAAAGATGCCGCTATTTGCTCATTCACCGAAGCACAAGCCTTTGATCATTTATGACATTTGGGGCCGTGTCCACACAATTGAAAAGTCCACGGGGCCTTTCAATTCTACTTAAACCACAATGTTTATTGCAAATCTTCATAAATTGCTTTCTTACCTGCAGGGCTTTCTGCACTAATCCACTGTAAACGCCATTGCCCAATTATTATTTTTAGTTACCAGGTCTCTTCTTAAGGACACTCACTCGCCTCTTTGAGTGCGTGCAATCACACATTAAAGTCCTCTCCAAGGTGGTCTCTTCTTCCTTTTCTGGCTTTATATCGCTCTGATCCCCAGTGAATGTCCAATAACCCGGTTATGCTCAGCTACCAACGTGTCCCCGTCATTCTGCTCTCCTGAGACATTACTCACGCTCCAGCCATCCCCAGGAATCCCCTGCACCTCCTTCTCCCTCCCAGACGTCATGTCAACTCTACTTATGCCTAACGACCACCAGTTCAAATTTCACCCCCTTCAATTGTGTCTTTTCTAATCCTCTCAACCATTTAAAAACCCCTGTATAATGGCAGTTAGCCTGTTCCGACTTGGATTTCAGGTAAAATGCCCCAACTACATACATTATAAGCTTCTTGAGTGACTATTATTCTATCTGCATCTGTGACATTAGACAAAAGACCTTGAACACGGTAGTTATTCGGTAAATATTTGTTGAATCTAAAAACCTTTCAAATTTTCACTCGAACTGTGATTCCGAATCTGGAATTTAGAAATATAGAATCTTAAATAATTTCACAAACTTTAGATAACAAAACTGATATGTTTAGTTAAGCAAGCACTAAAAACTTTCTCAATGAGTTTAAATCACAGGAAAAATGGTTAAGAATCAAAGAAGAAATCGAATGAGCAAAACGAATTGAAAGATTCTATAGAAAAGTCGAAATTTCTAAAAGGCAGAAGACGTGGATTAAAAAACGTTCAGAAGTGAGAGAAACATCTTTTCTTTTTAAATGTTACTGGAAATGTGCTGTCTTTTATAATTCTTCAATATTACCAAGAGAGAGATTAAGACTTTTAAATATGCATATGTCCTCATTCTGTTTTGATTTATTTCCTTTTATAGGCCTTTAGTAGATTTGCTGCCAAGAAAACCTGTGCTGTTTAGGGTCAAGGATTTATTTAGAATCTTAAAAACTTACAACTAACTTTAGATGAATCCCCAAATTAGCATTCACCAGTAAGTTTTCAATGACTGGAATAAAAATATCATGTCTCAGGTCAAAAGCTAGGGACGTTCCAAAGGGGTGAAAGTTTTTGATAATAATAATCTTGGGGAGCTGATGAGAATAAAGGAAAACAATTAGTGATAGAATGTGGAGATGATTCCTTCAATAAATGTTGGTCTATTTAACCACAGATTTTTGGTTTTCCTTGCAAACATTTGGGCTTGAACAATCTGTCATGGAATGATACACATTTATGTGATTTGAACACGACTCATATAACTGAATTCGGTCAAGTCACTGCTCAAAAGTGACAGCAACTCAACTGCAATGATGACAGTGTCTAAAACTTTAAGGCACAAATAAATGCTCCAAATAATACTATAGAATCTATTATAAAAAAAAATTCTCGAAGCTCCGTAGAAATAACCCCACCAGGTTTGAGATCTTGTACCTATGTACAAATAAAACTTGGGTTTTTCGCAATTACAGATAATAGTATAGCAAAATATATTTGAAAAAATATTAAGAACGCAGCATTCTGTGGAAGTGGACAAATCTCTGGTTCCTACAGCACTTGTGTTGGGCAGAGTGTTAAAGCTACCCTACTTTTGTAAAATTCAAGAGTTAGTAAAACTCAGTAGGATTTAGCCTTTGACTCACCTATTTCTTACCGTAAACTGTTCTAGGTGTTTCACCTCATTTCATACCTTTTAATGCCCCCCCAAAAAATTCTCATCTCTTTTCTTATTTTAGAAGGTATTTCAAACAGAATATTATTTAGAATTTTTTTCAAGGTTAATTTTATTTTTCTTGATTTTTAAACTTATGAACATTTTGACCTTTCAACACTTTCCCAGAACCTTCTTTCCCCTACATTGAGAAGCAAAAGCATAGACTGTTTCCTCTCACAGCTTTTTCCCTCTCCCGACACACACAGTGGAGGACTGTCAGAAAGCATGTGATGTATAATTAGGGCATGGATTTGGAATCACACTGTCTAAAATATTTATTTATTTTTAAATTGAAGTAGAGCTGATTTACAATGTTGTGCTAGGTTCTGGTGTACAGCAAAGTGTTCAGTTATACTTATACATATAAATATATATATATCCATTTTTTACATTCTCTCCCATAATAGGTTATTACAAGATACTGAGTAGAGTTCCCTGTGCTGTACACTAGGTCCTTGTTGTTTATCTGTTTTATATACAGTAGTGTGTATCTGCTAATCCCAAACTCCTAATCCCACCCACCCCACTCCCACCCCCATGCTATCCCTGTTGGTAAAAAATGATACAAGTGAATTTATTTACAAAACAGAAATAGACTCAC
Organism: Balaenoptera physalus; assembly: GCF_965194825.1. NCBI lineage: Eukaryota > Metazoa > Chordata > Mammalia > Artiodactyla > Balaenopteridae > Balaenoptera > Balaenoptera physalus. The sequence continues at coordinate 1,018,820 of NC_138884.1, forward strand.
AGACATAGAAAACACACTTATGAGCCACACTTTTTAAAGTCTTTTCTTCAAAAGTACATTTTTTAAAGGTCGCCAACACTTTCTTTGACAGACTGGATAAATCAAAGCAAAAATTTTTATCTAATTGCTGATTCTCATTCCTACTCTATAAAATCCAGTTAATAATCCAGGATTCAGGAACTGTACGAAATATGCTATATAGAGAAATGAAGATCAGAACATTCCATATGAAATGATCCAACAAATACTTCTTTCTCGGGGCTGAAATAGCTCACTTATAAATTGCCTGCTTTTGAAAGACTGGCTGAACTGAGAACTTGATCTATCAGTTTTGAAACCTGCCGGGAGGCACAAACACAAAGCAGGGGACCTCAGCACAGGAATGAGGTCTGCATCGCACCTGGCAGGGCGCCTGATGGAAGCTTCAAAGAGGGAAAGGAGCTGTTTTCGGGCTGCAGAAAGCATGAGCCAACTCAACAAAGCCATTTTTTAAGCTTTTAAAAAAATCTTTCACCGAAGCTCTAAAGACTTCCATGATTCTCTCAGGTGCTGAAGCCTGGGAAAAATTTTTAATTGACTTTAATTAAAACCTTGTATGCTCTATGAGCTAAATGGGGGGGGGGGGAAGACAGGACATTTCCCTTCCTTTCCCTGCCCTTCTTTATCTTCCCTCAATGTGATTTTTCATGCTGCTGTTGTATAGATTTCTTAACAACGATCATCTCTCCCCAGGTAAAATAAAGATATTTGCTGGACCCTCACTGAAAAAGAATCTGGAATTCTTAAAATGAAGAGCTGAATATCAAACAAATGACAAGTAGAAAAAGAAACACGCAAAAGGGAGGGGATATGGGGGTATATGTATACGTATAGCTGATTCACTTTGTTATACAGCAGCAACTAACACAACAATGTAAAGCAATTATACTCCAATAAAGATGTTAAAAAAATTCTTCTACAAATTCATTAAAGAAATACTTAGAAATAATGGTGTTGGATCTTCAATAAAGTGCAGAGGGATGCTTATACTCTTGGCCAGTTAAGGCCATTGAAATTTCTTATACAAGGCGTACTTGGAGACCTTGTCTTCCTCCGCAGCCTGCAATCCAGTACATTGACCAACCAGTAAGATGTGTTGCAGGCATCCTAAAAATACACCATTTTATTAAGTAACGCAAGCTGTACTCTCACAAAAATAATAACTGTGCTAGAATGGCCAAAGTCGTACCCAGAAATCAAACACGATATTTATATACCGGAGGCAGAAAAAGAATCAGAAATTGAAAATGTAAGAATAAAATTCTATATTTTCAACTGATAATTACAAAACCTTGTGGTCATCCAATTTGTGCTATTCAGACAAGCCTGTTACATTTTTCTATTTTCACTGAAACTTTTCCAATGATAGTATACATGTACTTGCTCCTTCATTCAGCCTAGAGCTCCATACAATCTTCTTTCCCTGTAGCCCAGAAGGTCTGATACCCAAATATCACCAAGTGTCACCGATCAGACCTTATCCTCCAACTAATGGGGTTAACAAGCCCTTTCCTTTCTACATGGCTCCACAACTTTGGTTGATGCCCATCCTACTGTACTTTCATGGTTTTCATCCTAACTCTGATTTCTTCTCCTTCCCTTTACTATAAACAGTCCAAAGGTTTTGATTTTTTTTTGTCAGTTTGCTTGCTGTGCCCTATTTCCTTGGCAACCTCCATACTATCTTCTTATCAATCTAAATGCCATTCTCCTTCAGGAGCCAATGGTCTCAAGTTTCAACCAACTGTATCCGCGCTGTAGACCACCATACTGATCTTCTTTTAATCTCTTTCTTGAACTTCACCTTTGCTTTTATAACTGCGTGCTAGAGAGATCTCCCTGGATGTTTTATGAGCAAATCAAACTTATCACGTCTGAAAGCATATCTAAAAGGAAATCCTCTTAACCAGAAATTCCTTCCCATTTGTCATGTCTGTAATTGTCATCAATATCCTGTCAAGCCTCAAGGCTCTACACTGTGCTCCCTCCATGCCCTTGTTCATGCTGTTTCTTGATCCTCCCAGTCAGAAGTAAGCCACTGAATTCCTAAGAATTGTTTAAAATATTTTCGTGACCCTTATCAAGTTTTGATTTACTATGTTATTGGATTCCATCTGACCTTGTCTTACTGTGCTAAATACTCTTGAAATCCAGTATCACGTCTTCCTAACACAGAGCTTCCCTCACTACAAAGTGTCCAGATTATGTTCGTTTTCTGAGTAAATGAATCTGATCATTGTTATTTCAGTTTACTCAGAAAGCCACTCACAGAAGGCACAATTAATTTTGAGCTCATCTACATATACAGCCTCTTCTAAATTATTTACGGCTCTCCTGACCCTGCAGTAGGAGGTAGCAGCGGGGAAGTGCAGTCCTCACTGTGGAATGTGAATTCCAAAAGATTCACTCTGGGGCACATGACAGGTAAGAGGGAGAGTGTTTAATGATAACAAGTTTGCTGACCCAGGTTGAGGCTATGAATCAGTACTTTTGGCCACGTAACTGATTTTAAAGACAAGGCCCTGGGGATATTAATCCTTGCTGATTCCTCTGAATGACGAACACTCATATTTCAACACAACCCCTACCCGTCAGGATTCTTTACATCTGATCTTTGGCTCTTTCTTCTGTGCATTTTACCTGGTGAGGATGACATACTCTTTGTCTGAAAGGCAAATAAACAGCTAAGTCAAGGGCTTTATGAAAGGGATTAAGAACATAATTATATGGCAGGATGAGGGTGAAAGGATAGAGTCCTTCATCTCATTGTGTGTGAAATAGGTACAAAGGCTCAACTAGGAATTCAAGGAAGAGTGAAGTCTTGATAGAACTGACATTACTTGAAGGAGCAGTGATTTACATGAGGAAGTTGAAAAGGCAGGTGTGAGTTCACAAAGCCCTTCACAATAGCAGAACTCTGTGGCCATGTGCTGAACCTGGAAAATAACATCTTAGTAAAACAAACATCATTCACTATTTTCAGATTGTAAATTACCTCCATTGAACATTTTTTAATCGAGAGTGTCTTACTGCTCCACAGTTATTTTCTGAATATTAGAGCCACTAGTGTAAAGGATGGTGTATTCACAGTATGAAGTATTAACTCTGATCTTCATAAGCAGTAAACATGTGTCTCTTTCTGTGTGTGTATGCAATGTCCTTACATACAGCGCGATAGCAGATGTGACATTTAGAGGAAGACAAGATGGCTGAAATACTGTTTCCATGGCAACAGTTTATAAAGAAGTGTACAGAAACTTAATAAGCTAAGACAATTTTAAATTCAAACAAGGCATATTTGACTTTTAGTAGCTAAATAATCAAAAAGAATTCTGTGTATTCTTTGAAATAAATAAGGGAAAGCTTGCTGCCAATGTCACATTTAGTGACCTATCTCAGAAATGTCCTAATTCACACCTAGAAAAATTAAAGTAAAATGCTTTTGCATTTGCCTCCTTCTCACCAGATGGTCTGCAGCACGATAATTTTATCTTCACTAGGCATAGACATTTTCATTGTTCATTTGGATTTCAAATTTCATGTACATTCTTAATTTATAATCTTAAAACACAAACTAATATTTAGTTCAATACATGCACCAGACATTGAATTAGACAATGATGAAGATACAGAGATGATTGCTTCCAATGTAGTAAGGAAGAAAAGATAAAGACTGCAAATAATATAGTACAACTCCAAAGGCATCAAGGAATGCAAGAACGTTCCAAGCAAGGTGCACGATGAAAGAAATTCCTTTGGGCTGATGATCAAATCAGTTTTCATGGGGGCAGTTGCAGTTAATCTGGACCTTAACAAATGTGATGGTTACGACAGGCAGAGACGCAGGTAATTATCTTTTGAGGACAGTCTTGTAGTAAAGACAAAGAACAAAAACAAAAACAAAGAAAAGCATGGTACATTTGAAAAATTGGGTCAGTTGGGAGTAAAAATAAAAAGTAATATGAATGAGGACTAAGAAATGTAGACATTTAATAAATCTTGGTTAAATGGAATTTAAATTACATTGAATCTAATTGAACAAATTGAAATGAATTAATAGATAGGCTTATTCACGGAGGCTTTGAAAATCAAACTGTAGATTTTAGAATGTTTTCTGCTGGAAAGTAATTTACTCATTTAATGCATATTTATTAACTGCTGAACACAAATAGAGCATTTCAAGAGTTTCTAGGAATTCACAGATAAACATGACAGTTTTGGGGGGTACTGTAGAACTGCTTGACATGATTTTAAAGGATCAGTGAGGCTTAGGCAGACAAAAAGAGGAAGAAATAGAATTCCAGGAAGAGGTGACTTGTGGCCTAAAGGCACAGAGGCTAGAGTATGTTAGGGTAGTTCTGGTTTTCCCCAGACTTTCCCAACTTTAGCACTGAAAATTTTGAGTTCTGGGAATCCCCTCCATCCTGGACAAATTGGGACAGTTGGTTGGGAGGGGCTGGATGAGGGAAGACTGTAAGTTTTATAAGACAGAATATAAAGTTAAGGCAGGGAGTGGCAGAAGACGATACCGAAACTAGGCACATGCCGGGTCGTAGAGGGTTTAGAGTCAAGGCTAAAAATCCAGGACTTTATCCCAAGAAACCATTGTGATGAGTTCTAGACAGAGAAATGGCATTTCTATAACTACTCATGAGATAAAACATCCAGCAGTAGGAAGGTTATTGACACACACCTCCCAATAAGAAATAATGAGGGCTGAGCAGGTTGATGGTCGAAAGCACAGAAAGGAGAAAGGAGAGACAATTAGGGAATAAAATACCCAGAATTCAGTGATTGTGATAGAGATGGAAGATGACGTTGTTCATTCGTTCATTTATTCAAAAATATTCCCTTAGTGCCTGCTGATGACAAAGCCTCTTCTCGGAGGTAAGGGTACAGCAAGGAAGAAAACAAATATGTAGCTTACGTTCCACTGGGGATGCTGTCACATGACATGGAGAACGCAAGGGAAGAAACTAGTTGTTGGATAAGATAATGAGCTCATTTTGGTGCATTGGTTGTCACACCTGCAGAGTGGCAGGGAAAGAAATTCTACATTAGTCACTCATACTTCCTATAGATCAGCCTTGCTACAATAAGTAAGATAGATTTCATGGGATAACTTCAGGAAAGAAATAGAGCAAAGTAGAGCTCTGTTCATGAACTCTGAGGCCATGACCTACAGAGATTTGGTAGGAAAGTAAAAGAGAGGCTAAAAAGGGGAGACACCACAGAGGCTGTTTGGACCCGGTGGTTTCTTGGCGACCATGTGATGGAGGTGGTGGTGACGAAGCTTTGGGGATGAGGAGACAGACTCTTGACACGTTGATTGTAGAGATTCTCGGGGTCATCCACGGATGATCTGATGCGGATGTCCAGCAGAGAAATAAAAATGCCAGGTTGGACATCCAGGAAACGTTAGCCTGTTGTCTACAAGGCGACCTTAGAGATATGCCCAAATCCATCAGCGTGAACCTCAGCCATTGCTGGAAAGAGAACAGAGGGAAAGAAAAAGAGAAATGAGGAAACTTAGGGACAGTCCAAGAAGCAGTAGTAGAAGGGGGAAATCTGTGAATAAAACATAAAATGAAAGGTAAGTTAGAAAAGGAAAAGTTTTCAATGCCATGGAAGCCATAGGGAGCATTGCAATGTGAATTTCATGATATTGCTGTGTATCACTTATGACACTAAGGATTACATGTTTAATAGGAGCACTTATTTTACTTAGAATCATAAATTAACTTCTCTCTGTCCTTCCTTTTTTATATCTGCTTAATCACCAAATATTTAAATGTACCTTTGAAATAGAGTAAATTTCATCAAATCGGATTGGATACATGCATTCTAATACAAATAGCTTGTGAACTTAAATTTTATTTTAAAATGGTTTAAATACTTTAGTTTTCTAAAACAAAGAAATTCTAACATTTTCATCAGAAAATCCAAAACATGATTTTTCATAAATAGAGCTTATAAATACAAATTTTCAACTAGATTACACATTGTCGTACTCTTAAAACAATGGGTGACTGGGCAACTGAGCGTTTCATCAAAACTAATTTTAAACATGAGTTTATATCAAAAAAATTTGGCAGAAATGCAGTTTTTTTTAATTACAAGATTGGATACCTTGCTTTCAAAACTTATATATATGCTTTTCCACTAAACTAGTGTAATCCAATTAAAGGGAAGCATTTCTTTGGGAAAAAAGAAGTTGGAGAATATGAATTTCTATAAAAACTCAGTTTTAAATGTGACTTTCCATCCATACTAGCTTAAAAATGACACTTTTCTTAAAACCTTATTGACTGTAAAGTTGACATCAAAATGAACTTACCAATGTGATGGTTCCTCCAACATAGCTTAAAACACAATAGCGTCAATCAGATTTGCAATATTCTTCTAACTGATCTCCCATTCCAATTTATAGTCCACATGTCGCTCCAATTTCTAAAAATAGGGCCTGGGAGGAGTGGGGCGGCTATGTCATGGGGATGGAGTTTCTTGTTGGGAGGAAGGAAAAGTTCTGGGGATGATGGTGGTGATGATTACACGACATTGTCAGTGGACTTCATGCCACTGAATTGTATGCTTACAAATGGTCAAAAGGGTAAATAATAATAATAGTAATAAAGAAAATTTAAAAAGAATAGACTCAAGTAGTACAGGAATATTAACGAAGCCTGTTACTTCTTCTTCTTCCTGATCCCTGAAGACTTTTGCTTCAGCAGCACCAAGCTGTCTGTGGCCTCTCCCACCTAACAGCCCTTCTTGCCTCCACACCTAAGTGCTTGCTCTCCGTCTTCTTGGAGACACACACACACACACACACACACACACCCTCGTCTCACCGCTTCTATCTGTCTGTCTGTCACAGCTGTGGTGGCATTTCCCTGGTCTCACTCCTTCCCGGGTGGAGGTGGGTTTCCCTGTTGTGGTCACACAACCCTTTGGTCAAAGGTACCGCTGAATACGCCCCATTGTTACAAAATCACTGATTTATGTGTCTATCTTGCCGTAGACGGGGGACGCAGACTGTAGTTTTCTGTCTTGAATACCCCGTGCCTAGCACATTGCCTGGTATACGGTAAGTGCTCAATAAATGCTCCTTGAATCAATGCACCCAGTGTTTCCCTTTCCTGTTCTGTACTCACTCTCACGTTCTGCTCTGGTGTGTGCACCTCAGTCTGAGGGAATCAAAATGCATTTGCTATATCTGATAACTTCTTCCCCTGACCACTCCTCAGAATTTACTGGTTTAATTTTTCACTGTGATATTCAGATACGTGCTTTGTGTTTTGCTTTTTGCTTCTCAGACTCATAGAACCTGTGCTCATAGATCCATCAATATTCCCTAAAGAAACCAGTGACCATTATAACAGTCCTGTGTTAGCCTTGCTTTTTAGTCTTTTTTGTACCTTTAGATGTCTCTGTTGCACTGAACTAGAGGGAAAATAAGCCAGTACATTTTTAGCATATGTATTAAGTTTCCTTTTATGTGTTTATTTATTTAGCTAATAAGTCACTTATTCATTTATTCCACAAACCCAAGCATCTACTATGAACCAAGTGCTACTGTCATCAAGGAAGGGTGAGATATGGCAGCAAACAAAATCCAGCTCCTGCCGTGACAGTGTTTACACTGCAGTGAGCAGACAGGAAAGAATCAGACCAAAATACATTCATAAAATGCAGCGTGATAAGCCATGCTAAGAAGAAAAGTAAAAGAGCGTAAAGGGAAAATAAAATGTAAAGGGAAAGCACCTCAGCTTTCTTAAGGGCGTTCGGTGAAGCCGACATTTGCACGGGGCTAAGCAGGTGAGGGGAGGTGTGTGCAGACCTAGACAGAGGGGCCCAGAGAAAACCAAAGACCTGCAGGAGGCAGGGGCCTGGGACATCTAAGAAACAGCATGAAAACCGGGGGTGGAGGAAGCAAGGGGAGAGCAGAGGATGATGAGAACAGAGGGCCATCGACCATGGAAGAGGCAATGCTGGGGTCCCAGTGGACCCCGGGGCCCTCAGTGAGAACTTGGACTTGACTCTGAGTGAGAAAGAACAAAGAGTGACATGGTTTGATCTATGTTGTCGAGTAACTCCCTGGCTTCAGGTGCCAAATAGAAGCAGGGAAACAAGGGAGAAGGTTTCCGTAGTTTAGCTTAGGATAAGGAGGTTGGTGCTAGATTCTGCATACACTTCCAAAACCGAAAGAAAAAAGTCAGAGCTGAAAGGAATTGATGAAGAAGATGCGGATTCAATAGAAAGAGAGGAGATAGGGATGAGCCCAAGGTTATGTCCTGAGAAAACGGAAGAATGAATTTGAGAAATTATGGAAGGAAACGATCTGTAGGAAATGTTTAAATGTTGGAAATGTTAAGTTTGCCAAAGCTACTAACATCCAAAGGAGAATGTTACAGACAGAGGTGAATGTGAGAAGCTTCTCCTCATCCCCCTATTTTCTTCCCAGAATTCATCTCACGTATCCTACTCCAGGATTATCAATATGCCGCTGATGGAGTTAAGGATGCTTCAATCAAAACCTTATTTGGATGAGTATTATAAGAATATTTTATACAAAACTGTGTTTAGAAATAAAATGATGTGGTCTCTTCTAAGTGAGGGAGGCATTTTCTATCAGACATTGGTTGCTTACGTTTTTGAGGCCAGTGCTTTTCTGAGAGCCAAAATATCTACTAAAAACGTCTTTAGGAACTGGAAAGGCAGATTAATCCCCTTCTGAGGTATGAGAATTTATGCTGTGTTCCTGAGGGCCAGATGTAAGATTGACATGCTTTGCATGTCAACAAGGATTACTGTCATTTCATTCGGTATTTATACTAGGACTTGTTCCGTGGGCCGCCCTCACAGGGAAAACCCTTAATGCCACTCACCTACTGCTCAGATGGTGGACGCTTTCTGGAAATTCAGATAGGGCCAGGCCCCGGGCTTCCTGCCTAATCCCCTTGTCTGGGCGAAGAGAGTATTTTGTAGAAACTGCTCACAAGGGCTGTGACTTCTGCGCCTGTGCTTCTCAAGCTTCTCTTTCTCGGTGTGCCTTTGTTTTAATCGGAGAACATTTTGGACTGAGCGACCCGTCTCCTTATAGCCACTCACTGATGGGGTCAGTCTTCCACCTGTAGCCTTGTTGTCGGCCATGACATCACAGGCTGCAAGTTCCAAGGCACCAGGCCGCTCAAGCTTTCTCTCTTCCACATTCTGTGTTTACAACTGTTCCCCGTACACTTGACACAGCGCAATTATGCTGTTCTCGTGGCTTCATTCATGTTTCTCATGTGAATGGCCTGGTTTCAATAAAACAGGGGAGTCTACACAAGGCCCCTCACCCGACCAGCTTGCTATTGAATTACCATGGCAGCCATCAAAATGGCAACATGTCTGAAGGCCAGAGGACATCGACAGGAATTCAACAGCAAAAAAAGAAAAAAAATGCATGCTCTGTCTCTTCTAGTTTTCTTTCACTTGAAAACAAAGAAAAGGAGGTTATGACTTGATGGTCTCCATGGGTCCCCAGCAACATCTGAATCACTCCCTGGAGAGTCACAGGCTCCTATTTGAGAAGCACTGCGTGTTGTAGGCTGATTTGGGTCCCCCCCAAAGATATGTTGACGTCCTAACCCCCCGTACTTGTGAACGTGACTTTATTGGGAATTTGGGTCTTTGCATACGTAATCAAGTTAAGATAAGGTCATACTGGATCAGAGTGGGCCATAAATTTCACAACTGGTGTCTTGCAGGAAGGCCTGTAGAGATGGCGCTGACATTGCAGTGGTCCAGCTACAGTGCCAGGAGGTCCAAGCATCCCAGGCAACACCCAGAAGCCAGGAGAGACGTAGGAACCGTTCCTCCCTGATGGCCACAAGGAGGCCCAACCTTGCCGATGCCTCCAGAGACTTCCCCCTCCAGAGAAGTGACAATAAACTTCTGTTGTTTTAAACCACGTAGTTTGTGGTTCTTTGTTACAGCAGCCCTACAAGACTAAATACAGAAGGAAAAATGCTATGCCTTCTCTGCTTTCTCTTCACTTGAAAACAAAGAAAAGGAGATGATCACTTGCTCCTTTCTGTGGCTCCACTGCAACAAGGGGTCCACTCCCTGGAGAGTCACAGGCTCCTGTCTGAAAGACAGTCGGTGTGTACACGTCCTCACCTGACTGAACTGAAGGCCATCAGCCACTTGGACGTGGCCGTTTCTTTGAAGTTGCCTTGCTTCTCAGGCCTTCACGCTTTTGTGAATGAATTTACCACTCACAGGGCTGCAGCCTTTCTTCACCGCTCTTCTCCATCTTTCTTTTTGAAGGATCACCCCAGATGTCGTCTACGCTGAGACATCTTTCCTTCTTCCAGTTTCCTCTCCTCCACACACACATGTTCTTTATATTGGGTGACCCACCCCAGGGCTTCGGTTCTACATGGTATATATTGACTAAGCTGGTCCGAGGCCGCCTGCCACACACACACACACACCCATCTCCGGCAAAGAGCTCCGAGTACTTTGGGGTCAAATTCTGGACCATGTGGCCATCATAGGCTTTTTTTTTTTAAACCTAGTCGTATAGTTAGGCTAGAATTGGACAGAGGGCCCAAGGGCAGCAGAAGCGTAGCTTTTGCAAGGATCTCCGACGTCCCCAGTGTAAGTTATTGGGGGTGGATTGGCAGTGGGGTGGAGGCCGCCAGTTCCAAGTGCAATGCCAGGAGATGCGTTTGACAGTTAAATGGCAGTTGGCAAGGCAGTTGTCTTCCATCCACATGCAAGTTCCCCTCTGAAATGCCGTGCACGTCTCATTTGCAGCTCTCATCCTGCTCTACCACTGACTTACTTGTCACCCTTTCCAGAAAGCTATTAGCTCTGTGAGAAAGCGACCTCAATCATTCTGACTTTATCAACCTTCCTAGTAAACTCTCCATAAATGACTAGTAACTGTACCATAGCTGATGCAAAAACGTCAGGACAAACTTGAACTTTCAAGTATATCTGCCTGTGTTGACAAACTTTTCAGAATAAGAAAAGCACTGGTTGAAAGCGAAGAACATCCCTTTCTGGAAAGCATCGTGATGTATCGGCTCACACCAGAATTGAAGGTCCCTCTTTCCCAACCAGCCAGACCCATTAACTCCGAATTCCAGTGGACTCTCCCCCCTACACCCGGCCCTTTCCCCCGAGAGCACAGCCTCGGCCCGAGTCGAGCACTACTACAGCCCAGCTGAATTTCCATTATCTGCTCCTCCCCAGTCTTCCTGCCTCAGCTGTAACCCACTACAGCTCATTTTTTCAGTCTGCTTCCAGAAGATTCTAAAACACAAGTCTGATCATTTCACTGCAGCATGTAGGTAGAACCTTCCAAGGCCCATCCTCGTGGTTGCAGGATGTAATCCGATCCTCTGACGTTGCACACAAGGCCCTTCACGGTCTGACTCTTGCGCCCTCGGTGTGGTGTCCTGTCCTTACCTTCCTTCCCCTGCTCTTCTCTGCTCCAGCTGAATTCTTTTCTCCAGTTCCCCAAACCTGCCACATCCTCTCAACTCTGGGACCCCAGGCGTGCTATGTCCTTGGCCTGGGACCCTCCCACCACAAACCCCATTGCCCCTAAAACACACTACACCTCCCGACCCTTTCTTCAAATATAGGCTCAGAAACTACCCTTGAATATTTCAGTAACTCCTCTCTTGATTCCTAAATTCAGGTTGGCTTTTGCTCCGGTGTGACCCTGTACCCCCTTTATTGGCATCGTGATATTTGGCTGTATCACTCACCCACTATGCTGTAAACCCATAACCGCCAGGTCTCCCTATAGCTTCCGACCATGTTACCCGCAGCATCTAATGCCCAGCGGAGGCCCAGAGTAGGCACTCATTAAATAATTTTTAATTGAATGAGGTACTTCACAGGGATTTATTTCTATAGAAAGCAAGGTAAGCTTATACATCCTGGTAGAGGACAGATGATAAATAGACACCTGTTAAGAATTTGGAATTTTTTGCTTATGAAACAGGAAGCAAAGTAACATTTCTGTGTGTGAGTTTGCCCCCAAGAGAGAAGTAGAAGAGAGGGAGCCTGAGGAAGGGGGTGTCTTAGCTGCTCTGAAAGTCTAATCCAACTTCAGGCTTATTTGCCTTGGTCTATGGTCTAGGGAATGGATTGAGTCTAAAGGAGGACACTGCAGTGCCTCAAAGTGTAGATACAAACCCAAATAAAGAAAAGACAGAATGGCTTCTATGAGTATAGGAAGGTCCATTGTCTTTCTCTGTCTGACTTACTTCACTCAGTATGACAATCTCTAGGTCCATCCATGTCACTGCAAATGGCATTATTTCAAATATTATATGGTATCGTTATGTGTGGAATCTAAAAAAAAGGCTACAAATGAACTTATCTACACAAAGGAAATAGAGTTACAGATGTAGAAAATAAATTTATGGTTACCAGGGGGTAAGGGGGGGAGGGATAAATTGGGAGATTGGGATTGATACATACACACTACTGTATATAAAATAGATAATTAATAAGGCCCTACTGTAGAGCACAGGGAACTCTACTCAGTACTCTGTAATGACCTATATGGGAAAAGGATCTAAAAAAGAGTGGATACATGTATATGTATAACTGATTCACTTTGCTGTACACCTGAAACTAACACAACATTGTAAATCAACTATAACCCCCCCAAAATTTTTTTAAATCTAAGAAATAGAGCTAACAAAAAGCAGTGTTTAAATGGAATCCATACCTACCAAATTAAAATGACTTTTAAGAACAAAAACCGGCCCATTTTCAAGGCTACCTTTGTCCAAACACAACAGGTTAGTGATTAATTGAGGAATAAGTTTGACCTTGCAGTGTTCTGGAACGAGGTGGCTAAGCATTCACAAGAGAATTTTATCTGAAGATTTAAATGACCCTACTGTTCCCACAGTCTACGCCATTGTATTTCAAAATCGTATTCAACTTTTATGGAACCGCAGTAATAGCACCTAATCTCGTAGAGAGAGTTTATACATAAATAATCTCATTGGTGCTACTAATTAGGCTGTGCACCGGAAGGGTAACTATTAATATTAATCTTCATTTTTTGAGTTTGAGACCTAAGATGATAGGCATGTTATCTTAAGAGCCGAGATTTATTAAGTCTCTGTGCTTTGCCTGCATTATCTCATTTAATGATCACAAGAATCCAATGAGTCTGTACTATTATTACCCCATTTTGTGGATGAAAACAACTCAGATTTAGAAAAATTAAGTAATATGTCCAAGGTCACACAGCAGGTAGAAGGAAGAGCTAAAATTCAGACCTAGTCTCCTATTCTAACTTGATGCTGTTTTCCACCATTGCTGAGAATTTCCTAGTAGTCTGATTTTGTTGTTTCTGTTTTTCTCATCACCTCATTAATGCTCCACCATGCAACTCAAAATAGATGTAATCTTTTGCATGATAATTGTTAACCGAAGTAACTGGCCTCTTTTTCAACGCTCTGTATTAAAAGATGTCACCCCACTTCTACCCCCCTTCCTTCTGCGTCCTTCTCCTCTTGTAAGATTACAAGAAGAAAAACCTATTCGTGGGTTGCTGGGTCGGTTCTAAGAATAACTGTAGATAAACACAAGGTTTATTTTTATAACCAAATTACAGTACCAATGTTCGTACTCCTTTCTTTCTTCAAAAACAGTTTTTGTTTGCCATACAGATAGCCATCTTCTCATCCAAGAGGTGATGCTTGGAGACAAGGATGATTATTTGTCACTGCAACTAGTAAGATTATTCTCCTTAGACTCTTTGGAATGTGAGGAAACATTGGTCTCCTATCTGCCTAGGAAAGAGCATTAAATTGCTGAGTTATTAGGATTTTCATTTTCAAAGTTAAATCTGAAACAACTGGTATGCATTTTTATGCTGTCTTATTATTCTCTAAACAAGGTTAATTGTTCTTAAATGTTCTATTGGGACAATTTAGATTAAATAGCGAGAAAAGAATCTAAAAAAGAATACATAGATATGTATAACTGAATCTACATATATATATTATATACACACATATATATATGCTTATATATGCTGTACACTTGAAACTAACACAACTTTGTAAATCAACTATACTTCAGTTTAAAAATAAGAGAAAATAGTATCTATTTGTGTTGCTTCCTACCAACCAAGCTGCAAGCCTGATTAAAGTTATACTGGAGATAAAGAACATCCATTATTATCATATGTGCCCAGAATATGAAGCCCATAAGCATCAAACTGATGTTTGGCTCACCGTGAACTTACTTCAGCCTTCAGATGATAGGAAGACTTTAACTCTGTCATTTTTTATAGCTGTGTTAATTCCGTACTAAGAGTAGTCGCAACCCTGGAGTTTAGAGCAGCAGCCAAATCATGTTATGTTGTCACAAGGACTGTAGTTATAGGTACTTGATTACCCAATAGTAAACAGTCACTTTATGGCATTGAGACTCAATCAACCAGTATTATATGTGAACCACCTTGAATCCTAATGGGGAATAATTTACTTGCCCGGAAAAGGGAAGTCAGAACCAAATATGAGAAGGAAGCTAACTTTTCACTTACTGCTCTTAAGTCTTTTTTATGATAAAAAACATAACATGAGGTCTACCCTCTTAACAAATTTTTAAATGTACAGAACAGTGTTGTTAACTACAGGTGCTGTGTACAGAAGATCTCTAGAATTTATCCATTTTGCTTGACTGATATTGTATACCCATTGAACTCCAACCCCCTGGCCCTCATTCCACTTTCTACTTCTGAGTCTGACTACTTTAAATATACCATTAAAGTGGAATCAGGAGTATGTGTCCTTCTGTGACAGGCTTGTTTTCCTTAATGTCCTCAAGGTGCATTCACATTATATCACATGATAGGATTTCCTTCTAAGGATGACTTTTATTCCCTTGTCTGTGTATACCACATTACTTTATTCATCTGACATTTAGGTTGTTTCTACCTCATGACTAAGTGAATAATGTTGTGATCAACATAGAAGTGAAAATATCTCTTTGAGGTCCTGTTTTCTATTCTTTTGGATAAACACCCAAAGTGGTATTGCTGGATTATACAGTCATTGTATTTTTCGTTTTTTGAGAAACTTGATATTGGTTTCCGCTAGGAGCCAATGGTGCACAAGGATTCCAACTTCTCCAACTTCTTGCCAATGCTTATTTTGTCTTTTTAATGATAGCCATCCTGACAGGTGTGAGGTGGTCTCTCATTGTGGTTTTGATTTGCATTTCCCTGATGATTAGTGATGTTGAGCATCTTTTCATAATTCTGTTATTTTATTTAGATGTCATCTTTGGAGAAATGTCTATTCAAGTCCTTTGTCCATTTTTTAATTGAGTTATTTCATGTTGTTGTTTATCATCTTTTCATTCATCTTGAAGGACTCGTTTTACCATTTCTTGTAAGGCAGGTCTAGAGCCGATGAACTCTCTGTTTGGGTTTATCTGGGAAAGTCTTTATCTCGTTGTATATTTGAAGACAATCTTTAAGCCTTGATTATATATATATATATATATATATATATATATATATTTAGATCTTCTATGGTAATTTAAAAGAATAAGTTTACCCTTTGGCCATCAACACACTGTTACAATAACCTTTATTTCTTTTCTATTTTTCCAATTTTCCTTAGTTATGGTATATAGTGTTGTTCTATTTCATAACATATTGGCTATTTCAAATCAATTTATTATTGTAGTGGTTATATACTAATATCCTAATAGGTAAATAAAAACATCACTTGTCTTTATATAAGACTATATTAGATTAAATTAACAACGAAACTTTGCTCTCCTAATTTTAGTTCTCTTATCCTGACCCATCATTTGTCTAAGTCTTCTTGGAGACAACTAAAGAATCGTATCCTATGTTTGAGTAACCTTTAGGATAGGATATTCAGATAAAAATACAGAAGATACTCATGCCAAAAAATATCTGTTGTTTATCTAACATTCAAAATGAACTTGGTGTCTTTTATTTTTATTGCTAAATATGGCAGATCTACTTTGGAAATCTCCTGAGACTTGGCTCACCCCTTGTGAATTAAGAAGCTCAAGCACCAAAAACAACTTAGCTATTTCTTAGTGATGATGTGACATACTCCCATTAGAATGAAATCTGAGGATAAAGTAAGATTTATCATAAAACAGGCACCAGTATAAATTTGCAATGTGACAGACGCAATGCTTGGCTTTTAGCAAGAATTTCAGCACTTAATCCTTCCAACTACTGTGCTGTAAAGGTAGGAAAATTACAGTTTAGAGAGGTTAATTTGCCAAAAGCTACACCTACCACCAGGATTCTAAACCGGGCTGACATCACCCAAAGCCTGTGGGCTAACTCCCAGTGCTATCCTGGAAGAAAGAAGCACAAGGTCCCTGTGACAGAATGTGCGGTGACTTGTTTCATGATCTGAGATAAACCACAGTGATAACTATATAACACGAGCCAAGGTTAATGGAAATATGATATTTATGGTACTTTCCTTCAATCTTCAATTAATAAGCACTTCTGTGTCAGACACTGTTCTACGTACAGAGCATAAAATGGTAAACAAGACCTACACAATTCCCACTTTTCTCAGTATGCAACAAAATACGTAATATTCTGAGAGAAACCTCCGCAGCAATTGTGGATCAAACATATAAATAATAAAAATCCCTTCTAACGGGTGAGCATGTTTATCATTTCTGAGCTTAGAGCTGTTCAGACGACAAGAAAATGTAAATCTACACGTCTGAAAAGTTATCACAGAGATAATAATAAAATCAGTTTCTTGGGTATGGCTGTTCATGAACAGAAAGAGTGGGAAATTTTCCACTCTTCACATAACAATAGTTTCATAATCTGTGATGGTCTCTTTCATGATCTGAGATAAACAACTATTTAGGGTTTATATACAGGCATAAACAAATCAAACTTACTGCTCAAATTTATTTGAGAAGCCATGCTAGTAAATTAGAAAGAAGGTCTTATTTTTATTACTCAACTAATTCTCATGTTCTGTAATCTAGGAAAGAATTATTTCTAAACATTTTGAATTTTATTGGGCCAGTATTATTTCTCTTTGCATCTGTAAGTAGGATGGTTAATCATTTATTGTCCAAATTAAGGTACCAATGAGCCTGAAAGGAAGAACCATGAATGATTAAGCCTGCATAACAGCAGAGCTGACACATTTGCAGTCTCTTCGTCTCCAGCTCAGAAACTTCAAAGATTACCTCGAGGTTTTGCTGTGATTAGCGCTAGTGACTTTTTCCTTGGTGGCAAAACAAGCGCGTGTGGTACCAACGACCTCATATCAGGATTTGTCCCAGCAGGTTTATGGTGCCATTGGCCGTGATTAGAGTAAAAATACAGCAAAAGTGAAAATTCTCCCTCGTGGTCATAAACATTTATTCTTCTCCGTGGAGACAGAAACAAAATGCATCTGCTGGTTAAAACGAGATGAAGAAGGTGAAAAGCAGTCGTTGAATAGCTAATAATAAAATGTGTAAAACTTGTCATCTGTTATTACTAATGGTCTCATTCTTTTTATCTGCAAGTTTATTTGTGCAATGACTTTAATGCCTGGAAATCCTCAGTAGACATTTTTCCATATTGCCTTAATAGAAGTTTATTACTAGGCTATTTCTCTCTCTTTGTCTTGCTTGAGTTTAATGTTGTCAACTTGATTTCATTTTCCTTGTATTTATATGCAAATAGGTTGTTAGAGAGAAATGGCAATTAACATTATCCTGACTGCCTTGAACACACTGGAACAGTGTGTTGACAATAACGCAGAGTCTTAGGCTTCATTTCTCAGCTCTGTGTTGCCTTCCTTCTACTTTAGTTGGAGCTCTGTAGAAAATTCTCATTTTTCTTATGTATAAACCTGCAATCCTGCACACATATCCTAAAGAAAGAGTTCACTTTAAATATCAAAGAACTACCATATGCAAGAATGCACACAGGCTATTTACAAATACAGTTGTTCTTTAAAAACAATGTTGTATTTAATAAAACCTATTCCATTCTACCCATCAAAGTAATAAACCCAAGAGGAAGTGAGAATGATTGCCAGATAAGTTAAAAAAACTCTGTACCTTCGTTTCTGCTTATTAATAGACTTTTACATTAGGGTATTGGGAGGAATAGGATAAAGCAAAAGCCATTTAAAAAGAGAAGCACACTTTACAGTCAGATTCCCAGTACACTAAATTAGGTGCAATGTAACTGTCCGTAGTTTTTCTTCTAAACACTCACTTCATAACCATTAGCTGTTCCTATACCTGTACACGTATAAAGGCCAGTGGGCTTTCCACAGTTTTCCCCTCTAACGGTCACTGTGCAAATTTTCCTTAACATTTCAGCAAACATATTGGAAATCTGATTCAAAAAGCATATTGATCAGATTGCACTTTGGAAGAAGACACACATAGGAAAAACAAGCCATGTTTAAATATAATCTGTTTCCAAGGCACTAAAAGTGTTTTAGGAACTTAGAAAAACCAATGACAGTTCACAGTATTCCTGCAAGGTGAGTAGACATCATTATTATTGGTACATCAGTGGGAAAATAAAGATGGGAGTTTAAGGGGAGCTACAGACCAGTAAAATAAGGTAGAGGATTAAAATATTGTTCAGAGAGCCAGGAACCAAAGCTTGTGCATACACAGCTCTATACAATATGAAAAATTCTAGTGGAAGCATAAAAAGTAGCAAAATAATCCTGCATGCAAAATTACAGGCCACTTAATGATTTTCAGGTTTTTGACTAAAGCAAAATGTGTTTTCTCCTCCCACACATGAGAAAGATATTAATCCATTTTAAACCTTAAAAAAATGAACCAGAAGTGTGAAAATCACTGCATTTGAAAATAGGTATAATTTTTCTCTGTAGCCTCAAAGGAATTACAGCTTTGAAAATCACTTCTCTGTGACTAACAGCCACAGTGTAAAGAGGGAATGTGAAAATTAAATGGTTCATTTAGTCAATAGCTGGAGAGCACGAAATTCTGCAGGCAGGAGGCTTCCGGAGGGAAAGGGTGGGTGTAAGGGGTCACTATTAGAGCAGCCAGCTTGCTTGGTTCACTTTCCTGAAACTGATCTGCTTGAAAGCTGATTTGCCATTATGTTGCCACCCCTAGAGGTATAAAAACTTCCAGGTCATCAAAGAAAGAGAAAACTGAAATACTGGTGTCAACAAAGTCTGTTTTGTTTTTTTTTTAATTTATTTAAACTACAAAAAAAAAAACCCAAAAAGAGTTCACCCATTTCTCCCAACCGACCCCCAACCTCTGGCAAGCAGCAGTCTGTTCTCTGTATCTATGAGCTTGGTATTTATTTGTTTGTTTGTTTGTTTGTTTATAGATTCCACATATAAGCGCAAGATACAGTATTTTTTGTTTTCTCTGTCTGACTTATTTCACTTAGCAAATGTTGCTGCAAATAGTGAGATTTCATTCTTTTTATGGCTGCATAATATTCCATTGTGTGTGTGTGTGTGTGTGTGTGTGTGTATATATATATATATATATATATATATGTATCACAATTTCTTTATTCATTCACTCATTGCAGGACACAAGTTTTTTCCATATCTTGGCTATTATAACTAATGCTGCAATAAACAAGGAGGTGCATATATCTTTTCAAGTTAGTGTTTTCATTTTCTTCAAATAAATACCCAGAGGTAGAATTGCTGGATTGTGTGGTAGTTCTATTTTTAACTTTTCAAGGAACCTCTGTACTGTTGTCCACAGTGGCTGCACCAATTTACATTCCCACCAAGGGTGCAGAAGTGTTGCATTTTCTCCATATACTTGCCCGTGGCTGTTATTTCTTGTCTTTTTGATAATAGCCATTCTGACAGGTGTAAGGTGATATCTCATTGTGGTTTTGATTTGCATTTCCCTAATGATTAGTGATGAAGAACATCTTTTCATGAACGTGTTGGCCATCTGTATGTCTTCTTTGGAAAAATGTCTATTCAGATATTCTGCCCATTTTTTAAATAGTTTTTTTTTTCAGTTGAGTTCTTTATGTATTTTGGATATTAACCCCTTATCAGATATACAATTTGAAAGTGTTTTCTCCCATTCAGTAGATTTTCTTTTCATTTTGTTAATGCTTTCCTTTGCTATGTGGAAACTTTTTAGTTTGATGTTTATTTTTGCTTGTGTTGCTTTTGCTATTGGTGTCAAATTCAAAAAAAAAAAATGATCACTAAGACCTATGTCAAAGAGCTTACCACCTATATTTTCTTCAAGGAGTATTGTGGTTTCATGTCTTACATTCAAGTCTTTAATCCAATTTGAGTTAATTTTTGTGTACTGTGTAAGACATTTGTCCAGTTTTATTCTTTTGCATGTGGCTGTCCAATTTTCCCAATAACATTTATTGAAGAGAGTGTCCTTTCCCCAGTGTATATTCTCACCCCTTTTTTCTTAAATTAGTTAACCATGTATGTGTAGGTTCATTTCTGGACTCTCCGTTTTATTCCATTGATCTATGTGTCTGTTTTTACAACAGTACCATACTGTTTTAATTACTATAGCTTTGTAAAATAGTTTGAAATCAGAGCGTGTGATGCTTCCAGCTTTGTTCTTTCTCAAGATTGCGTTGGCTATTTGTGGTATTCTATGGTTCCATACAAATTTTAAGGTTTCTTTGTTCTACCTCTGTGAAAAAGGCCATTGGAATTTGATAGGGATTGCACTGAATCTATATTGCTTTTGGTAGTATTGGCATTTTAGCAATATTAATTCTTCAAATCCATGAACAAGGAAAGATATCTTTTCACTTATTTGTGTCTTTTTCAATTTTTTTTCTTTAATATACTTTAGTTTTCAGAGTACATGTCTTTCATCTCCTTGGTTGAATTTATTCTTAGGTATTTTATTATTTTTAATGTAATTGTAAAAGGAATTGTTTTCTTAATTTTTTCCTGATAGTTTATTATTAGCAATGTCTCCTTTAATCAAAGCAATATAAAACCACTTCCAATCAATTCATTTAGAGATATTTCCAATAATATTTCTTTTCATTTTTTAATAAAAATCAAGTGTGTAGTGCTAATAACTATAATTCACTCACAAAAATTTTACATAGTCTTATAAAAATTATTCAAAATTTTCAAAATATGTATATTATTTTTGTTGCAGAGAACTATGACAGAGTAATAAAATACTTTCAACCATAAAATATGTATCACATTAAAACAAAAGTCCATTAAGGAAGTGGAATGTAAATATCACTTCAACAAAAGAAAGGGACCAATGTAAATTTTACAGCTGTTAAGGAAGAGCTTGCCATGTATTTTTAAAATAGATGTTGGTGAGTATGAAATCATTATGATTCTTAGATTTCATGGGATAAATTTATAAAAGAGCTTTAACAGATTTATATTAAAATCTCAATATTTATAATACAGTGGAAAGCATATCTTTGTATTTTTAAATACAATAATAAATTTTAGAGGTCAACATAAAAGTGTGCAAAGGAATACATATATTTTCAAAATTCTATGAGGCCGTGCACAAGAAAAATAACTTTTGAAGACCACCTGCTAGAAGCAGTGTCTTGCTTAATATGATTATATACATGATCTAAATAATATGAATCCTGAAAGTAGACTTGGGACTACATATTAAGTTTTTCCATATCAATTAACATAATGAGGTAATTGCCAGCCTTTCCAGGTGTTCTGTGTTTGGCAGACAAAGGCTGAGAAAATTCAGGAGGCACATATAAAAGCCCAAGCTCCCGATTCACAGAGATAAGCCCTGAACTTCCATCTCTGGTTCTTATGTGTGAAATTTACCAAATACTGTAATTAATGTGTTTCACACCAGAGTAAATTCTCTCCCAAGACATTCAGTTTACACACAGAAGATCAATTTCTTCAGCAATCCAATATTTTAACCTCTAGTCATAAACATGAGAAATGTGTACAGGGTGTCTGCTTTGATGATACAAAGGAATGATGGTACAACAAAATAATGAGCTTCCTCAAAAGATTCCTCAGACATTAAAATAAAATCGTTTTTAAAAATACTTAAAATTATCAAAATTGAATTACTAGCTTTGCTTTATATGTCTTACGGCACATAAAAATAAATTATCTGAAAATCTGACATTTTAGGCATAATTCAATTCTTAACATAATTTTTATGTGTAAACAATGTGTGGCAATTTTATTAAAAATGTCGTCTTAAATATTTTATAAGTTAACTCCTTAATAGCCTACTCATCTGTCTTCCCACAGCTAATGTTTTCATCTACCCATCCATTCTTTCCAGAGGAAAGGAAATCACAGCTGGATTATATCACTCCTCTACTGAAAACATGTTACTAGTTTCTAAGTCCCAGCTCCTTGACTGAGGCCTGAACAACCTGCATGGTCTGGTTTGCTTCATCTCTTCAACGTCCCCTGTTCCAGGCAGCAGGCTTGCTTTTCTCTCAGCACAGATAAGGAACAGGCCAGAGTCGTGAACACCTTCTGCTATGTTAAATGCGTCTCCCCCATCGCTGCCGACCCCTGCTCCTCACCATGCTGGCTCCATCCCCAATTTAAGCTCAAAGCCCCTTCCTAGGAAGGCCCCTCTGAGTATCTCTTCTGTGATGCTGTCATTTCCTCTCTCACCCTTACCTCTTTTTATGATTAGACACACATTCAGTTGCATGTTTGTATTTATCTGTGTCTCTTGATGGACCAGATCAGCCTACTTATTATCTCTTGTGCACCGAGTCTCAGCATCATAGCACCTGAATGCACGTGGTAAGTGAAAGCTGATGAGTGAGTGGACGCCCCTTGTGAATTACAGAGCACCACAGGCATGGAAAGTATCAACCACCTAGACTAGATTACATACCTATCATCTTCAAGCACACTTAGAATTATTGTTGTCAGACAACTAACTAAAAGACTGACTACAAAAACAGAACAACCATAATATACAAAAAGTAACCTGTGACAGGTGAGTTTTTCTACATTTCCACTTAATCTTAAAATCATTTAATAATAATTACAGATCAGAAGATTGCTGGACATACTTACACACTTACCAGAGGAATTCTCAGCAGCCTTTAATACTTTCAATATCACCCACACCAACTAAGTTATGCTTGAAACACTCATGTATATGTATTACATATATTTCATAGATTATCACCCATAGTCCCAGCCAGATTTGTTTCCTGATTGGTTTCCCTTTCTTCTTTCCAATTCACCTAACTCACTACTGCAGGGTTAGTTGTCTTCAAACACTCCATAAAAGGGTTTTCTAATTTCCTTAATGACATTTTTTTCAGTTATGTTTTATTTCCTAGAGCACCAAATTCCAAAATCTCTGCAAGGCTAGTAGTAATGACGTTAATACTCTTTGGTACTCCCATTTTCCATATTATGTGTAAATACAGAAAACTTGGCATTTAAAGAAGTATGAACCATTTTAATCTTGAGACGTTCTCCAGAGTTAACTCTCTTAAAATTTGGAAATGAGCAAAAGTGAACTAATTTAGAAAGTATTTTTCTGTAACTAAATTTTTAAAACAAGAAAATGATAGTTGATAAAACAAAGTGTTTATTACAAGAATAATTATTAAAGAATAATAATTTTTTTCAAAGACTTCCAAACAAGAGGGATACAAATATATCTTGAAACTAATGTACTTATTGTGCATGAGAATCCTCTTTCATGCATGATTAAAGAAAAGATGAAGAAAACCAGTAATGCTTTCATTAGAAAAAAATCTATTCAATAAAAAGATAGCAAGGAGAGATGACTCTTCACAAAACACTTCTTAAAAGTTATCAAAAAAAGAGATAAAATTATTTGAAGCATAAATAGTCAGAATAAACGATTTGGACTTGCCTTACAACTACTTTCTCTTTATTCCTCTGACCACCATAAAGTCAAAAAGCACTATTTTTAAGTACTTTTCTAAGCTAGAGAAATTTACCAAAAAACTCAACCATGACACTGCTGATATACTCTGCCTTTTAAAGATACATTTCAATAAAACGACAAATTATCTACAGTTTTTATAATGTTAACCTTTAATTTTTGAGTGAGACAAATTAATATCATTTGCTAGTTTGTATTTAAATGATAATATGCACTTAACGTTAAATTTCTTATAAATGTATCTTTTGACTTAATGTTTGGAATATGTTTCTTTATATTAAAAAAATTAATATTTAGTATCCCTGTCACATTTGATGCTTTTAATTCTAAGTTTTTAAAAGTGATATTAATTCTAGTATTTTTTAATCATATGAAATTGATACAAAATTCCACTTTTTTTTAATAAATTTATTTATTTTCATTTATTTATTTTTGGCTGTGTTGGGTCTTCGTTGCTGTACATGGGCTTTCTCTAGTTGCGGTGCACAGGTTTCTCATTGCGCTGGCTTCTCTCGTTGCGGAGCACGGGCTCTAGGCGCACAGGCTTCAGTAGTTGTGGCACGTGGGATCAGTAGTTGTGGCTTGCAGGCTCTAGAGTGCAGGCTCAGTAGTTGTGGCACACGGGCTCAGTTGCTCTGCGGCATGTGGGATCTTCCCGGACCAGGGCTTGAACCCGTGTCCCCTGCATTGGCAGGCAGGTTCTTAACCACTGCACTGCCAGGGGAGCCCTGTACCATTTTTCTAATAGCAAAGGCTTGTTACTGAAGATCTGCATCCCAGATTGCTCAGAAAGAATACTTTCTTTCAGCTTCTTCAGGACTGGACTCCTTTTGTTTTTTCTCTCCCCAAAACTTACCTGGCTCCTCTAGTTCTTCCCGACCTCCCTCTTCTCTGTCGTTTGGAATTCAGTTTAAACCCACCGTTTATGGTGTGGAAGGGGGCTTCTTGAGGGCAGAGGGTTTTGTCCCTGCTGTACCCCCAGCGTTTCGGAACACTCAATAAACATTTGAACAAATAAATGGAATTGACAATAAATTATCTTGCTTATATCCAAAGAATTTCAAGCCTCTTTTGTTAACTTCTCCAAATATATCACAAATTCCTCTTCAGACATGCCAACACTTAAGTTTGGATCTGCACGCCTGGCCCTTTTTCCTCCGAGCTCTGGTCGTGTCACTTGAGCAACTAATTCCAGATGAACGGAATTCTGTGGGTCAACGCGCCCTGCTGACCCGCTGGGCTTCACAAGCGTGAATAGTTGCAAGAGTAGTGCTTTGTTCATGCTTCATATTCTCTAAAGTTGTGGGGTAAATATCAGTGATACTTGCATTTAAATACGAGTAAAAATATAAACTAGAAAATAAACCTTAAGGAATGTATCTCGCCTCCAGAACTTTGTGATTGATGTCAGAAGCTTTTACACAATATTAAGCTGAAGTTGGATTTTAACAAAGTATTTTACTTTTGCATCTGCAATTTACAGAACACTCTTTACATGAACACTTTCTTAGGACCACTGACGCTGACTCTCAGCTCTGATGTAAACCCACCTTTTCCCAGCGGCAGGGACTGTCTGCAGAGGTCAGGGCCGACGCCCACCCCGCCCTCCCCTTCCGTTCCCCTCAGCAGCCTGTGATTCCAGCTTTCTCGTTACCCCACTTCATCATGCTCATCCTGCTAATTCCTTGCACCTACATCTGTACACCTTATTTGCACTAATGGCTTTTTCTTCTCAGCGTACGATTTTGTGTTTAAAGTAGAGAATTAGTGGGTTTTTAAAATTTTGATTTCCTTGCACGAAAAAGATGAAAAAAATAGCAAACTACAAAATGAGTTTCCTGTATGTAGAAAACTATAAAGTGTGTTTCCTTCAAATTAAGAAAAAAACAAAAAACTTGCTTTAATAGATAAACATCATTGTTTTGCCTCCAGTACTATGTTCTAGCTCTTTCTTTCTGGTCTCTGAAGCCCAGAGCTCCAAAAAAAAAATTGACTTTGAAGAAAATTAAATTCAATAAGAAAGGTTCCTAACAAACTAGTCCAATCACCTCAGAAGGTTTTATTTTTTTAACTTGTTTTTTTTCCCAGCTTTGTTACAGAAGCTAAAAAAAAGTGTTTGAAGCCCAGAATTCACATACTTCACTGCTGTATTACAACTTTACCATTACATCATACTTTTACTTTGCACTGTTGGAAAATATGCTATCAAAAAGAACTGAGTTATTGATTTAATTTCTAAGGTGCATAAAGATAATGCCCCTTAGAAATTCCTACCGCATGATCATATAATATCCTTTTCCATTTGGGGAGAAAATTGTATGTATGATTTCTTTTCAAGATTTGAAATATTTTCATTCTACACCTGCAAAATATGAAAACAAATTTTGCAAATTTTTGCTTCAAAATCCTCATTCATTGTTTATTTAAAAGATAGATCTAAATATATAGAAATTTTAGGGACCATGATTTATCAGGGCAAGAGTTCACACAAGTATTGACTCAATTTCTCCCTCTGTCTGTCTGTCTCTCTCTTTTTCTCTCTCTCATCAGTGCCAGGGCACATCAGGTTGGACATGGCGGTCGTCCAGAGGGATTTGCTCCCAATTATTTTGATCTAATGTTCATTGTCTCTGTGATGACCAAGCAGCAGCATGTACTTCATCAAAGACAGGAAATGCATTATTCTTTCTTTGATCTCTAAAGGGGAATTCTTGAGTAGAAAGGTGAGAGGATAGCCCTTAAGTCTTTTTAACTGCGCTAATCTGAAAATAAATTAACTACACTTATGTGAAAAGGTAGAAATTCCTAAAAGCAGAGCTCCAAGATGGAGGCCCTGATTTTATATTAATCTTTGAATCAAACTGACCCCTCCTCTTTTAAATAGCTCTGTATCTCTGAGTCCCAAACTGGGGATACCTGACTCACTTGGAAGCCTGATACTATACTTTTAGCTTGAAGATAAAGAAGATGCTGAAACGCAATCCTGTATCTTAAAGAGTTATATATATTGTCAAGTCCTTTCTCCCTGCCTTTTCTCATGGTGTGTTTTACCCCTGACTGAACCAGCATTATCCGTATCTTTTCTCCTTGTCCTTCCCGAGTCCCCTTCAGTTCCAAGCCTCACACTCAGTTCTCCGGTCGGCTCACTGGAGGTCTGGTACCCGATTATCTTATTTTCCCTTTTTCAGTATGTGTGTATATGTGTGAGTGTGACAGGACATCTGTGTGTTTCTCCCTCTTTGGAGACACATGAATATTAATGAGAATTAATCTGTTTAATGCTTTCTCCTCCTCTCAACTCAATTTTACCCCTACATAAAATTAGGGATGACTTTTACTCTATACTTCAAGGTGAAGCTCAGAAAACCACAAAAAATACTTTTATCAAAAGATATTTGATTCCTACCTTATTCCATACACACAATATTAATTTGAGATAAATACTATACCTCAACCTAATAGCTAAAGCTATAAAGCTTCTAGAATAAAACCTAGGAGGATATCTTCATGACCTTGGCTTAACGCAGATTTCTTAGACAGAACACACAAAAAAATTAACAATAAAAGAAAAATTCAATAAATTGGACTTCATTGAAGTTTAAACTTCTGCACATTAAAAATATCATTAGACAATTAATAGGCAAGATAGTCTGGTGAAATATTAACAAAAACATATATTTGACAAAGATTAACAAAAGGTTAACATTTCTGGTCTGTAGGAAAATAAGACATTCCTTCATACCATCTAGAAATAAAATTTAAAAGACTGACACAATATTGGTAAGAATAAGAAGCAACTGTAACCCTCATACATTGCTGGTTGGAGATCTGTAAAACCCGACAATTCCATTCACAAATGTAAACTTGCCTGAAGCACTGAAAACTTAGGTCCTCAAAACCTTGCACATATGTTCATAGCATCTCTATTCATAATAGTCCAAAGGAAAAAAGAACCCAAATGTTCACTATCGGGAGAGTAATATGATATTGAACAAAATAAGAAAGACAAAAAATAGATTCTGTGTTAAAGCGGAAGTTTTACTGGGGGTAACACAGGGGAGAGGAAATGAGCTTGTCCTGAAGCTCCTACCACATGACTTCATTATTGGCTGGGTATTGCCAAAAATAGTGTGACCTTGGCTCAAAAATTGAGGCCGACCCTTCAGAAGTTTGCAGCAAGAGGCTCTCAGTAACCACACTGCTGGCACCCAACAAGGAGTCCTTTCTGGGGGGGCATTTACATAGGGCACCTCTATGCTTCCACTCTGTAAGGCTTGAATTATGTACATTTCCAAACTAACCTGTGGTACCAGGTGTGATGATGGTGGTTGCCTTTAGGGAACAGAAAGACATTAGCTAGCAGTTAAGAAGGGTTAAGAGAGGTTATATGGGGCTGGCAATGTCCTGTTTCCTAACCTAAGTGCAGGTTACATAGGTTAATTCATCACTTGTCATCAGGCTATACTCTTATGATGTGTAGACTGTTTGTATATATTTTATTTAATTCAAAGAAGAGCAATTTCAGTAATTTCAGGAATGAGAATGTAAACCAGATGACATTTGGGGGAATGAGTGAATGGTGGAAAAATTTAGAAAATACACACACACACACATACATATATATAAAAAACAAACATACAGAAAACAGCTTCTGTTGTCCTGTGTTGAAAGACAAGAGACTTATGAAAGTATAAATGATTATGATATCAAGATACTTATTATTGAAGTGTCATATTAGAAGTCAAATGAGCTAAGTTTAATCTAAAATCTAATAAAATGTGTAAATTAATGGACTTTGAAATATAAAAATATCCTATAAATCTTATCTAAATTCTTGCAATGTATTCATCTTTCCTGAAGCAAATCTCATTTTTCTTCTTCAAATTTCTACTTTTAAAGTTAATATAAGTGACAAGTTATTAATTAAATGTTAGTGCATAGTAAATATTTGTTGAATTGAATTAAATCCATCAAAAGTAGGCTAACACAAATTTCATTTGCATTATTATTACTAACACAAATTTCATTTGTATTATTTCTCCTGTCACTGGGAGTCATAATATGTAAAACCTCATGCTTGTCCTTTCTTCAGCACACATACAATAGAGAGGCATTGATAAAGTCACCATATGTGAGGCACTATTCCAGTTCCAAGGGATAAAAAGATAAATACAACGCAGCCCTTATCATAAGGAAATAAAACAGCAGCCTAAGAAAATGCACTCGTATAATCAAGCAAACTACAATATAATGAGGGCTAAACTAGCCGTGAAAGAAAGAAGATGTGGAAGCACAGGGAACCGAGGTACTGCGTTTCTTTCTTTAATATCAGGGAAAAGTCCCTGCTACTAAAAAAATCAAGAAGCTTCCTGTAAAGTGTAAATAAGAGTCCGCCCAGCAAATAGGCAAAGGATGGACATTTCAGGCAGGGGGAAAACATGATTCAAGGCAGAGGGTGAAAGGTGAACTCTTGTGTTGCTCTCGGGATTGTTGGAGGCTATAAAGGGGTGTAAGTTGGCCCAGGAGGTGGAGGAGGAAAGGCAAAGCAGACTGGGGAACAAAAGCTGGAGGGTGTAGTTGGGGAATGGACAAGGGGCTTCAGGGTGGATGGAGGGACCCAGGACAGTAATAGAAAAGCAGGCTTTGAGGACAGAAGATGGGGCGCCAGAAAAGGGAAGCCTAGCAAGGCAGAGAAGTCAGAGCAAGAGACAGGGAGACTATTACTCAGGCATAGAAAAGGATGAAGTAATGCCATTTGTAGCAACATGGATGGACCTAGAGATGATCATACTCAGTGAAGAAAGTCAGACAGAGAAAGACAAATGCCACGTGATAGCACTTGTATGTGGAATCTATTAAATGATACACATGAACTTATTTACAAAACAGAAGCAGACTCACAGACATAGAAAACAAACTTACGGTTACCAAAGGGGAAAGGGGGGGTGGATAAATTGGGAGATTGGGATTAACATATACACACTACTATATATAAAATAGAGAACCAACAAGGACCTACTGTATAGCACAAGGAACTCTACTCAATATTTTCTAATAACCTATAATGGAAGAGAATCTGAAAAAGAATATATATATGTACACATTTTTGAATCACTTTGCTATACACTTGAAACATTGTAAACCAATTATACTTCAATTTAAAAAACGAGAGAGACGGGACATCCCTGGTGATGCAGTGGTTAAGAATCCGCCTGCCAATGCAGGGACACGGGTTCGAGCCCTGGTCTGGGAAGATCCCACGTGCCGTGGAGCAACTAAGCCCGTGCGCCACAACTACTGAAGCCCATGTGCCACAACTACTGAGCCCGTGTGCCACAACTACTGAAGCCCGTGCACCTAGAGCCCGTGCTCCACAACAAGAGAAGCCACTGCAATGAGAAGCCCACGCACCGCAACAAAGAGTAGCCCCCGCTCGCTGCAACTAGAGAAAGCCCACGCGCAGCAACAAAGACTCAATGTAGCCAAAAATAAACAAATAAATTTATTAAAAAAAAAAAAAAGAGGGAGAGACAAGGAGAGAAAAACAGACAGAGAAGTGGAAGGGATTCACCAGTGTGTTAACCCCAAAATCCAGGGAAGAGGAGACTTCAACAAGAAGACAGCCAGCGGGGTGAGCAGTTGTGCAGAAGTCGGGCAGGATGAGCACTGAGGAGGAAACCTTGGCTCCACAGGTAGGAAGAGGTGCTCACAGATGGGGCGGGGAGCCGGGATGCAGGGGACCCAGGAGGCCAAGCGGGGGGGGGAGCCAGGACGCAGGGGACCCAGGAGGCCAAGCAGGGGGCGGGGAGCCAGGACGCAGGGGACCCAGGAGGCCAAGCGGGGGGCGGGGAGCCAGGACGCAGGGGACCCAGGAGGCCAAGCGGGTGGGGAGCCAGGATGCAGGGGACCCAGGAGGCCAAGTGGGGGAGCCAGGACGCAGGGGACCCAGGAGGCCAAGCGGGGGGGGGAGCCAGGACGCAGGGGACCCAGGAGGCCAAGCGGGGGGGGGGAGCCAAGATGCAGGGGACCCAGGAGGCCAAGCGGGGGGGGAGCCAGGATGCAGGGGACCCAGGAGGCCAAGCGGGGGTGGCCAGGATGCAGGGGACCCAGGAGGCCAAGCGGGGGGGGGAGCCAGGATGCAGGGGACCCAGGAGGCCAAGCGGGGGTGGCCAGACGCCTGCCTGTCGGTTCTAGAACTCTTGTTGCTGCACAGTTGAGAAAGGGAAGAAACAGAGGGGGCACTGTTCGCAAAGACAAAGAGAAGGGAACTTTTTGTTTTTAAAAACTGGAAAGGCACAAGTACAGCTGAGTAAGAATAAGCTGAGTGGAATAAGCCTATGGAGAAGGACTAATTGAAGATTTCAGAAAGGAGGTAAGAGGACTACTGGAAAGAAATATTCTTTTTTTTTCCTTTGAACTCGGATGCACGGAAGGAAGAATGAGCACAGGCGTGGGTACACGGAGAAGCAGAGGGACTGATCTCACAAGTGAACTTGGCTGAGGACTGTCACGAGCCCACAGCAGAAAAGGCTACACTAACATTCTGTAGAAACACCTCAGACCCTAGAGTCTCCGGAATAAGACATCCCGTATTAAACCATTTGGTGCCAGAATTTGACTGATGGCTCAACCTGAAATCTTGCCTCAAAACCCCCTACAAAACAGAAGTAGAGTCACAGATGTAGAAAACAAACTTATGGTTACCTGGGTTGGGGCGGGGGGGGCGGGGAGGGGAGGGATAAATTGGGAGATTGGGATGGACATATACACACTGCTATATATAAAATAGAGAATTAATAAGGACCTGCTGTAGAGCACAGGGAACTCCACTCAATACTCTGTAATGACCTATATGGGAACGGAATGTGAAAAAGAGGGGATATACGTATATGTGTAACTGATTGACTTTGTTGTACAGCAGAAACTAACACAACATTGTAAATCAACGCTATTCCTCCAATAACAAAAAAAAACTGAAACCCTACAGTGACTCACGGATGTCGTGTGCACGCCCCACATGCTCCCTTCTCCCTGTCTCTCCTTCCCTCCGTCCTCAGGACAGATAACACGCCTTGCCTGCCTCTAGCGCTGCCCGGGCTGGCTCTGCCCACGACCCAGGGCTTCTTCTGCAGGGAGCCTTCTGGGAGAGAACACCCCTCCCCAGCCACCCCTTCCTCCTCCCTGGACCATTTAGATCTGCCGGTGCTGGTGCTGAGGTGACCAGGCGACGCTGATCCTACGGAAAGCACAACAAGAATATGGTCATCACAGCAACCACCTGAAAAGTTGCGACCATGAGGCCCAGAGAACGAAATGCGTTAACTTGGACCAAGTTTCACAGGCAGTAAGTGTTACTGAGAGGGTCAAACCCAGGCGGCAGTTACTCTGAAATCCCTGCTTTGACTGTGACCCCCTTAATCCCATCAAGAATGGGTCGAGAGGCTGGCCTGAGAAAACGGTATTCATGTTTTCAGATATTATTCTCTGGGCAAAATTGAGGTAAAGGCTTTGGAGATTTAGGCCTGAATTTTCAAAGGACTCCAGTGGGCTTGTGTTTTGAGCATTTGCAACTAAATAGTTCATGATTAATTCCAAAACAATTCGAACTGTTCTCCAAAGGAAGTTAAGTGAAGTGAAGCTGCACTCGACACTTTCAAATACGACTAAGCTCTTCTCACCTCCTTCAGAAATCCTTCCATTTTGCACAGGGTTTACTGTCTTAAACTCTCTAAATATGAAGTAAGTAACACATGAGAGTGCAGATGAATTTATTACTTAAGTTAGTCTCTGTAAAGTCCAAATGTCCAGGGAAAGTTAAAGTTTACTTTAATTTTATTGTATTTTCAAATGTGAAAGCAATGAAATAATGCCATTTGCAGCAACATGGATGGACCTAGAGATTATCATACTAAGTGAAGTAAGTCAGAGAAAGACAAATATTGTATGATATCACTTATATGTAGAATCTAAAAGAATGATACAAATGAACTTATTTACATAACAGAAGTATACACACAGAAATAGAAAACAAACTTATGACTACCAAAAGAGGTAAAGGGGGGTGGGATAAACTAGGAGTATGGGATTAACAGATACACGCTAGTATATACAAAATATAAACAATAAGGATCTACACCGGGATCTATATTCAATACCTTATAATAACCTATAATGGAAAAGAATCTGCAACTGTATACCTGAGACCAACACAATATTGTAAATCAACTATAGTTAAATTAAAAATAAATAAATAAAAACAAAAAAGAAACAACAAAAAAGTGCCTATTTTATCACTGGAGTAATTTAGCAGCCTCAAACCAAAGAAGGATAGACAAAAATGAAATCTCCTTTATCAAGAAGAAAATGTATGTAAATATAAATATATGTGGCTATTCACAGTTTTTCATTGCAATTGTCAGAGTTGCAGCTGCACCAGACATGCTCTGTGAAACGGTCCTGTTAGTATTTCATTTTCACTGATGATGCATCTAGGGGTGGTTAGTAAAGGACTCATGCTTCATGCAAAATTCTACACAATGACACGTATCATCAAAGTATTAGTAATAATAGCTAAATCCTAAGAATTGCCTCTTTTTTGTAAGTTAGTTGGCTATTGAAAGACTAAAGAAGACAAACCCCAGGTTCTCTAGAGTTCGAGGTAGAAGGAGTTGGGAACAAGAGAAGCCTCAGGCAAAACAACGAGTTGAGAACTTGACAGAGCAACTCCTGTCCCGGAAGGCACATCATAGATCGGCAGCCTTCCAAGTCTCTGCGGGTCCACACTGGCTCTGCAGCGGAAGTTTAATGCCAAGTTCTGTGTAGATCAATGACTTCCAAACTGAAAGCATCAGGCTCACCTGGGACATTTGTTTAAAATTCAGCTTCTTGTCCAATATCCTAAAAGTTTCTGTATCAATAAAACTAAAGTAGGATACAGAAATCTGCGTTTACATCACTTCTGGGAACTCTGATACTGTTGGATTAGGCACAGAGCTTTGAAAAATGTGCATTTTGATCATCTACTCAGAAGAAGAAAATATCAGAGCATAAAGTTCTAAATTTAGCTTTTTCTTACCTGCATTATCACATCACAACAATGCAATCTAATCAAATTTGACAGGAAATCAGAGAGAATTTGAAATTATCTGTTAGTTATTACTTTTTCTTAAGTTAGCCTTTGTTTCTTAAGCTGGCGGTGGATACACTGGTATTCATTCTATTGTTATTACTCTTTTTTTTTTTCTTTTTTTGGCCACGCAGCATGCATGATCTTAGTTCCCCAACCAGGGATCAAACCCGCGCCCCCTGCAGTGGAATCACGGCGTCTGAACCACTGGGCCGGCAGGGAAGTCCCTATCTGTTAGTTATTAGTAATGAACTTTTCGCCTAAATGCACACTGGATCTTGAGATATTGGCCAGTCAAGTACAGCTACCTAATTTACAAAAAAACTAAGTATATTGAAATGAATTGAAGGTAGGTACTCAAAATCTCATCCTGACAAGGGTGAATGAACCAAATGTTTGGTCATTCAACTGTCTGGTCTCTGCAGCAGCCAGAGTGACCGTAGATGTATAGCTCTAGATCTATAGATCACTTCACCTTTACCCCGTGGCTTCCTGCTGCCTGTACTCTGTTTACAACGCCTTCCACTGAAGCTTCTCACCTCTTGGGTTACTCTCCAGGCACGCAGAGACTTGCCGGGCTCTCTCTGGTCTGTCTTCTCTGCGTCCATAACTCTCTTTCCCTTCCTCCTTCCCCTCTTTGCCTGGCTACCTTCCACTCAACAGTCTTTCTTCAGATTATACCTAAAAAAAGTCATTCCTTTACTAGACCTTTCCACACATTTGGAACTTCGTATGTCATGCTAAAGTACTCGGCACTTTCACTATTAAAACAATTGCACCTTACTGCCAATTACTAGTTAAATTCTTTATTTTCCCTGATAGTCGGTATAAACTGAGGTCAGGGGCCAGGACTCTCTTTCTCACTGCCCACCACTGCCATCATAATGCCTGTTTATTTAATTCTTTTTTTTAAAAAAAGAGAGTTTAGAGTACCTTTTAGGTAAATACAGGCAAAAGCAGATTCATATGTCTTCAATCATCTCCCTAAAAACTTAGGTTACCAAGAAGTATAACAGAAGTGCCTGGGGTTTAAATGGGGCCAGTAATCTGGGTTACTCAGTACAGTAACTCCTAAGAGGTAGGCAGTAATTTTATTTATGGCCGGTAGAAAATATACAAAGATCCAATGTTCTTAGGAAGCTTTGAGAATTTGTAATTCTGTGTAATTTTTTTTCTTTGAATGACTCTTATAGAACAAACTAAAAAGAGAGACAAACGAAATCACACTAAATTCCTTATAGAAAATGAAAGTGCTGCAGAAATTGTGATGGGTTACTGTCACTTTGCCAATGAATATATTGACATTCTGACTTTCACGTAACCTTTCAAACGTGCTCTACAAAGAGCTGCAGATTTGGAGATGAGCCGACTTGTTTTAAAGGAAGAGAATTTATACTAACAGTAAAGGTCCCGTGACTGAGCACTTGAAGTAAGCATTATAAGGCGACATCAAGAGGGCAAGGACATTCTCTTAGGCAATGAATCTAAAGAAATTTCTGTTTCAAAATCAGCCACAATGCTTAAATAACTCAACTAGAACGCTTTTCATCTTTGGGGTAAAGTTTATACTGGTTTACTGCAATTATTGAGACCTAAGAAGTAATGAACTATAGCAAATACAAAAATACCTAGAATATGTTGAACATTAAGCTTCCTATTTAGTGTAATAGGACAGGCTGTGCAATAGAATGAGGGGTAGAAAAGGGTACAAGCAAAAAATGTGATGAGGAGACTTTCAAAATATTAGTTTGCCTTGTTCATAGATTTTCTTTCACTTACACCTATTAATCACTGTCTGTGGTACAAATGACTTTCATCTTTAATTAAACATACTATATTTACTTTCTAGGTTTTTCATATTAATCGTGTTAGCATCTGACATTCATTTTTGTGTGATTTAGGACCTAGGTATGTGATGTAGTGGAATTACATTTATATAGATTTTTTAATGTACCAGCTATAGTAGCAGAAATGTTAAAGAGAGTGACTCGTACAGCAATCATGTAAATGCTCTGTCACGAATATAATGAAAGAGCCGGGCAATTTTTTTTTTACAATGTCATTTTATAATATGCCTTTATTAACTTTGACGTGTTTGAGGCATAGCTCCTGAATGGTTACTGTGATAGATTGGTTTGTGCTAACGATTAGGTCTTTTTTTTTTTTTAATGAAATTGCTCCTTGGAATGGGAAAATGTGGTTTATTTTGAGAATGATCCTGTTTAATGTTTTAGCCTAAAAAGGGTTTGAGGGAAATTAACTGTTCTATGGTTCGTGAATTATTTCTGGCCTCTATCACCATCTCTCATAAAGAGATGGGGTAAACAAGCCACAACAACCCCACTGGAGATCACTATCAAATGCAATAAGTGGCATTACTAAAATAAAAACATATGTCTATTTCTCATTCTGCTGTTGCATTCTCCAGTTTGCCACCTTAAACACTGAAAAGTTGAGTGACAGACTTAAACTGGTGAAGTCTGGACCCCAAATGACAATATAGTACTTTACATTTATAAGACATTTGGTCTCAGAACATCTAAGCACTTTGAATATTTTAAAGGATTTTAGTTGACACTGCTAAGACAATAAGAAATGGGGGATTGCTATCATCATTATGTGTCATGTTTAAGGAGCAGCTTTCATAACAACAAAAAACTACTTGTATAGGAGAGAAGAAATGCAGAGGGGAGCTGGTGTTATGATTTTCAGTTTGAATAATAGAAAATGCCCTGAAGGGTGTTCTCTTCTGCAAATGGTCAGGTCTTTTTCTACAGCCATGATTTATTTTACTAGAAGCTGGAACAGGTGTGGTCTCTCTTTGCCAGTCTTGCCGAAGTTCATACCTGCCCTGGGCTTCAGGTTTCAGATCTGTTTAGCAAGATTGCTGAATGGCATGCAACCCAAGAACTTCTATCTTATTACACAGACAGAATACTGACTTACTATGAAAGCCTTTATCTGAAAGTCCAGTTTCTCCTTTTGAATTTGGAGAAATTAATGTACATGATCTCAATGATGTTGGTATGAAGGCTTGTCTTAGGAAAATTGTCTTCATGGCAAAAGTTTTAACAAGATGAACGTTAAAGTGGAGGCATATGCTGAACAATTTTATTTCCCCCAGTAAATGTCAGCGTTGGCCGAGGACCAAACATGGTACTTTTCAAAAGTTGGAATAATTATTACCAAAGTGAATAGCAAGAAAAGAAGGAAGGCAATGGAAAAGTGTGTTTTCGTTGCTTGGAATACAACAGTTTTGCCATGAACTCTCTGAAAAAATAAATATAAGAAGGGCAAAGGGAAAAAAAATGAAGAGTTTCCAGACTCCAATTAAATATAGGGTTTTCACCTTAGGTCAAATACCATTTACTGACTTTATAAAAGAAGCCTTATAATTGCCTTACTTCCGATGAAAAATATACAGCCTGTGCCAGCAGGTACATTGGTGCTGTTGTTCGTGTGGCCAGGTCGCCCGAGGAACTGTTGCTTGTCCTTGATCACGGCTGAGGAACCATCACATTTTTAAGCCGGCAGGAAAGTGATTGTCGCAGGTCAGCGTGCGGGCCCTGACATCTGTGAACGGCTCCATGTAATGAGAATAGGTAGATCAACATAGCTCAGGCTCTGAAGTGAAATTTCATCTTATTTCTGGCACCACAAATATGAACTTGATCCTTATCTGTCTAAGAAAAAACATTCCTCCTTAACAGGCCGGCATCACTCTTGACGATTTCCACATACCTCTAGAAAATTATGAAAGACCCATTGTCTCAAAACCTGGG
The DNA here is from genome assembly GCF_965194825.1 of Balaenoptera physalus. Taxonomy (NCBI): domain Eukaryota; kingdom Metazoa; phylum Chordata; class Mammalia; order Artiodactyla; family Balaenopteridae; genus Balaenoptera; species Balaenoptera physalus. The sequence continues at coordinate 1,056,686 of NC_138884.1, forward strand.
ATAAACAGGATATTTAAGGCCTGTTACTGTGATCGGGTTAATCTGTAAATTTTACTTTATTATAGAAATACCTGAAGAAAAGAATTGTTCAACACTCATATTTTTCAGATCCCACCCCCATTCAAGCAGACAAAACTATGAAACAGAAAAAAAAATGAAGACAATATGATTAAAAGACATTGAGTCTGTTTTTGTGTATTCAAGAGTCTCAGCTATTTTGCTTTTAGTTGACTTCGTGCCACTAGAGACGGTGCATCCTTGGCTGTGGTCCTCGGGAAAGATGTACCGTCTCTCTTGGGCTGCCATTGACCAGATGATGCTTGAGCCCCATTTTAGTTCTAAAGTGCCCCATAAAATGTTTTCCATTTCTCAGTTTTCTTAATATAGAAAATCCCCAATATTAACCTCTCCGCTTGCATTCTAATTTCAGAGGTTTCCTGATATGAGAAACTCAGAGGACTGTGCATTGTGGAATACAGGAAGCTCTGGAGATAGAAAGCCCTGTCATTTAACGCTGTACCTCGACCAGGTATTTATCTTCTCCAAATACGTTGCCAAGAAGAAAAATAAAGACGTATGGTACTTTTTTAAAATATATCTTTATTAGAGTATAATTGCTTTACAATGTTGCATTAGTTTCTGCTGTACAACAAAGTGAATCAGCTATACGTATACATATATCCCCATATCCTCTCCCTCTTGCGTCTCCCTCCCACCCCTCTAGGAGGTCACAAAACACCGAGCTGATCTCCCTGTGCTATGCGGCTGCTTCCCACTCACCATCTACTTTACGCTTGGTACTGTATATATGTCCATGCCACTCTCTCACTTTGTCCCAGCTTACCCTTCCCCCTCCCCGTGTCCTCAAGTCCATTCCCTACATCTGCGTCTTTATTCCTGTCCTGCCACTAGGTTCATCAGATTTTTTAGATTCCATATATATGTGTTAGTGTACGGTATTTGTTTTTCTCTTTCTGACTTACTTCACTCTGTATGACAGACTCTAGGTCCATCCACCTCATTACGAATAACTCAATTTTGTTCCTTTTTATGGCTGAGTAATATTCCACAGTATACATGTGCCACATCTTCTTTATCCATTCATCTGTTGATGCACATTTTGAAATAATATTCTTAGGATTACTGGAGATAAATTAACAACCTGTTTTATATTTTACATAATACATCATGAATGATAAAACAAACGCCCCTGGACCCGCCATCAGCTGAACAAATGAGACAGGTCTGATGCCTCTGAAGTGACCCTGTGCCCCTCCACAATCACAGCCCTCTTCCTCTGTTACAAGGGTAACTGCTACTGTGAATTGTTTTGTTTATGACTCTGACTTTGGTTATTTTTTTACTACATATATGTATCTCTAAGCAATATATTTTTAAGTTCTGGATATATGGAGAATTTATATAAGTGGTATTATACCAAATGTAGTCCTCTGCAACTTGCTTAGTCATTAAGATTTACTTTTGCTGATCCAATGATATAAGAATAATATTAGTACTAATAGTAATAATAATGATAATGATAATGATATCTCTAGTCCCTTGTTGATAGATAGTCAAGTTGCTTCCAGTTTGGGGCTGTTATGAACAATGCTGTTTTGAACGTTCTTGCATGTGTCTCCCAGCTCACACCTGCCGGGGTTTCTTGATGTCCCTACGAGTGGAATTGCTGGCCAGGTGCATTTTCAGCTTTGCAAGATCTCACCTTGCTTTCCAAAGCAGGAGTGCCACTAGATGTTCCCACCAGTTCCTTTTTTTTTTTCCCCACCCGTTTCTGTAGAAAGTGAATTACTTGTTCATTCAAAAGGAGAATAAACTTCCTCCTGGCAGTTTTGGAGGTAATTTGTAAATAACTTTTCAATTCTTTCCATGACATCAGTGAATTATGTGTTTTTGAATTTCTCCTTCAGAAAATGTTGGGCATATACAAGGAGAAAGAACAGCATCAATTCTACCTAATGTTAATTTTTTAGAAAAGAGTTGAAAATCGAATTCTTTGGCAACAATCCAATAGTCTGGTTATTTATAATAAGGTTGTGCTGGGACTTCCCTGGTGGTCCAGTGGTTAAGACTTCGCCTTCCAATGCAGGGGGTGTGGGTTCGATCCCTGGTCGGGGAGCTAAGATCCCACATGCCTCATGGCCAAAAAACCCAAAAACATAAAACAGAAGCAATATTGTTACAAATTCAATAAAGACTTTTAAAAAATAGTTCACATCAAAAAAACAATCTTTAAAAAAATAATAATAATAAGGTTGTGCTTCCAGCACAGTAAAGCACTGCAGTGGTGAGTCGGGGGTGAGGAGTGGGCTTGAGAAGGGAGAGCAGTCGTTCTCTCCCCACTCCGTATCCCATAAGCTGGCAAGTCTCAAGTTTTATCTGCAGCATATCAATTAGGTCTAAGATCATATTCTCAGTATCTTTCCCAGGACATTGACAAGAATAATATGTCAAACAAAAATAGGGTTTTTTGGATATAACTGCCGAGATAAGACATCACTTAGGTCCTCGGCGAAACCGACTCGAATAAAATTTCCTAGATCTTACATTCCGTTATCCAAATGACGCTGAAGATTACAGCTTTAAAAGGCAGGCCTAAGAAGCATAAAAAAAACATATAATGCACTTCTAAGTGCTGAAGGTCTTATCTCTTGTGCTGGGAAGAATTAAGCCCAGAGGAAGAGAGAGAGACATCGTCCACAGATATACAAGTATGGAGGGGAGGGCTTATAAAAAGAATAAGCCGTGGGCAGTGTCGTCCATGTTGAAACTGCCCTCAGTGGGCCCAGGAACGCATCCAGGGGCTGCGGGGCGCAGTCTAAGGTATGTTTGCGCTGTGCTGAAATGGAAGAAGGTATTTCAGTATCAACCCGGTTCTCACGAGAGCAGAGAATTCTCCACCACGTTTCAAGGATGCTGCCCTTAATTTGAGTCCTTCCCTGCCCCAGTTCCAGGCCAGGGACATAAACATTAGGGAGAAGTCAATTACAGTCTGCAGGATCACCCACCTTGGTGTTTGAGATTTCATTACCCTAGTCCAGAGTGTAAAAAATATACTAAATCACAACAATATTTGTAGATGATAATGAGAAGGCTTAATATGAGAAACATGACTCCAAATCCAAAAGAAGTGTCAGTCAGATCTGCTCTCACATAACCTAACCTCCTACTGGAGAGGCAGCATATGTAGGGGTCAAGAGAGGTAAGCTGGTGCAGCCACTGTGGAGAACAGTATGGAGGTTCCTCAAAAAACTAAAAATAGAGCTACCATATGACCCAGCAATCCCACTCCTAGGTATATACCTGGAGAAAACCATAATCTGAAAAGATACACATACCCCTATGTTCACTGCAGCACAATTTACAATAGCCAGGACATGGAAGCAACCTAAATGCCCATCGACAGATGAATGGATAAAGAAGATGTGGTACATATATACAATGGAATATTACCCAGCCATGAAAAAGAATGAAATAATGCCATTTGCAGCAACATGGATGGACCTAGAGATGATCACACTAAGTGAAGTAAGTCAGACAGAGAAAAACAAATGCTGCATGATATCACTTATATGTGGAAACTTAAAAAAAATGATACAAATGAACTTATCTAGGAAGCAGAAATAGACCCACAGACATAGAAAACAAACTTACAGTTACTAAAGGGAAAGGGGGTGGGGGAGGGATAAATTAGGAGTTTAGGATTAACATACACAGACTACTATGTCTAAAATAGATAATCAACAAGGACTTACTGTATAGCACAGGGGACTCTACTCAATATTTTGTAATAAGCAATAAGGGAAAAAAATCTGAAAAAATATATGTATGTATAATTGAATCAATTATACACCTGAAACTACCACAACATGTGCACCTGAAAGTAATACAACATTGTAAATCAACTATACACCAATAAAAATAAATACAAAATAAGAAAACATCAAAAAAAATAAATGAGTATTGATTCCTCTGGGGACTGCTGGGACCTCCCCTCCCCCCGAATAAAAGTTTGTTAGAGGTAAAATGCTTAGGCTATAGACCCAGACTGTTTGTTCTGCCACTTACCAGATGGTGCTTACCAATGGTGCACTAAAATTTCCTGTGCCTCAGTTTCCTCATCTGTTGCATAAGAACGAGAATATTAGCCACATCCTAGGAGTCACGTGGGGATTAAGTAATACCTAAAGCAATGGGAAAAGTGCCTGACACACATGGAAGTTTTCAGAAGTGGATTATCCTTATTGCCACCGCCATCATCATCACCTCAGTACTGAGCCGGCTTCCACAGGTGTCAGGTTTGTGGACAGCAGTGGTTCAGAATTTCCAGTTACACCTCATTGTTGACATTCAGCAAAACAAGCTTGTTTACCACGTCACCCTCCATGCGTGGAAAGAACCAGAAGCACGATATCTGTGCATTACAGTCAGACGTTACTATTGACGATCAGCTCAAAGGCTCAGCTTTTCTTTTTCTTCCTAAGACGTATAAACAGCTGCAGAGAAAAACGACTGAAACCTGAAAGCACTTTATACCAATTGCAGAAGCAAAGAGGCTCTCAGGGCTCCACTTACACCGTGACCCTGCGCAGCAAGTACACGAGGAAAATATGTCAGTCAAGAATTTTAAAAATTGTGTATTCTATTTATTCTTAGGGAATGGATTTAAGCTATAATTGAAAATTTATTTCATTTCTCACACGGCACATATATGTTTCTATTTATTATTAACTTACCAATGACAGGAGGTGGACGGTTACATTTCAAAGGCCAACATTTTTAATTCTAATTGAATTTATAAATTGTCCATATGAAAATTTTATCTTTACTTGTTTTGTGTTTGCTTCCTTACTTTGTTCTTTGTTTCCTTATTCTCTAATAAACATCTACAAGGCTTACAGCTTGTTTTCGGCCGAGGGGGGAAACGTTTTCAAGTTATCCAGGGCAGAAGCAGAGTAACTCACTGTATGAAGACGCCTCACCACAGGGCAGACAGGAAATCTAGCTTGCAAAAGCCCCGGAAAAAAATTATTCGGTCCTTCTCAATTATTTTAAATTTAATTTTAACTGAACTTTTTACAAATAACATATTTTCTATGTTTTTTTAAAGGTCTATTGGGGGAGCCAGAGTCTATGTAATAGGTTCAGTCCACCATCTTGAAGTAATTCCATAAAAGGCATTTCCATTTTCTAAAGCCCTACAGCAATTCATCTATTCCTCTTGCGGCATTTGCCACTCTGTACCTTGTACTTCAACTGTCTGAGCCATTGTTTTCCCTTCCCTACGAAGCCCTGCGGTGGCAAGTACAGAGGCGGGTGGCGTGGAAGACAGCATCATTGTACTTACCAAATCCTTATGGTGTTCAAGAAACACCACACACGCTCTGTAACTTAGTATGAATATCACTTCTATTACATACATGAGAAAACTGAGGCCCACAGAAATTAAAGTACATTACACTGTGCTTCTCTGATTTCAAAGCCCAAACTCTTTTGATGAAGGCAGAGATTTGATTCATTTTCTAATTCTCCACAGAGCTGAGCGTATATCTTCACTCAGAAATTCTCAAAAAATGACAGAAAAATGAATATTTCCTTGAAAATAGTCTATATATCAAATAATATTTGTCACCTATGTTTTCTGAAAAATTATTGTTATAACTGGCTATGCTGTGCTAACACTTCACCCACACACAATCACAAACACACTTGCACACAATAAAAAGAAAAAGCTATCCAGACTGCAAGATGAATAAGCTTAAAGCACATGAGCAATGCTTGTGTATTTGAGAGTGTCAAACAGAACTTTAAGCATGTATTTTTCATTATGTATTTAACCCACATACATGTGTAAACAAATAAATATTCTTTATTCTCACAGAGTGCGATTCCCTTATTTTCTCAAATACCCTGGGCTCAGTGGGATTGTATTGTATCGGTGAATTTAATTGGTTAATACAGGTCGACTACACAACTGTGTGTGGTCTATTCTATTCAAAAAGTAATTAAAAGACTATCTAGGGCTTCCCTGGTGGCACAGTGGTTGAGAATCTGCCTGCCAATGCAGGGGACACGGGTTCGAGCCCTGGTCTGGGAAGATCCCACACGCCGCAGAGCAACTGGGCCCGTGAGCCACAATTACTGAGCCTGCGCGTCTGGAACCTGTGCTCCGCAACAAGAGAGGCCGCGATAGTGAGAGGCCCGCGCACCGCGATGAAGAGTGGCCCCCGCTTGCCACAACTAGAGAAAGCCCTCGCACAGAAACGAAGACCCAACACAGCCATAAATAAATAAATAAAAATTTAAAAAAAAAGACTTTCTAAACATACATGTTGTCACTGGACACCAGATTCTACCATCTTTACTTTAGCAAGTAGTTGACTGCATGGGTTTAAAAATACACAAATTGTATTCAAAAGAGAAAAAAAACACAGAGTAAAGAACTCATTTTAATAGAACAGGTCTATTGTACAGCAAACATTGCAAATGTTTGTAATAGATCACACGCTAGCTGACACACTGTGAGCTGCCTCTGGAGAGGCCCAAGTGGCAAGCGTGGGCAACAGCCTTCAAGGAGTCAAAGCCTGGCAGCAGCCAGGAGAGGAGGCCGGAGAGCTCTGGTTGTGTCTTCAGATGAGACAGCGGCCCCGCCAGTCCTGTAGCGGCAAACCCAGAGACTGAGGCAGAGAACCCGGCAAGGTGCGGGCAGAAATACCTGACTTGTAGAAACTGGGGGATTGCTTGATGCCATGAAGTCTTGGTGTAATGTTTTTATGTACCAAAAGATAACTAATACACTCAATAGCATAAAATAACTGAATGAAAAGGAACAAAAGTAAATGTCTTCTTTCAAACAATGACTTGTAAAACTATTTGCAAAATGCACACACACACACAACACAGGGTAGGGATTAAGAGCATAAATTCTGGAGCCAGAATGCAGGGTTTATCCCATTGACTAGACTCAATATATCTTTAAGCAAGATGTTGAATTAAATAGATTTTTTTCAATTTAAAAGTCTACTCAAACAGCAAGGTCCTACTGTACAGCACAGGGAACTATATTCAATATCCTGTGATAAACATCATGGAAAAGAACATAAAGAAGAATACATATATGTATAACTGAATCACTTTGCTGTATAACAGAAATAAACACAACATTGTAAGTCAACTATGCTTCAATGTTTTAAAAATTAAATTTAAAAAAAAAGGTCTGCGCAGCTCAATGCAGAGCTTGATTGTGTCATCCACAGCATGCAAATATGGGGTTGATTTTGGAGGTGCTCACTTAGCAAAAGATCAGTGAAGCAAAAGAAGGGAGAGAGAAATCTCATGAGGAAACTCTCATGAGGAAAAAGGGATTTAGAATGCACATGCAGCAACTCTTCTCCTAAAAAAAGATTATATATAGTCTGTCCACATAGGAACGGGTAGAATCAGGTCAATGGAAGGTCTATCTGTTGTATGCTGACATTTTCACCTGATTTCGTCTTCATGTTTGAAAAACAGGTGTGCCTTTCAATCACTCTTCCTCTATCACTCTCACTGCTTTCTCGTCTCCTGGAGCAGACAAGCTGTCCAGATACCAGCACAGGTAGCAGGGGAGACCCACCGGAAGATGGAAATACTGCTCAGAACTTGGAGGAAATCGGCAAAGACCAGGCTCTTGCAGGTGCTTGTCTGAGCCTTGTGGGTGTGTGCATTTCGAGTCCCACGCCTCGTGAGAACAGACGGAGGCACTTTTCTGGTGTCCCTCCCCAGTGGGATCAGAAATACCCAGGAAGGAACTTTCTCACACAGGCTGCCAAAATATTCACCCAACTCCCACAGTGCTCTCCTTGAAATGAATTCTAATTTGCTTCAGAAAATAGACCTAGTTCTTCCATGGAAGCAAACTCCTCACTGCCCAATGACACTGCCAGGCAAAATCAAAGGGATGTTCAAAAATTAGGAGCCCAGAGGATAAACTCTGACCATTTGATTCTTGGAGGAAACAGCTTCTGAAGAGAGGGAGTTTTTGTTAGACTCTGCCATTGAATGCCTTCTGCAGGAATCTGTCACGGACTTTTTTTTTTTTTTTAAATTGAAGTAGAGTTGGTTTACAGTGTTGTGTTAGTTTCAGGTGTACAGCAAAGTGAATCAGTTATACACATACACATATCTACTTTTTTTTTTTTTTTTTTTTTTTAGATTCTTTTTGTCACCGATTTTTGAAGCAACGACTACCTTATTTCTAGGTCAGGAGAGATTCTGCATCTTCTACAAATGCACAGAGGAAGTCAGCGTCCAAGCTTCCCGTCCATCTCTCTTCCTACAGGCCTGTGCATAGTGACCACAAAGATAGCAAACAACGCCCATCCTTAGAACTAAAAGCAGTCAGAACCAACCTAGAGGAAATCAGAGTCAGTGAAAAGGACTTGAGGATACTGATTATTTCAGCTTCCTGTTTGGTTTGATTTCGGGGGGTGGGGGGGATACGTGTATTAGAAGAAAATACTAAAGGAATTTTTGTAGGAAAATGCCTATATTCTTTAGTCTATTAATATGACGATTAAGAAGAAGAGGGAAAAGGGGAACATTAGCAATTGCTGGTGAGCCTAATGCACAATGGAAAGCAACAAATTATAACCAATTTCACATGGTTTGTAATTGGGAAGGAAAGTCATCAGAAGCAATCGGCTCTTCTCCTGGAGAGCGGGACTGACTTGGTTGAGGGAGTGGAGGTGCGTCACAGAGCCCTTCTACCAACTGGCAGGGCCCTGGAACTGCCCTAAATCTAGGCTTGTCTTTGGTCAGATCATCCTGATTCCCATTTTAAAGAAGAATTTATTTTAGGCAGCTCAGCACATCTCATCGGATGATGGCGTGAGAGTCCTGGAGGAATGGGATGAAGGATAGGGCAGGTCTGGTTTACAGCAGAGCCTCCCCCTCCAGGTAAAGGGGGCCCCGAGGGAGAGTTCCACTGGAGTCCTTGGGCACTGGATTCCTCAGTTAACTACAAAAGAACTTATTTTAATTCATTAACAATCTCTTTGTCATTTTTTTGTAGAGCTGTTGAAAAACCTAGAAACTAACTTGGTTTTATATCACTTCTCCTTTGGCCCACTATTTGTAATGAGTAGTGGATTAGCCAAGATATTTTTAGCAGAAATAAAACAGGCCAAAGGGGGGAAAAAACTATAAAATATATGAAGCGAAACGTTCACCACCACAAAGTGATGGCTATTACATTTTCCAAAAACTACTGCTGTTGAATAACTCTTTCCAAAGCTGACTTTCAACCATCTCAGAAATGATGCCTTTCTTTAAGACTCCTATGGAAGGTAGCTGACATTTTGGGTTTTCCAGAAGCACCAGCTGGAGAAGAACACACCCAAAGAGGATAGCTACTTGCCAAAACGTTGAAAGACCTCTGCTTGCAAAATGGGACGTGGCATGCATTGTCCGGCCTCTTTCCATGGTGATGGAGTTTCAATCCCAGATGTCGTCATTTGGATGGAACAAGGTCACTGAAGAATAAAATCAATGAGGTTTCTCTGAACATAGGGGTACATGGTGTCTGATTGAAAATGATGTTTGCTTTACGCTATTGCATCCAATGTTTGTCCTGTGGTTGCTTAAAGCCCAAATCTACAATAAACTTGGAAGATTCCTGGGCTACTTTCACATTTCCTGTGTTAGTAAATGTCCTCTTTACTGCCCTGTTTCACAGACATACCTATAAGGAGCTGCTCTTAAAGTGGGTAAAGCGAAAAGAAAACAACTCTTTTTAGCAATGACCCAGGTCAGGATCCTTCCTGGTTTTTATTGCCACTTCAAAGCCAAAACAGATAAACCAGCTTAAGGTACTACTTTGACATTGAGTGGAATGTGAGACAGCTGTCTGAGTTTTGAGATCACAGGAATTCTGCTTGAAAATCTTGCCTCTCACCCATATATGGCAAAGCCCCCCAAGCTCTCTGCTCATTGGAGCCAAGAATCCCTCTTCTATCCCTTGACCCATCAGACTAGGACCTCCAATGCTTCTGATGGGTTCATCCCTCATTTTGCAGAAAGTCACGTGAGAGTTGTGAGCCGTGATACCCAATTTAAACCGTTTGCGTTTCCTTCCCAGGACGCTCTGACCAGCAGCAGGGACCACGAGTGGAGCCCAGGACAGGAAAGTTGCAAACTCCTGGACACCACGTGTCCCGTCTGCTGTAGACACCCTTGACGCACCTTAATGTCGGTTTTCTGACTGCAGTGTGTCCGGAGTCTCAGTGAGTGCCCAAGCCACCCTCAGAGGGTCACTGCTTGCTTCAAGTGGCACCTGTGCCTCCCTGACCTCTCTGCCCCTCTCTGATGCCACCTGGGAGTCAACTTGGAGACATTTTTTAGCAGGAAATGTACCGTTTGCTTCACGCCATTCTGTCATGTTGGTGTGCCCAGTATTTCAAAGCTGATTTGACTAAGAAAATGTCTAAGCCCAGATATGCGCTGAACAGATGACTTTCCAGATCAGAAGAGCTATAGCAGAGGTCTAAAGGGAAAACTTTGATTTCTAAAGAGAATAGGAAACTCATCTCAGTTATTCATGTTCTACTTAGGAAATGTCCCACGTTGAAAATAAATGTGACATGTGAAATGGAATCTCAACGGGGGCTTCTGGTCACATCTGCAATGATACCTAAGGTTTTCCATTTCTGTGTTCAGCTTCAATAATAAATTGGAGACCCAAGAATCATCTTCTGGGAAAGAAGCAAGAGATCAGCTTAATCAAGAACATTAGGCAGAAGCAGGAAGCTGGAAGAAATATATTGATCTTCTTCTGTTCAATGTCTACAGTGAAATAATACCAGGTTTAAAAAATAACTAGGGGCTTAATAAGAAAGCTTATAACACCCAAATAACAAAACATTGGGGGTGTTGCTATCATAATAATGCTTGCCATTACTTTTTAAGCTGGCTGTTTCTACAAACTGTTTTTGTTCACATTTAAACTATTATCCTGCATTTTCCATCAGATATATCATATGGAAAATGGGCACCCGTACCTGATGTTTTAAATTGATCAGATATTAAAATATTGTAAGTTAAAAGCACTTGTAGCTTCCTTCCAATTGAAGATTTGTTTTCCTGTGTTCAGGGGAATATTTTTAAGACAGTTTCGTGCATATAAATAGTCTGCCCAATAACCAAATCTTGACATAAACTAAATATTTGCAAATGTTCCAGAAATTCAGAGACATCACATTTGTTTTTGGTTTTTTTTTTCCCCATTTTTTTTCATGGGCTTCAGCACTTCCTGTCTCAACTTGTGCCAGGAAAAGAAACTACCAAAATAGGGCAAAAAAGCTGTTTCTGTCCTACGGTTTAAGAATTCAGCCCAAAAATCAAGAGGTATTCGCAACTTCATGGGATCTCTGAACTGGAAAACATAGATGTGATCAAATGTTACACATGTAATAACCACCTCCTTTGAAGTTTGGCCATAAGCAGCATTCAATCAAAGAGAAAAATCAACATTGAAAAAGTAGGAATGATGGACCCTACAATGACAAGTTTACAGGGCAAGTTGATTATGTCACTGTTAATTACAGAACCAAAAGGGTAATAACAGTTGGTAAGTTCCCCGCCTCTCAATATATTGAAGTTGGTCCACATAAGACATTAACCATGAATTAATAACTACTACTCATATATTTTATTATTAATTAGCTAATTATCAACTGATATTGGAAAATAAGTTTATTCTTCAGCTACCGAATAAAGCCTAAATTAACCATTTAATTCTTTGCATTTAAACTATGACAAAGACATTTCACCAACATATCTTTTTCCCTTAAAACTTGACATAGTTAAGCAATTACTATTTTATGTATTTTTTTCATTTTGTCATAACTTAAAAATATTTAAAAGATACTCCTTCCAGAAAGATTAGTATGTTTTCCAGTGTTCACTTATCTCTTCTGAGTTTGGGTTTCCCCACCCAGCCTCAAGGATGAAAATGGCAGTAGAAGTGAAGCACTGTGGGAGTATCCTTCACAGCCCAGGTTGTACGCTTACCGAAGTGTAAACATTAGTCCTACTGCAACAAAAATGCATCACCCTTCACAGTTCATAGGCCTCAAAAAAAAAAATTCAATGGGTTTTTGAAATATTTTTCTTTCTTTGACTGTCTTCATTTTTATTTATTTATTTTATTTGGCTGCACTGCGCGGCATGTGGGATCTTAGTTCCCTGACCAGGGATCCAACCGGTGCCCCCTGCATTGGGAGCGGGAAGTCTGAACCACTGGACCGCCAGGGAAGTCCCTGGGTTTTTGATAGAATGGAATATTTAAATTCACATGTTTGTACTGCTCACAAAAGCAGACCACTTCAGTTTTGCAACCCCCAAAAGCTACTTCTTCCTACTAAGAAATATCTGCCTTAAACTAAAACTGAAAATAAAAAATATGTAACAAGTTATGGGATCCCGTCACCACATACACCGTCAGTCTCCATAGGTCAGCCGGTTGGTCGTCGTATCATCAGTCGGCTGAGACCAACTCCCACTTACCACCCTAATCAACGTTAGCCCGATGATTAAGTATCTTAGAATCAAGCATTTCTTCTTGCTTCCCGACTATACGACTCCTGATCACATTATTCTCTGACCCATCCTCTGAAATGCTGCTCTCTGTACCCATCCTAGAGAACAAGCCATTGCCGTGAGGTGTGATTGGGGGTAAACGTGGAAAGGGAGCACTGCACCCAGATAACTACCCCCCACATCTGCTGCAGTAGCTGACGTACCACCACTTAGAACCGTGTCCTTCCATGTCTTTCATGCTCCTCGAGCAGTTCCAGCAAATTGAACTGAGTCCCTCAAAACCAGATCATACCCATTTTCCTTCCAGGAGAGACCCAGAACTCTCTCAGGAATCAGACACCTCGAGAGCTCAGGGACACTCGTCCTGGCTGGAGCTGAAGGTGCAGCCGGGTGAGGCTGCTGCGGGCACAACGGTGAACCTTTGAAGGCAGGGTCTCCCTGCAAGGGTCCGCAAAGCCCCTCTAGCCTTTGTCTTTCGCCTCTTCAGTCTCCACGCCTGGCCTGCTGCCCTCACCTGTAATTGCGTCCTTTCCTCCTTTATGAGTTACATTAGATGCAGATGAGCCCATCCTGGAAAATTCCCCTGAAAGAGAACACCTGACAATGTGAGATCTCAGTGAATCACTGCTTCTTTTCCTGGCATTCCTACCCATATTTGGACTCTGTAGTCATGGGAGAGCCATTTTTCTTGTGTTAAGAACATAGTAAAATCTTTCATGTGATACAATTATTCTGTGGTTAAATCGTTCCTTTCTTAGAAAAATGTCTACTTAGAAAATGATATATTTGATAGACCACTTTGGAAAATTTAGGGGCTGTGAGAGATGATTAGCAGGTTTTTCCCTAGCTCATTGTGAAAGTGAAGGAGAAAAAAAAAAAGACGAAAAAATGTGCTTGGATGAAGAATTTAACAACCAGTGGAAATTCTGTAAAGCTCGAGACATACTGGATGATGTTTAACAGAACTTACCTACCTCTGCAAAGAAAAGGAAAAAAGAACAGGGGAAAAAAAGACAGCATGCGCTTGATGTGTGATGAAGTGCTTAAAAGCCCTACAGAAAGCTTTCACCACCACCCCGTTGCTTTTCCTGCAGTAGCTGAGCTTTGAGAGACAGCCACTCTGTATCTGCTTCTCCGGGCTCAGCACATCCTCTGATGCAGGGACCGAGAACTGGGTTCTCAGCCTAGAACCTGAAAGGAACCCCTAGATTCTGAAATTGACAGCGCTTTTCTCATAGCTGGGGAAGCAGTGTTCGGGGCACTTCACACATTTTCTTCCCTTATCTATGTGATTTCAGGGAGCACTTTGGCTCACCTAGAATATTCTTTCTGTCCTGAGGTTGCCCAGAGGGCAAAGAACATTCTCACTCCTACCACGCATCCTGCATTCTTCGTTTATCCAGTTTTAACAGAACCGCTTCCCAACCAGAAAGTCATCAGATTTCAAACCAAAATACACCAGACTGAGAGGGCTTGGTGCTGGCGATCAGGGAAGGTATCCATCCCTGAGACTGTTGAAGCCGAGGTGACGGCATTTACGCATGCACAGGGGTTACCACGGCTACAGGTGGCAGTGAAGCAGTCCTGTACCTTCCCATCGCACGTGATGAGCTTTACACTCATCACCCGAGGCTGCCAACATCTCTGAAATATAATATCCTTACATGTTGGATCTTTTCCACATTATGAGTCCCACACTCCCCAGGGAAAATCAGAAAACTCACACCCTCGGGCTCCTTTGCAGCGCAGGGTCTAAGTCTGGACGATCAGATTTACCCAGGCGATACTTGGATTCAAGCCTGAGATACTGAAGGGGGGATTGATCTTCTAACAGGTGCTTCTGGGGTCTGCGGGACACAGCTGCTGGCGGTGCCCATGGGCTCTCACTGATGCCGCAGCAGTGTTTTCATTGGGGAAGCCTCTGTGTTGTGCCTGGTTATGGCCTTGTCTGAGTTTTGAAATCTGGCTCTCTGGTCAACCCGGCAATACCTCCTAATAGAACGGTTTTTCTGCTTAGATTATTCAGAACAGGTTCTGTTGTTTAGAGCAACGGACACTGACCAATACATAATTGGTAGATCATTAATTCCCTCCAACTTTTTTTAAAAAAACAACAAATACTTTTATTTTGTCGCCTATAGACTTTGGGTAATATGACAGTAGAGAGACAATTTTACTTTTGGAGCCCTAGGTGACGAAGAGTCTGGAGGCTACTGCAGTAAAATTTTCCAGAGAATGAGAATCTAGAAAAGGATGCTGGTATACGGAAATGGGGTCCTGACAGTTTACTGACAATTTGTGAACTAGAAAATATTAAGAAAGAGAATGCAAAACTGATGCCAATGTTTTCAGCCTCATGTTATAACAGAAACGTTCATTCCCCCAGATTTTCAGTTCCCCCTTAGCTGAGGTTTCTTTTATTTTGGTTCAGTATATAAGCACTTCTACATCTATCCCTCTGGTTTCTGGTTTCTGCTCTCGTATTTACGGCGACAAGAGAAGAAATCCTCCTCCTCTTTTCATAGAACTGACAAAGCTCTGATAAAAAACTGTACAACGTGAGCCAACGGACATCCTGTTTTCCCACTTGGATGTTACAGGCTGAGACAAGGGGAAAGAATGGTGACAATCAAAGCACTACCATGTATATGTGTTAATATATGACATTTGTCTTTCTCTGTCTGACTTACCTCACTCTGTATGACAGTCTCTAGGTCCATCCACGTCATATATGTGGAACCTAGAAAAATGGTATAGATGAACTTATTTGCAAAGCAGAAATAGAGACACAGACACAGAGAACAAACATCAGGCTACTAAGGGGGAAAGAGGGGTGGGAAGAACTGGGAGATTGGGATTGACATATATACACTATACTATGTATAAAATAGATAACTAATGAGAACCTACTGTGTAGCACAAGGACCTCTACTCAATGCTCTGTGGTGACCTAAATGGGAAGGAAATCCAAGGAAGAGGGGATATATGTATACATATAGCTGACTCACTTTGCTGTACAGCAGAAACTAACACAACATTGTAAAGCAACTATACTCCAATAAAAAAAAAAAAAAAAAGCACCACCAGGTACGTGGCTGATGTAAATTAATTCACAAACAGACACGTATTACCCAGCTATCTAGGGGATGTATCAGGGGGCAGAGGGGTGTCTTAACATGCCCCCCACTGCCCAGTCATTCTAGGGGGTCACAGCCTCTCTCTAGGGCCCTCTGTTCTCCTGGGGGCTGGACCTAAGGACTTGTTTCTGAAGAGCAGCACGCAGCAGGGTGAGAAACGGTCACTTCTGCGATGACACTATAAAAGTCTGCCACTTCTTTTTTCTTTATTACAAAAGCAAACTCACCCTATTGGAACAACCTAACTGGAGAGAAAGGGTGGGTGAACATGCACGGTAACCAAAGGGAAAAAAATTCTATGTCAAATCTTTTTAAAAAATGGCTGAATATGCTAAAAGCAGTTTACTTCTAAAGAAGCTGTCTGAAAGGAAAACAATGTTTACTATGACATGACATAGTAACCTGACCCCTTACAATAGTAGATCTGTAACTTGAATGTTTGTCCAAACCAATATTTAAATTTTTTTTTGGTTTTTTTTGGCCATGCCTCCCAGCTTGCGGAATCTCAGTTCCCCGACCAAGGATTGAACCCAGGCCCCAGCAGTGAAAGCCCAGAATCCTAACCACCAGCCCACCAGGGAACTCCTGCAGCCTTTTAAATATTGAGAACAAATTTAAGCTATGTCTACTTAGGAATACAACAAAATCTGTTCTCTTAGTCTACCTAATAAAAATACTGAAAAAGCAGCTAATTAAATTTACATAGGTTTTCATGGACGTGCCAATCACAAGTTTGAAGAAAAAGAATCAGAAGAAAGGTCGTCAAATGGTTTAAACAACATGTAATTGAAACATCAGATCAACTCTGGCTTGTATACCAAGTGGTGACAAATGCCCACCTGAAGTTTTCAGGAGCTCAGTAGGCTAAGGGCTTGGTTCTGAAGGACGGCACACAGCAATGTGAGAAACGGTCACTTCTGAGACGAGACTACAACATTCTGCCACTTCTGTCTTGCTTGTCCTCTCTGTTCTTCACACTTGCTTGCTCTGGTGAAGGGAACCACTGTGCTGTGAGCGCCCCACGAAGAGGCCACTTAGCGGGGAACGCAGGGCCCCAGGGCATCGGCCAGTCCCTGCAGGAGCCAGCGAGGACCGCAGGCCCTCAGCCCGGCAGCCCCCGGGGCGCTGAGTCCTGCCCGTGATCACCAGACCAAGCCTGGAGCTGGTCCTTCCCCGGCTGAGCCTTGAGATGACCGCACTCCCACCAGCACCCCTCTTCCAGCCGGCGGGAGACCCCGGCCACGGGCCCGGCTCAGCCACGCCCGGGGTCCCGACCCACGGACACAGCGAGCTGAGCAATGGTGTTTTAAGCCATTAACTTCTGGTATAATGTGTTGTGTGCTAATAGAGAACTAAAATGCATTGAAAGAATCATCTTCTAAAATATAGACATTTTTAGAATTAGTCAAGGCCTTCGGGAGCGTACTTAAAGAAAAGTAAGAAGTCTCTCGGTAACCTCTTTTCTTTATGGAATCGAATCGTGCGGTCAATTGGAGAGAGTTGAGTACTAGCGTGATGTTTATAGCCGAAAAGGTAGAAGAGACCCCTCATTGGGAGATACACTGTGAGCAAAGAGCAGAAACATTGAAAGGTGATCTGGGGAAAGATAGTTTTCTTTTGTTTTGTTTTTTAATTTTTTTGTATTCTTTTTGTATTTTTTCGTTTTGTATTTTTTAACTGAAGTATAGTTGACTTACAAAGTTGTGTTAGTTTCAGGTGTACAGCACAGTGGTTCAGTTATACATACATATATATATATCAATATATATTAATACATTTCAGTGTGAAACGCAAATCTCTTTTCCTCCCCATGAGCCATTTAGTAAACTCGACATTATTCTTTAAAGCATTTGGTGTTAAATTTGAGTTTGGAGGAGAAACATAGTAAGACCGGCTTGGAGTCCCTCAGAACTAGTGAACTCAGGTTAAAATAAACCAAAAGCTCCCTTTCATTAGCGAGTGAGGATTCCAGACACTGGATACCTAAGAGGTGCAAATGGGAAAGAACAATTCATCAAGGTCATCCTTTGAAAGTAAAGTCTACACACTGGTCACGGCAATGTAATCAGGAGCATTTCAGTGGCTGAAGCACACGGGCTTGTGCTTTCACGAGTCAGGGAAAGGCTGCGGTCCGTTAGCGGGCAGCCTGCTTCCACTGTAAAAGCCTTGCTCATCCTCGAACTCACCCAGTTATCTTAATAAATGGCAGTTACTTCACCTGGCAGGGAGGCCCTCTCAGCTTTCATGCCCGGAGATCAATGCTCTACAGAGGTAATAAATCTGGGATGATCTCAGAAAAATAACAGGGGAATAGCAAATACTCTGGAAAACACAGAGCTAGTAATGTGGATTATAGATTCTGTTTTCATAGACTTCTTCACAATAAGATGCTAAGGGATTCAAGAGAACATCTAGCTTATTTCTCACTGTCTTGAAGGAGAGCATCCAGTTAATCCTGAGAGTTATCTAGGAATACCTCACATATCTCTGTGAAAGGGGATTCCACCATGCTTTTCACTAGCCCATTTCCGAGCCAAGTATATCTGACCAAATTCTCAGAAAATTTCTATTCTATTTCACCTCAGGAGTTGGATACCTTACCATGCAAGGCCCAACACTGATCCTAGAACTGTTCACTTTGCTGGAAAAATCAACCTGGGCCTCTTTCCAACTCAGTCATTCTGTAAATCTCTCCTAGAACGTGAATTTCCCCTTTCGTTCTTACCCTGTTTCTGCCTGATGTCAAGTTAATTGTGTCTCCTCGGCTTCGCAGTTGCCTTGATTCTCCCGTCTGCTGCTTGCTGGCTTCGTTGCAGGCACTCTTTGAACTGCTCGGAGGCGTGGAGGTAAGTACAATGCTCAGGTGAGCAGCTCCAAATCCCATACACTCAGAGGCTTCCATCAATGTCTGGGGAAGGTCACAGCTTCGAGAAGGGGAAGTCCCAGTGATGGCACAGCCAAGAACGCGCTGGGCCTGGGTACATGCGCACGCGGAGAACCCGCCCTGGACCAAACTCCACAGGAAGCGTGGAGCCCGGGGGAGGAGAAGAAGGCACTGCCCCAGTGCATCCTTGAGGTTCTACACTCAGTCACAGGAAAGAAGGACAATCGCTCGGAGCACCAAAGTCAACGCGTGTCCACCACACTCCCTCCAACAAAGACAGCCCGTCTTTATTTTGTTTTCTGTTTGTTCTGTTGTGGTTTTTCGTTTTGTTTTGTTTTTTGGTTTTGGCCGTGCCACATGGCTTGTGGGATCCTAGCTTCCCGCCCAGGGACTGAACCCTCGCTCGGCAGTGAACACGCCGAGTCCTGAGCACTGGACCGCCAGGAGTTCCCCAAAGCAGCCCCTCTTCGGAGGCCCTGGCCATTTGGCCGTATTCTACAATTTGTCATTCTTCCTCCTCAATTTCTAAGTTCCCCTCCTACAGGGAGTTCATCACCTGACTCACAGGATAAATTTTATACCAGTCAAAACCCAGCAGCATCCGTGGTGACAGTGCGTCATCCTGACCCCAGCGACCTCCCTCGTCTCCCAGGGCCGCTGTGAGCTGGGGCCCCCCAGTGCGAACCTCCGGCCCCCCAGCGGCCCGCTGGGCAGCCAGCTCCAGCTCATCGGTCCGGGCCGTCCGCCCTGACCCTCAGGCAGCACTGAGCACCCCCTTGACTCCAGCACAGGTCACACTGTGGCCATGCAGCCCCCAGAGCACAGAGGGGACTCGAGAAACACACGTTCAACTCAACCATCTTCCTGTTCCAACTAATACGCCAGCGTTTCCATGACACGCACCTCAACCCCCCAGAACTGCCACCAAACCCAGAGCCCCCGCCCTGTGCTCTCCCCACTGCCCTCGTGACTTGAGGCTGGCGCCCCCCCGTGGATGCTGGGGGGCATTCACCACGTGGACGCTGTGGTCTCCACGCTGGCCTGGGACCCTCCCACCTGTTCATCATAAGACATCCCTCTTCCAGCTCCCCTCGGCTTTCCTCCGTGCTTCCGTCCAAACTGAGCTCTATTAACTTCAGGGTGTGCATAAACTTTCCAGTCGCCTGCAGCACAAAGAAAATAGAAACTCTTTCAATTTCCTATATTTCAAGCTCCCCCAACTTCTGCCACATACACACCTTTAAGCATCTCTCCGTTCAAGCCCATCTTTTACAAACGTTTAGTTGTCAATCTTTTTTTTTTTTTTTAACTTTAGGAACTCATATTTAATCTTGTGTAATTGTCAAATTACATGGAAATAGAGCATTCTTTATAATGATCATCAATATAACCTACCACGGTCATGGACTTCAGATGACTTCTTGGTCTTGGTTTTCTGGCTCTCTCTCTGGGCGTTCTAATTAAATCTTCCAAATGTTTATTTCTCTCTTCCAAATTCACTCAGTATGACAATCTCTAGGTCCATCCATGTTGCTGCAAACGGCATTATTTCATTCTTTTTTATGGCTGAGTAATATTCCATTGTATTTATGTACCACATCTTCTTTATCCATTTCTCTGTCGATGGACATTTAAGTTGTTTCCATGTCTTGGCTATTGTGAACAGTGCTGCTATGAATATTGGGGTGCAGGTATCCTTTCAGACCATGTTTTTCTCCGGATATATAACCAGAAGTGGGATTGCAAGATCATACGGTAGCTCTATTTTTAGGTTTTTAATGTTGTCCATCTTTTACTGAGGATATAAGCCCTTAAAAATGAGGGACGGGAGTGAGGGCAGGGACCATGGCTTATTCATATTTGTTCACCTAGTGATAAAATAAGTCTTGGAACATAGTATTGATGAGTATTTCTTAATTTTTCTTTCTCATAAAGATAGAGGAAAAAAATAAAGACAAGGAAAAGAGCCAGGAGAATAAACAGTCAACATTTATTTATTATCAGTGTACGCCAACCACTGTGCTAAATGGTTTTCCTTTATAATATGTGGATACTATGAATTTTCCCTTTTGACAAAGGAAACACTACAGTTTGGGGATGTTGGGTAATTATTAACCAGCTCCCAGGCAGCAGGATTGGGATTGAACCCAGGCATCTCACCATCAGTCACCTTAACTACTTTTTATTAAATGCTTCCTAAAAGAACATAGGATGCTAGCACTTTACGTGCAGGATATGCAAAGCTTCAAGCAGGAGTAAGAGTGGAGAAAACAGGGGGCAGTGAGAGTAGTAGGCTTTGCTACTTGTAGAAAATCATCTCTCTTGAAGGGGAGAAAAAAGTGAAGTGGAAGAGGTGACTCGATTCCAAGTGGCCTTGAAGAAATGAAATCAACTTTTTTCAGCCATAAAAAAAAGAATGAAATAACACCATTTGCAGCACCACGGATGGACCTAGAGGTTCTCATACTAAGTGAAGTAAGTCAGACAGAGCAAGACAAATACCGTATGATATCACTTATATGCGGAATCTAAAAAAGGAAAAAAAGATACTATTAAATTTACATACAAAACAGAAATAGGGAGATTAACCAAGATGGCGGAGTAGAAGGACGTGCTCTCACTCCCTCTTGCGAGAGTACCAGAATCAAAACTGGCTGCTGGACAATCATTGACAGGAAGAACCTGGACTTCACCAAGGAGGATACCCCACATCCAAGGACAGAGGAGAAGCCACAGTGAGACGGTAGGAGGGGCGCAATCAGAGTAAAATCAAATCCCATAACTGCTGGGTGGGTGACTCACAGACTGGCGAACATTTATACCACAGAAGTCCACCCACTGGAGTGAAGGTTCTGAGCCCCACGTCAGGCTTCCCAACTTGGGTGTCCGGCTACGGGAGAAGGAATTCCTAGAGAATCAGACTTTGAAGCCTAGTGGGAATTGATTGCAGGACTTTGACAGGACTGGGGGAAACAGAGACCCCACTCTTGGAGGGCACACACAAAGTAATGTGTGCATCGGGACCCAGGGGAAGGAGCAGTGACCCTGGGGGAGACTGAACCAGACCTACCTGCTGGTGTTGGGGGGTCTCCTGCAGAGGCGAGTGGTGGCTCTGTTTCACCGGGGGGATAAGGACACTGGCAGCCGAGGTTCTGGGAAGTTCTCCTTGCCGTGAGCCCTCCCAGAGTCTGCCATTAACCCCACCAAAGAGCACGGGTAGGCTCCAGTGTTGGGTTGCCTCAGGCAAAACAACCAACAGGGAGGGAACCCAGCCCCACCCGTCAACAGTCAAGTGGATTAAGGTTTTACTGAGCTCTGACCGCCACAGCAACAGTCAGCTCTACCCACCACCAGAGCCTCCCATCAAGCCTCTTAGATAGCCTCAACCACCAGAGGGCAGAGAGCAGAAGCAAGAAAAACTACAATCCTGCAGCCTGCGGACCAAAAACCACAGTTACAGAAAGATAGAGAAGATGAAAAGGCAGAGGGCTATATACCAGATGAAGGAACAAGAAAAAACCCCAGAAAAACAACTAAATGAAGTGGAGATAGGCAACCTTCCAGAGAAAGAATTCAGAATAATGATAGTGAAGATGATCCAGGACCTCGGAATAAGAATGGAGGCAAAGATTGAGAAGATGCAAGAAATGATTAACAAAGACCTAGAAGAATTAAAGAACAAACAAACAGAGATGACCAATACAATAACTGAAATGAAAACTACGCTAGAAGGAATCAATAGCAGAATAACTGAGGCAGAAGAACGGATAAGTGACCTGGAAGACAGAATGGTGGAATTCACTGCTGCGGAACAGACTAAAGAAAAAAGAATGAAAAGAAATGAAGACAGCCTAAGAGACCTCTGGGACAACATTAAACGCAACAACATTCGCATTATAGGGGTCCCAGAAGGAGAAGAGAGAGAGAAAGGACCAGAGAAAATATTTGAAGAGATTATAGTCGAAAACTTCCCTAACATGGGAAAGGAGATAGCCACCCAAGTCCAGGAAGCGCAGAGAGTCCCATACAGAATAAACCCAAGGAGAAACACGCCGAGACACATAGTAATCAAAGTGGCAAAAATTAAAGACAAAGAAAAATTATTGAAAGCAGCAAGGGAAAAACGACAAATAACATACAAGGGAACTCCCATAAGGTTAACAGCTGATTTCTCTGCAGAAACTCTGCAAGCCAGAAGGGAGTGGCATGATATACTTAAAGTGATGAAAGGGAAGAACCTACAACCAAGATTACTCTACCCGGCAAGGATCTCATTTAGATTTGATGGAGAAATCAAAAGCTTTACAGACAAGCAAAAGCTAAGAGAATTCAGCACCACCAAACCAGCTCTACAACAAATGCTAAAAGAACTTCTCTAAGTGGGAAACACAAGAGAAGAAAAGGACCTACAAAAACAAACCCAAAACAATTAAGAAAATGGTCATAGGAACATACATATCGATAATTACCTTAAACGTGAATGGATTAAACGCCCCAACCAAAAGACATAGACTGGCTGAATGGATACAAAAACAGGACCCATATATATGCTGTCTACAAGAGACCCACTTTAGACCTAGGGACACATACAGACTGAAAGTTAGGGGATGGAAAAAGATATTCCATGCAAATGGAAATCAAAAGAAAGCTGGAGTAGCTATACTCCTATCAGAAAAAATAGACTTTAAAATAAAGAATGTTACAAGAGACAAGGAAGGACACTACATAATGATCCAGGGATCAATCCAAGAAGAAGATATAACAATTATAAATATATATGCACCCAACATAGGAGCACCTCAATACATAAGGCAACTGCTAACAGATATAAAAGAGGAAATCGACAGTAACACAATAATAGTGGGAGACTTTAACACTTCACTTACACCAATGGACAGATCATCCAAAATGAAAATAAATAAGGAAACAGAAGCTTTAAATGACACAATAGACCAGATAGATTTAATTGATATATATAGGACATTCCATCCAAAAACAGCAGATTACACATTCTTCTCAAGTGCGCACGGAACATTCTCCAGGATAGATCACATCTTGGGTCACAAATCAAGCCTCAGTAAATTTAAGAAAATTGAAATCATACCAAGCATCTTTTCTGACCACAACGCTATGAGATTAGAAATGAATTACAGGGAAAAAAACGTAAAAAAGACAAACACATGGAGGCTAAACAATACGTTACTAAATAACCAAAAGATCACTGAAGAAATCAAAGAGGAAATAAAAAAATACCTAGAGACAAATGACAATGAAAACACGACGACCCAAAACCTATGGGATGCAGCAAAAGCGGTTCTAAGAGGGAAGTTTATAGCTATACAAGCCTACCTAAAGAAACAAGAAAAGTCTCAAGTAAACAATCTAACCTTACACCTAAAGAAACTAGAGAAAGAAGAACAAACAAAACCCAAAGTTAGCAGAAGGAAAGAAATCATAAAGATCAGAGCAGAAATAAATGAGATAGAAACAAAGAAAACAATAGCAAAGATCAATAAAACTAAAAGTTGGTTCTTTGAGAAGATAAACAAAATTGATAAGCCATTAGCCAGACTCATCAAGAAAAAGAGGGAGAGGACTCAAATCAATAAAATCAGAAATGAAAAAGGAGAAGTTACAACAGACACCGCAGAAATACAAAACATCCTAAGAGACTACTATAAGCAACTTTATGCCAATAAAATGGACAACCTGGAAGAAATGGACAAATTCTTAGAAAGGTATAACCTTCCAAGACTGAATCAGGAAGAAACAGAAAATATGAACAGACCAATCACAAGTAATGAAATTGAAACTGTGATTAAAAATCTTCCAACAAACAAAAGTCCAGGACCAGATGGCTTCACAGGTGAATTCTATCAAACATTTAGAGAAGAGCTAACACCCATCCTTCTCAAACTCTTCCAAAAAATTGCAGAGGAAGGAACACTCCCAAACTCATTCTATGAGGCCACCATCACCCTGATACCAAAACCAGACAAAGACACTACAAAAAAAGAAAATTACAGACCAATATCACTGATGAATATAGATGCAAAAATCCTCAACAAAATACTAGCAAACAGAATCCAACAACACATTAAAAGGATCATACACCACGACCAAGTGGGATTTATCCCAGGGATGCAAGGATTCTTCAATATATGCAAATCAATCAATGTGATACACCATATTAACAAACTGAAGAATAAAAACCATATGATCATCTCAATAGATGCAGAAAAAGCTTTTGACAAAATTCAACACCCATTTATGATAAAAACTCTCCAGAAAGTGGGCATAGAGGGAACCTACCTCAACATAATAAAGGCCATATATGACAAACCCACAGCAAACATCATTCTCAATGGTGAAAAACTGAAAGCATTTCCTCTAAGATCAGGAACGAGACAAGGATGTCCACTCTCACCACTATTATTCAACATAGTTCTGGAAGTCCTAGCCACGGCAATCAGAGAAGAAAAAGAAATAAAAGGAATACAAATTGGAAAAGAGGAAGTAAAACTGTCACTGTTTGCGGATGACATGATACTATACATAGAGAATCCTAAAACTGCCACCAGAAAACTGCTAGAGCTAATTAATGAATATGGTAAAGTTGCAGGATACAAAATTAATGCACAGAAATCTCTTGCATTCCTATACACTAATGATGAAAAATCTGAAAGAGAAATTATGGAAACACTCCCATTTACCATTGCAACAAAAAGAATAAAATACCTAGGAATAAACCTACCTAGGGAGACAAAAGACCTGTATGCAGAAAACTATAAGACACTGATGAAAGAAATTAAAGATGATACCAACAGATGGAGAGATATACCATGTTCTTGGATTGGAAGAATCAACATTGTGAAAATGACTCTACTACCCAAAGCAATCTACAGATTCAATGCAATCCCTATCAAATTACCAATGGCATTTTTTACGGAGCTAGAACAAATCATCTTAAAATTTGTATGGAGACACAAAAGACCCCGAATAGCCAAAGCAGTCTTGAGGCAAAAAAATGGAGCTGGAGGAATCAGACTCCCTGACTTCAGACTATACTACAAAGCTACAGTAATCAAGACAATATGGTACTGGCACAAAAACAGAAACATAGATCAATGGAACAAGATAGAAAGCCCAGAGATTAACCCACGCACCTATGGTCAACTAATCTATGACAAAGGAGGCAAAGATATACAATGGAGAAAAGACAGTCTCTTCAATAAGTGGTGCTGGGAAAACTGGACAGCTACATGTAAAAGAATGAAATTAGAATACTCCCTAACACCATACACAAAAATAAACTCAAAATGGATTAGAGACCTAAATATAAGACTGGACACTATAAAACTCTTAGAGGAAAACATAGGAAGAACACTCTTTGACATAAATCACAGCAAGATCTTTTTTGATCCACCTCCTAGAGTAATGGAAATAAAAACAAAAATAAACAAGTGGGACCTAATGAAACTTCAAAGCTTTTGCACAGCAAAGGAAACCATAAACAAGACGAAAAGACAACCCTCAGAATGGGAGAAAATATTTGCAAATGAATCAACGGACAAAGGATTAATCTCCAAAATATATAAACAGCTCATTCAGCTCAATATCAAAGAAACAAACACCCCAATCCAAAAATGGGCAGAAGACCTAAATAGACATTTCTCCAAAGAAGACATACAGACGGCCACGAAGCACATGAAAAGATGCTCAACATCACTAATTATTAGAGAAATGCAAATCAAAACTACAATGAGGTATCACCTCACTCCTGTTAGAATGGGGATCATCAGAAAATCGACAAACAACAAATGCTGGAGAGGGTGTGGAGAAAAGGGAACCCTCTTGCACTGTTGGTGGGAATGTAAATTGATACAGCCACTCTGGAGAACAATATGGAGGTTCCTTAAAAAACTAAAAATAGAATTACCATATGACCCAGCAATCCCACTACTGGGCATATACCCAGAGAAAACCGTAATTCAAAAAGACACATGCACCCGAATGTTCATTGCAGCACTATTTACAATAGCCAGGTCATGGAAGCAACCTAAATGCCCATCAACAGACGAATGGATAAAGAAGATGTGGTACATATATACAATGGAATATTACTCAGCCATAAAAAGGAACGAAATTGTGTCATTTGTTGAGACGTGGATGGATCTAGAGACTATCATACAGAGTGAAGTAAGTCAGAAAGAGAAAAACAAATATCATATATTAATGCATGTATGTGGAACCTAGAAAAATGATACAGATGAGCCAGTTTGCAGGGCAGAAGTTGAGACACAGATGTAGAGAATGGACATATGGACACCAAGGGGGGAAAACTGCGGTGAGGTGGGGATGGTGGTGTGCTGAATTGGGCGATTGGGATTGACATGTATACACTGATATGTATAAAATTGATGCCTAATAAGAACCTGCAGTATAAAAAAACAAACAAAACAACTAATACTAAACTTTCATTGGGTTATTTGTATGGAAATATGTTAATATAAATGTTTCAGACATTACATGAAATTCCTAAAAATCTTATATTTGTATTTGTAAGGAAATATGTATGGAAATATGTTAATATAAATGTTTCAGACATTACATGAAATTTCTAAAAATCTTATATTTGTATTTGTATGGAAATATGTATGGAAATATGTTAATATAAATGTTTCAGACATTACATGAAATTTCTAAAAATCTTATATGTTCTGGTATAATGTTATAAGTAATAATCCTAGTTATTACTTTAAAATGTATATCTCAGAAATAACTAATTTTCTTGTCAACTGCATTATTATGAACTTTCACCAAATCTTTTACCGTGGTCATTTTTAAGTCTTTTGTCATTTACAGACAGTTCTGGGTGTACTCTGATGATTTTGCAAATATGTTTCTATAAAAGGGTTTCATCTTCAAGAAATTCATGGAAAAGACTCTGACAAGTACAGGTTTCTGGTAACTGACTGTACTGCTGAACTGAATGAATAAGCATTTTCAGAACTCTGATGAAAAACTGATGAACTCATAAAAGTGCTAACAAAAGATCAAGATGAAAAAAAACAATTAATTACATGGGACTGAGTGAACTGATGAGGATGAGTATAATTTTTGTGACTTTCTCTCTGAATTAAAAAAAAAAAAATCCCACAAGGACTCAGAGGCAAAGAATATACAAATCAATTTTCACTGCAAAGTAAAGGAGCTGTTACAGTGGAGGATTACTGGACTGAATGTCAATATTATGACATAGTATGAGTGTGTTTCATGTTTGGTAATTGCAATCATTGTTGCTTTTGTTGTGGTCATCCATGTACAATGCTTGGTGTCAGTCTATTTATCTCTTGTAAAAATAAAATACAGTGTGTGTGTGTGAAAAAAAAAAAAAAAAAAAAAAAAAAAACCACACACAAGATTACCCCCACCATAAAAAAAAAAAAAAAAAAAAAACAGAAATAGACTCACAGACATTGAAAACAACGTTATGGTACCAAAGGGGAAAGGTGGAGGGGAGGGATAAATTAGGAGTTTGGGATTGACATATACACACTACTATATAGAAAATAGACAAACAACAAGGATCGACTGTATAGCACAGGGAACTCTACTCAATATTTGTAATAAACTATAAGGAAAAAGAATCTGAAAAAGAAAGATATACTTATATGTATAATGAATCATTGTGCTGTACATCTGAAACAAACACCACATTGTAAATCAACTATTCTTCAATTAAAAGTAAAATAAAATAACATAGAAATGAAATCAACTTTACTGGCAGTGGAGAGGCATTGTGCAATATTAATTCAAAAACTCCACGAAATGTATTTCATATCTATCATAGTCAATGCATTATGATAAGAATTATAAAAAGAGAGCAGATTAAATATCCCAAACCCTAACAACTAGGAGTTTACAGGAAAGATATAATAAAAAATTATCTCTAATAGAAGATAGAAAATGATCATTGTGAAAATAAATATCATGGGATTTCAGAAAACATAGAGATTTTTGAAGATAAGGGGACACTGTATGAAGGGTGATGGTTTAAAGATATTAAAAGGAAAAATATATCTGTCACTAGGAGGAAGCTCATTCCAGGGGGAGGAAACAGCCCAGCGAAGGTGCTGAGGCGGGAAAGCAGGGTTAAAAACTTGAGAGTGAAGTTTGCCCGGAGTGCTCAGTCTGCAAGGGCAGCAGTGAACCGCACACTCAGCGAAGCAGGTCCAGGCCTCCACCTCCTTTGCAGGTGCCTTTTATGCCTCAGATAACGGGACACACACTATGCATGTCAGCTGGAAAATCATATTATCATAACTGACTGAAAAGACTAATCTGACAGGCTGTGTGGTGTGAAAGAGAAATATGATCGCTTGGTAGAAGACGTTCATGAATAAGGTAATATATACACACTACTATATATAAAGTAGATAATCAACAAGGACCTGCTGTATAGCACAGGGAACTCTCCTCAATACTCTGTAATGACCTATACGGGAAAAGAATTTGAAAAAGCATGGATATAGGTATATGCATAACTGAGTCACTTTGCTGCACACCTGAAACTAATACAATATTGCAAATCAATTATAATATAAAACCAAAATTAAATTTAAAAAAAGTAAAATTGATGGAGCTTCACAACTAACGGGGTCTATCAGGCAAAAAAGAGGGGGACAGAAGAGTCGAACATTAACATTCCAGCGGAGTGGTGTAATCAAAGAATGTTCTAGGAAGATCAAACTGGACGAAGGGTACAAACAGAGTGATCAAGGAAGACAGAAAAGTGAGTGATGGAGAGATGCTGACAGATGCAGGGCCTGACAGAGTTCTGAGTGGATGGTGACAAGAGGAAGGGAGGTGAGGCTCTAAAACACAGTTCAAGACAGGAATGAACAAGAGCTGATGTTACGACGAATCTCATGAATGGAAGTCACAGAGTCAAGGGCAGATCTAAGGTTTAAAGCTGGAGGAGTTCGTGGTCCACCGACAGCAGTAAGGCACGTACTATAAGGAAAAGTTTGTTTTAAAATGGGAAAAAGATAAATTTGGGCAGGTGGAGTTGCAAAACGCAGCCACCATTAACCTCAATCGAGCCTTCCTAAAGCTATTGTTACACTGATACACTTTCCTTTTCAACATTGTAAGACACACCGAGCCTTCCATTTCAGATTTTCAGTTTCTCAGAAACTCTGCAGACATTTGATACTTCTAAATATTTTCGAGTAACCATTAGCTTATGTGTTTCATCTTGTTGCATACTACTGTAGCAGAAGTAGAGAGATCAAAGAATCATATTGGTCTAACTTTTCTGTGCTTTAACGTTCTGGTTACATAGGAACCAGAAATCACAGTCACAGCCGAAATGGATCCTCAGACATTCCACAATGTCCTATTTGGCCACTGGTATGAAGACCCAGCAATAAAGAGTCTAAAAACATCTGAAAGTTACTTACTTCAGGAAAAGCTGGCAGGTGACTTTGATCTTACTGTTTCAGTAATATGAACCAACACAGACAGTCATATAAAGGGCAAACCAATTAAGGTTGTTTAATGAGTAAACCAAATAAAACTATCAAATACCAGATTATTAGAAAAATAATCAGAGAGAATGATATAGAGTCAAATATAAGTGGGAAGAAATTTCCTGCTGAGTTTTTAAAAAATAGTTAATCCAATTCTTAAGCCATACTTAAACGGCCTCGGAAAACAGATATTATCTAGTCTATGCCCTAAACTACAAAAGAAACCATAACTAAGCACATGAAGACTGATGCTCTCCAACAAAATAACTTGCTCATAGAAATTATAAAGAACCAAGTATCCCAGTGATATT
Source organism: Balaenoptera physalus (assembly GCF_965194825.1). Taxonomy (NCBI): domain Eukaryota; kingdom Metazoa; phylum Chordata; class Mammalia; order Artiodactyla; family Balaenopteridae; genus Balaenoptera; species Balaenoptera physalus. The sequence continues at coordinate 1,087,146 of NC_138884.1, forward strand.
ATGACTTTAATGGTAGGAAAAGCAAAATAGTTCAGAAGATCAAGGAATAAATATAGTTAAGGTTAGGGTTAGGGTTATTTTTCACACTATAATCTGTTGTCTGCTGGCTCCTACAAATCCCATGTTATGTCTGAAGATGTATTAATCTAGGCAAGATATTTCCCCTATGAATAAGGTTAGCAATGCTTCTCTCATTAATAAAGACTCAAAAATTAATATGAGTTTCAGAGTTTTAGAAGAGATATTTTCCAACTCACTATAATTTTTAAATTTAAAAATTTAAAGATAGTATGTATTAATTGGTCAGTTCTATACGATATATTTATCAACAATTAATATGACACAGTTAAATAACAGAGCAGACATAGAAAGATTGGCCAATTTGGGTAAAAAAAAATAGTTTTTTATGAGAAATAATATTTTTTCCACCAATAAAATGACTTGCCTGAGTAAAATAAATGAATCTCCATATTAAGATCATACGGGGTGTGTGTGAAAATGATTCCTGAACCAAATATTCGAAATCTTATTAGGAAAGAGGATTAGCTTAAGATGGGTGTAACAATTCAGAGTCTGCAGAAGAAACCAGGAAACTTAACCATGGTTTTATTCATTGGAGAAATCTCTTCAGAATCTGCCTAAGGGTTGAAACAGGCTCCATGAAATGCACCGGGGAACTCGGTCCCCAGACAGGCCCTTCTCGAATTACACAGAGCAACTGCTGTAGACTTGACCACAAAAAAAGACCAAGCACTCCAAAATGCTCCACGCGGGACAACCTGCTTGCATTCCTGCTAGATTAAACAATATGTCCCCGCACCGGACCAGATGGAGTTTTTTCATAACATCAAACCCCAAATCCAAAAACTTTCAGCATCCAGACGTTTAGTTCAAAATCTCCCCTAATTGTTGACAACACAGCAGCTGCCAGAAGCTCAAACCTGACCAAGAGAGCATTTTCCATCCTCCTACCGCAAAGAGAGTGAGGAAAGGAGATCTTCCCTGCCCACAACTATCTGATTTGGCTCGGATTTGGAGGAAAGTTGGGGGAAGGGGAAAGGGAAAAGAACAAAATATTTTGGCTACGCTGAGATAATGGGAAAGTCCCTTAACCAGCCCTCTGAGTCCTGACCGGTTTCTCATCTTTGTCTGGGGTAAGAGAGCAGCCAGGACGTATGAATCTTATTTTTAGTTTGATTCTTTGGAAAGCGTTGTATTCCACCACCTTCAACAAGTTCAGGGAAACGATAAAGAGTAAATAAACAGTTTAGGAGCAGGCTGGCCAGCTTCTTAGAAGAAATGAACTGGATGAAATGGATGATTTATTTCTCACTTTTCTAAAACAAGAAGTAAAATAGAAAACATTGAACTCCATCTAGGCAAAAAGCAGATTCAGCTGAAGCCACGGCTGTCCAAATAATTCGGACTGGTGTGTGCCAACGGGCTCGACTTTTATACTCTCTTCTGATTTATTAAGAAGAAGGAGAGGCAGGGATCATTATGGTGATTAGAACAAGCTTCAGAAACATTCTAGAGTCACAGTCTCTAGCCCACTGATTAGGCTACAGCTCAGAATCTGTACGAACACGTTGAGGAGCACAGAAAAGGTCTAACCCTCCCATAGCTACGATGGCCTCAGCATAGAAAGACTTCCCAGAAACCTACAAGTCCCGCAGTTTGGCAGACAGATTTGCCAGGACATGTGTCATGGTTAATGAGCTCCAAAGAGAGGAAGTCAGTAGCGTGGGACTCACCTGACTTAGTAGCAGTTTAGCAGTTTAGGTCTAACCATTGTGCTGGACCCGAGGAGATCCCCATTCTCTGGGCAATTGCTGTCCTTTAATGATTAGGACCTTTAATGATGGAATGCAATGGAATAGGTACTAGCAGTAATCGATCCACAACATTTTGTGGGAACTGAGATATAAAAAAAACCAATGCATTCATTATTTCATGAAGAAATGGAGTCTTGACCTGTAAAAACGAGCCTGCATTGGCATTTATCTAACAAGACTCAGGAGCAGTAGACATCTAGATGAGAAAACACATGTTCACTGGTATAGAGATTCGTTCAAAATTCTGAGAGTTAAATGGAATATACAGAAAACATTCCACGTTACGTGGATGGACCTAGAGATGATCAGACTAAGTGAAGTCAGCCAGAGTCAAACATCATATGACATCGCTTATATATGGAATCTTAAAAAAAAAGAAAAGAAACAAATGGACTTATTTATGAAACAGAAACAGACCCACAGACATAGAAAACAAACTTACGGTTACCAAAGGGGAAAGTGGGGAACAGGGAGGGATAAATCAGGAGTTTGGGATTAACATATACACATGACCATGTACAAAATAGATAAACAACAAGGACCTATTGTATAGCACAGGGAACTGTGGTCAATATCTGTAATAACCTATAAGGGAAAAGGATCTGAAAAAAATACGTATATATATATAACTGAATCACTTTGCTGTACACCTGAAACTAACACAATATTATAGATCAACTACACTTCATTTAAAAACAAACAAAACAAAAACAAAGAAAGAAAGAAAGAAAACATCCCATGCTGGTAAGCAAGATTGCAAAACAGGTTGCCAATTCTTCCATCTCTATCTGCACACCGTTTGCAATGTGACTTGATGAGGGGTGGATTCTATTTCTTTACCCATTAAATCTGGGCTTGGCCACGTGACTTGCTTTGGCCACTGCGACGTTACCAAGTGTGACAGGAGCAGAAGGTTGAAAGTTGCTTTCACTTTTCACGTAGGAAGAAGAGGTTAACCTCTTAAGCCCGAGTCACACCCGCCCCATGCTGACAGCCGGCACCAGTGGTCACCAGCATCAACCACCAGCTACGTGATGAGTCCACAGAGACCAGCCAGACCCTCCTTGACCTGCCAGGTGACTGCAACCACATAGACGAGCCCAGGTGAAACCAGAGAAAACCTCGGACTCGTAGAATAGTGAGCTAAGAAATGATTGTTCCTTTAAGACCCCAAGTTTTGGGTCTGATCGGTTACACTGCCAAAGCTGATAGTTGACATGCTATAGAAGATGTCATAGAACAGTCAGTGTTCCTAAAGGTGAAAAAAAAAATGCATACCTGACTCTAGCGAGTTCCACAAGGAAAGGTGCCATTAAATAAAATAGTAAACAGTTCCTAGACCCTCCAGGAGGGCAAGATGACTAGACTTTGGAGCCAGAAACAGTCTAAATTGCCCTGCAGAAACTTTATCCTGGGTACACCGCTGCCCGGACCACAGGGACCAGCCACACAAAACTGCACCTGTCACTTTGGACACGGAGCCCTGGATGCTGTTGGTAGGACCCCTGCCGCTTTTGGAGAAAGGGCAAGTGCTGGCCCTCAGCACGATGCATCCCATATGTCACCTCTTTATTTGCATCACTGGCTTCCAGATGAAAGTCTCCAGTGGGTCTGTGTGTTTTGCAGAGTCAGGGAATATGCCTGCCCTCCAGGAATAGAGCAGGGTGGCGGGGAGCGAATCTGTGGCTTTGACCTTGTGGAAGAATGAGCTTATAAATTAAGAAACGCCCTCAAAGAAAGGGTTCAAAAGTGCTGGACAGCCAAAGGTAACTTACAAATGCCCTTCAGTGTCTGCTCCTTCATATACAGATGTTTCTTTCTCACTTACATATGCAAACAACCAGAAGAAATACATTCCTCTTAATGTCATGTAACCATCATTGTATGGCCAATGAAAACTGCCATACACCGTCCCCAAGGGAGACACTACCAGCTCTCATCCACACAGCAAATAGAGCCAAGTCCAGGATCTCTGAATCACGCCTTTTCTCTTCTGGTTCCACCATGATCCTCTCTTGTTGCTCGATATTCTATAAACTACGGGTCAGGATGTAATGCTTCCCACCATCAAAACATCCTATAAACATGTAAAAGAGAGAGAGGTCGAGAGGGGAGACATTAGAATAGTCACATGTGTACATGACACGCGAAAGAGGGGAAGGTATAGATACTGCAAGTGGCCACGAGGCTGCACTTAGACTTTTAAACATGTCTTCTTCTTTCTCTGAACCACGTTGCCTTTGCCCTCAGCTGGCTGCTCAGTAGATTCGGGTCCTTTACCAAGTGAAATAACCCAGAAATAACCCGTATTTCTCAGCGATCGGAGGGCAGAGGTCCCACCTCTACGCTGTAATCTTTTATTAATCTTCATCGTTGGACGTGACCGTCTCATGGCACGTCCTGTGTTCTGGACACAGTTCTCCCTGACCTGTTACACACCAGTCACACTAACAGGCCACAGGAAGAAAGTCCCTTTGGGGGACAACTTTAGCAGGAAGTAATTAGGTAGTAGAGGACAAAGCCAGTCCACTCTGCCCATCGCCATGAACTTGGGATCCCTTCCTTTGGAGCCTAGTGAGAGATCAGCAAACTGCTTCTTAAAAAGGGAGATAGGAAATATTTTAGACTAAGAGACAAAGTCAAAGATATAATGTAGATATTTGCATAAGCATTTAAACTAATATCACTGTATAGCACAGGGAACTCTACTCAATATTTTGTAATAACCTATATGAGAAAAGAATCTGAGAGAGAATACATATATATATATATATATATCCGGAAACTAACATAACATTGTAAATCAACTCTACTACCATCATAAATAAATAAATAATAAAAAGAAAATTAAAACATGCAAACCCATCTTAGCTCAGGAGCTATAAAAAATATAAATAAAACACAAAAGCAAGCCAGCGACCGGCTTTGGCTCCCAGGGCTATAATTGGCTGACCCCTAGTCTAGGTTATACCAGGTATTTTGGGCACATGGAATTATTTTGGCATTGGTCACCGAGTCCAGACTTCAATGAACAGTGCAAACAGTTAGAACCACTCCCAGTCCTGGTATGTGAACCCGTATCAGTAACTTCAATCTAGTTTAAGATGCAGCGTCTCTCCGGACCTGACACCATAGACTCTCTCCCACACCTCAACTCGAGGCTCTTGTTATGCGAATCAGCAAAGCTGCACAAACCTCGTGTGTGGGAGCCTTGTCCTACTAGGCTTTATTCCCTAAATGCCTCTACACCATCCCAGGGCACTGATTCTAGTTCCAGGTCTGAAGATGTGGCAGGGTTTTTAGGGAAATGGTATTGTTGGGAGAATCTTCCTTCCCCTTTCAAGTCTGCTCCTTTAGGCAATGTTCTTCTGGGCTCATCGAGCAGGGCAGGAAGCGTCCCATTGCACCAGAGAGGAAGGGCACTTCCTGTGCCAGGCCACTGTCACTACTTGAGCAGAAAGAGGGTTTACCAAGCACTCTTAGTTACCTCCTCCCTCTTCCAGGAAGGCCTGGCGTCAGCATCGCGAAGCACAAAGGGCCCCGAGTTCACGGCAGGCAAAGTCCCCCTTGAGACAGCCCTCCTGCCCCCAGGGCAGACCTGCCCACAAACCCCCAGACTCTCCTTGCCAGAGCCAGACCTCAGGTGCCATGGCCAGACCTTCTGCCCCTGCATCCACAGGTGACTCTGACCTCCTCTCCCACGCCTTGCCCCCCCCCACTACCCAGGGCCAAAGGATCCTGCTTCTCTGCGTCACGGGCTCGGACAAGTGGTCAGATTGGCAAAGTCTGGGGTGTATTTTTGTACCCTCAGTCATTAAAGAAATATTAGAACAGCTGTTGTCTGGTTTCCACCCTGAGGAGCTGCAGGCTTAAGCTGCTCGATGCTTCTGGGAAGACAAGCACAATCACCAGTTTCAAAAATGACCTGTCCAGAGCATTCAGCAAAGATGTGGGAGCGCCAGAGTTCTCTTGAAGCTGCCTGCTCCAGAGGGCAAGCCCTGCCCAGCGCACTGCAGAGCCGCGGGTGCAGGCGATGGAACGCCAGACACAGGGCAGGAAGGTGCAGGGTCCTGCAAAAGTGAGAGCGCAGGACGGCTGACAATGAGCAACAGAAATTCCACATTTCAAACAGGAGAAGATGATAGATGCTGGATGGGGAGTGGAGAGAAGGGAGGCCTCCTGCACTGCTGGGGAGAACGTAAACTGCGGCAGCCGCTGTGGAGAACAGTGTGGAGGGTCCTCAGAACACTAACAATAGAGCTACCATGGGATCCAGCAATCCCACTCCTGGGCATGTATCCGGAGAAAACCATAATTTGAAAAGAGACATGCACCCCAATGTTCATTGCAGCACTATTTACAATAGCCAGGACATGGAAGCAACCTAAGTGTCCATCGACAGAGGAATGGATACAGAAGATGTGGTACCTATATACAGTGGAATACTATTCAGCCATAAAAAGGAATGAAATAATGCCATTTGCAGCAACATGGATGGACCTAGAGATTGTCATACAGAGTGAAGTAAGCCAGACAGAGAAAGATAAGTATCATATGATATCGCTTATATGTGCAATCTAAAAAAAATGACACAAATGAATTTATTCACAAAACAGAAACAGACTCACAGAATTTGAAAATAAACTTACGGTTACCAAAGGGGAAAGCTGGGGGAGGGATAAATTAGGAGTTTGGGATTAACACATACACACTACTATGTATAAAATAGATAATCAACAAGGGCCTACTGTATAGCACAGGGAAGTCTACTCCGTAATCCATAATAACCTATAAGGGAAAAGAACTTGGAAAAAAAAAAAAAAAAAAAAAAAAAATATATATATATATATATATATATATATTAACTGATTCACTTTGTTGTACCCCTGAAGCTAACACAACATTGTAAATCAGGTATACTCCAATAAAATAAATAAATAAACAAACAAATTCTTGGCTACCAGTCAAAAGGAAAAAAAAAAAAAGGCAGAAGAGAGAGGCTTACAGGAGACAGAGGGGCTGAGAGTTAAAAAGAAAATTAGGAGAAAATTGACCTCAAAGATCTCAAGCAAAGGGAGAAATTCAAAAAAAGAAGGCTGGGAGAGGTGTTAACAGTAGTTCAGAGGTCAAGAAATATATACATTTCTTAGAAGTCAGCAATTAGGGGGATAGAGGCAACCTCCACTGCCAGGTAAAGTCACAGGGAAGCCATATTGCAGTTGGTGGGGAAGAGAATATAAAATGGGTAAATGGGTACAAATACCAGGCACTTCCCTAACAGAGGGCAAAGTGAGAACGGTATCTAGAGATGGACAGAGATCCCAGGAAGGGCTCTTTGTATTTAATCTGGAAGAAATCTAATCAAGTTTAGTTGTCGTTTCCTTTGTGAAGAAGAAAAGTGACCCTCTCGGATTTCTGAGGGCAGGATGGAGCGAGTCGGGATCTTAAGGAAGGAATGGAAGCTTTGCAATGAAAAGGGCATCAGCTGGGGCCATGCATAGGCATTTTTTCCAGCCGCGCTGAGATTCACGCTAAGGCGTCCTTCTAGAGACTCAAAGGCAACCATCATCGAAACACAGAGGTTGGAGTCACAGTAAGAATGTAGCACAAAGACAAGGAAGCAGGAACTTTGAGGTGATGGTCAGGGGTCTTCTAAGTCATGGACCAACGATCCAAGCTGGGTTTGTAAGAAAGTGACCTGAGGGGGTTGCTAGGTAATAAGGGGGTTCCGAGAGCCTAGAAACTTCTATGAAAAAAAGTTTGCATATAAATGAAAGTTTTTCATCCAAACACCTATTAAAGAGGGCAGAGCGCAAAGCATTTGTTGCAAAGAAGACAATGAAGGGACAGAGAAGGATGAGGGCAGATCGGATTAACACCGAGACTTGAAAGTTGCTTATTTGAAACACAGAAGATGGAAATAAAGGGCCCTGGTGATTCTTCCTCTAAGGAAGGGCACTTGTTCCAGACTCTGAAATTACACAGTGCATCACTTTCTGCGAGGTCAGTGCCTTAATAAAGAAATAAAGGATTCTCTAACTTCTCCAGAGATAATGTGTAAACAGATGTCCCTCTGGGGGCTGCGTGTATTGCGTAGACAGCAGAGCAGATTGGGGGGTGTCACGCTGCAAGGCCTGGTGGGAGAGGCGACGTTATTATCATGGACCACGAAAAAGGCCTCGTGATCTCTGAACATACAGAGAATATTAGACTGTGAAAGTAAAGCTGCTTCCAAATCATGCATCCATTCCCTCAGTCACTATTTACTGACTTTTCCCTAAATACCAGGAACTATGCTAGGCATTTGGAATGTAATTATGAGCAAAAATGTGTACATTACCACTGTCTGGGGAGCCCCCAGCTGAGCTGGGAACGCACGGCCACCACACGCTGACATCAGGTGATCACACAGGGTAGCAAGTGCCCGGAAGGGGAAGGACAGACCTGCAGACCCAGGAGGAGCTGCCCAAGGCTGGGGCTCAGCAAGCCTCGCAGTGGAAGTCGTGCCTGCATGCAAGTCTGCAAGGCGAGTTCGAGAAGTGAGGACCTGCAGGACCGACAGAAATCAAGGGTGTGGGGCAGGTCAGGGACCTGAGGCAGAAAACGCCCTGGTGAGTTCCAGCAACGGGAAGAGGGCTGGAGGCTGGAGGGAAAGAGGAGCTCCTGAAGGGAGGGAAGCCCAGACTGCGTCATCAACCCGCCTTAGAGCCACAAGACTGAAAAAGCCTCCCCACCCCAAGTTAACAATCCATGGACGCTTTTGAGCAGGAAAACGACGTAATCAGATTTTGTTTGACCAATCAATCTGTCTGTGGAATGTATTGAAGGGGAAAAGGTCATCTCGACAGGGGGATTGTCGCTGAGACCAAGAGAACGGCATGCAGACGGAGAAACATAGGCGATTTAAGACGTGTGTGAGCACAGAGATTGGAAATTCAAGGTGGGAAGAGGGAGATGGGGTGGTACTTCCTCCCTCAGTTTCTAGCTCTCGCGACTGGATATAATATATAATATAATAAAGTATCCAATATTAATATGATTAATCATAATATAATTAATAACACATTAATATATAATAAGAGCCTAGATAGAAATGTGAGACTGGGATAAACCAGATTTTAGGGGGAAAAAATCATGATTTTTTTTTTTAAGGCGTGTTGAGTTTGAATTGCCTAAAAATGAGATATTTAAGAAGCAATTGACTCTCGTTGTCTACAGGTATACATCTGGGAGTCATTAGTTGCATAAAAGGTGTGTGGAGCCATGAGCGTGGACACGATTTACCTGTGGGACCAGAGTAGAGGGTGCGAAAAGAAAAGGGCTGGAACGAAGGCTTAAATGTAACATGTAAAGCTCAGAGGAAGGAGGAAGTCACCTTCCTAAAGGGATTGTGCAAACAGCATCCGGAGGATAAGGGGAAGTGGGACCCGTGTCCAGGAAGCCCAGGAAGCAGGTTCCAGATGGCAGGGTTGCCTGAGAGGTGCAGCTTCCCCTTCCAGGTCAGGGAAGGTGCAGACAGAAAATATCCACCGTGTTTGGTGACCTGGCCCCCGAAGGGGGTTTTATGAAGATACTCTTCATGAGGGGATGGAGCCAAAGTCGGAGTGCAGGGTGTGAAGGACTGAAAAACAGAGACTCGGAAGGGCTGGCAGCGGGATTTCTTTGAGGAGTTGAGCCAAGAAGGTGGCAGAAGAAAGATGGAACGGCGCTTGGTCTGCCCCAGAGAAGGGGTCTCATCCAATGCCTTTTTTATTGTATACGGTTAAAAAGTGAAATGTAACAGAGCGTTTAAAATCGGATGATCTCACATAAAACCCCAGCTGTCCTTGAAATGTCGACTCATCTCACCGCACAGGTTTACAGCACTAGCTCTCGTTTGCCAAAAGAAAACCTGAGGCTGGGGATTTAGCTGACTTGCCCAACACGACAGCTCGGAAGCCAGGGCTGAAACCCAGCGCTGTCGACCCCGAGTCCTGCCGTCCTTTGCCTAATTCCGTTCTGTTGCCCAGGAAGCTCTCAGGATCACGGGGGGGCTCGTGATGCAATTCTGGAGTGACTGGAGGCCCCCAGTGACCCTGACCCTTAGCTGTGCAGGAGAAAGCAGAGCCCTGCAGTCTGGGCTGCTCTGGCCCTGCTTCTGCAGCTCCTGGGTCTGACATGTGCTCCCCCTTGATGCGTTTGAAAGAAAGCAGCGGGGATCCCTGGAGAGATTTCTCTCAGAAGCAGGGCCTGCAGATGTGCATATACACGGTCAGTCATGACTCACGAACTGCTGAGAGTCAGAAAGAGCCAGGAATCCAGGGAGGAGTAAAGCACTCGGCCAGGCTCGCGTTTTGTACTCACGATGGCTGCCCTCCAAACGTCTGGTCTCCAGGATGGAAACCTCTTCCCTTAATTCCGTTATGGTCCTCAGTTTGGGGGAGCTACTGTTCCAGAGATCAATAAAACTCAACACGAAGGCTCTTCTCGGCCTCTGTCAGGGAAACTCTGAGTTACTCTCAGCTGTTCTGCTGTTGCTGTTGTGTTTCAAAGAACCCTGTTTCCTCTGATATTGATGTGATTCTTCCCGGTTATAAAGTAAATGTGTCATTAATGTAATTAACTAGAAAATAAAATGTTACTTTTCCTAAGCATCAGAACTTATTTTTGAAAAGCTCCATGTTTTTGTATATTGTGAACTCTGGACACAAAATAAAGAATTTTTAAATGTCTTTCTCCTTCAGGATTATTCGAGTGCTTCTTTATTTTCCTCCCTCTGTCCAACCTCCCCCGCCCTATTTGCCACAAGTCTGGAAAACACAGAAAAATATTACCTTGCCTCTGATTCGCAGGCTTCAGGAAATGTCTTGGAAATGGTAAACATTTATAAACATGCAATCAGTTTGAAATTTTCTGTCATCTTCATGAAAAGTTAAATCAAATGGTTTAACTTTATAGAAAAATACTTAACCAAAAAATAAATTCAACAGACATGAGGAGAAATGCCTTATTGTATCTTGAAAGCAAGAGTGGATGTCTATTAGTTTTGTGCCCTTCTGGGAAGATACCTACGTATTATCATCACAAGAAAATTTATCCTCCAAAATGAACAAATATATGTAAGGAATGCAAATTAGAACAAATTGTAGCTGGTGAACTAATAAATTATAAATGATTAAAACTATCTAATTAGATTTATGTATGCTTTTTTTTTTTTTACAAGCCACTATTTTCAGCTTTTTATTACTAACAACCAAATAGTATTTCTAACTGATATACCCTCAGAAAATTACCTGGACAATTTTTCTATTAATTTTTCTATTAGTGGCTTTGGGTAAACCAGTTTTTTCCCCAGTTTTCTTTACTTCAGACAGAGTTGAGGACAAGATCCTGGCTAAAAGAAACCAAACAATGTATATACCCAGAAAGAGATTACGTATGATTATGTATTTTTAAGGCAATGAAAGTAAAAATGTTTTTATTTCACATGACACAGTATTCGTTTTCCTCTGAAATACTTCCTCATAAACTAATTTATGACAACATAATAAAAAGTGCTTCTTCCATGACTTAAAGAATTGTATTTGAAAACATTTAAGAAAATAAATGCTATCCTTAAAATAAATCAAATTGTTATTTAAGACATCTAAGAATCAAGAAATAATACTCGCCTGCTGCTTCTTTGTGAGTTTCCTGAGCTTGATTTAAATACCAGGATGGTCACGGTCATGGTCTGGGCTCCTGGGAGTCTGGCCCTGGGATGGGGAACAGAGGTTAGGATGCAGGAGGCACATGAGGACGAGCCCTTGTGACCAACACCTGTGAAAGCCCACCTGCGGTGGGTGCCCTGCAGTCCCAGCAAAGGCCTGCGTGGGCCCCGGCAGGGCTGTGAGGCCCAGACGACCCTCCAAGCTCTCCCGACGGGGCGCGGGACCCAGAGGTTTAGCGTCATTGCATAGCCCCCCCAGGATGGGGACATGACCTTGAGCCCTTCAGACACAGCAGGTATCAGCTATGCCTCCCTCCCTACCCCTGTGGCTACATTTACATTTCATTCCTTTTTTTTTTTTTTTTAAATTACACTATACTAGGTGTGCTTTATTTATTTATTAATGGCTGTGTTGGATCTTCATTTCTGTGCGAGGGCTTTCTCTAGTTGTGGCAAGCGGGGGCCACTCTTCATCGCGGTGCGCGGGCCTCTCACTATCACGGCCTCTCTTGTTGCGGAGCACAGGCTCCAGATGCGCAGGCTCAGTAGTTGTGGCTCACAGGCCCAGTTGCTCCGCGGCATGTGGGATCTTCCCAGGCCAGGGCTCGAACCCGTGTCCCCTGCATTGGCAGGCGTATTCTCAACCACTGCGCCACCAGGGAAGCCCAACATTTCATTCTTTTTATCACAGCGATGCTGCCGAAACTCACGGAAAGAGGGATATGACGAGGACGCGTCTGGCTGGTGACGTTAAGAAAAAAGCCCCGTTCGGGTCAGGCAGCCCCTCTGGATCCACCGTCAGGGCCGTGATCCTGGGTGCACACTCGGCGGGCTCACCAAGTGTAAGCGTCCTCTGGCCACTTCCAGCAACTGTGGCACTTCAGCTGCACGTCACTAATTACTAGAGTAAGATCCATACCGTTTTTTTTTAACTCAGAATTTAATTTAGGCTTAGAATTCTCCCCTTCCCAGGATTTATCTCCTTCACGCTAGCTGCCTGCAGGCAAGGACGCTTGAGTGACCTTCTTTTCTTTTCCCTCTAGGTTGGCTTCTCCCCACCCATGGCCCCCGTGTGTCTGTTGCTTCTGATTCCTCCTGTTTTGGGTGGAAGGGGCGGGGAGATGTGAGAATCGGGGAGCGGTTTGGTTAGTAAGGAGCAAAGTTAAAGGAACAGGAACTTGGACCTGCCCGGCACTGAGCTGGTCTTGATTTCTTCTCAGCATCGCAGGTGTTTGAACCCGGAGAGCAGCTTCTGTGTGTGATACTGTGTTCTCTTTCCAAGTCCGCTCCCATCCAAAGTCTGAAGGCGATTCCTGGGACACAAGTAGCATGGTTTCCTCTGAGCTGCTAGATATGCTTCTCTACCCAAAGCCAAAGGTACTGACCCCATCACTCCAGTCGACCCTTTGGAAGGTGGAAATGGCAGCAAGCACACTCTCTCTCTACACACGGGCTACATCGGGTCCAGAGAAACTCTCTGGTGTGGATGCAAGTGTGGCTTCTGACCGCTGAGCCAAGCTCCCTCCCAGTCCTCTGCAGCCTCAGGCATGTGCAGTCGATCCCCAGACTCTGACTGGTGTCTGTGAACCTTCCCACTAGTCTTGAGGGAGACGTGTTTCCTTCCCTGTGGGAATTCACAGCACCCAGCATTCTCCAGAGAAAGACTTGGCTTCCAACATCTTCAGCCCTTGAGCTCCGACTGGACGTCCTGTCCTCTGAAGCAGTGAAGGGTCAGAGGTCCCGAGCCAGGTTTCTTCACCTCTTTCTCAAGTCTTGCGTGGATGGTCCAGCGTATCATTTGGGGAAATAGCGATACTCGCCATGATGCTTTTGTTGGTGATCTTTACGCCTCATTCAACGACGAGGCCCTAAGAGTGCTGTTTTCACAAGCTGCTCTACAACATTATACGTTCACAAGGTAGAAACAGAGCCGTACGTACTAATCAGCCAGGCTCTTATGACACACAAACGAAGCACAGCCCAACGCTCACCCTTTAGAGACTCTAAGGGAGACCTGGACTGAACGCCCTTGTAGGCCGAGTCTGCAGGCATCTCTGATGATACAGTCAAACCCTCTAGAGACTCTAAGGGAGACCTGGACTGAACGCCCTTGTAGGCCGAGTCTGCGGGCATCTCTGATGATACAGTCAAACCCTCTAGAGACTCTAAGGGAGACCTGGACTGAATGCCCTTGTAGGCCGAGTCTGCGGGCATCTCTGATGATACAGTCAAACCTTTCTTGAACAATTTAGGTCATTGACCTGACTCACAGAATTGCTTGTCAAATCAGACTCACAGGAACCAGAGATTTTATCTGATATCAAGCTTTACGAAATCATTCCAAAGATGCAGGCAAGCGAGAGGCTCAGAGAAAACAGAGAGACATCTGAGCCCTCCATGGCAGCTCCCCAGACGCTGGCTCAGAACAGATGAATTCTCCACGGGAGTTTCTCGGGGTTCCTCATACGGCTGGAACGTTTTAAATATGAAATAACTCCAGGGAGTGGCATTGCCTACATTACTCAGGAGGCCACATCTTGCGGATCCTGGGTTCTACGTTTCTAGGAAATCCTTAGCTAGGGGTTTCCTACTAACAGCAGCTCAGAGTCAAGGGCTTTTCTTCCTAGCAAATGACATTAGCCTATGACCCAGTGGTCAGGATGACCAGGAGATCAGAGAGCAGTCACCTACCTCCTTTTCTTTCTCCTGGGAGCACTTTCATCACCTGTAAAAGAGAGTAAGAAGATCTCAGACCATCTGCTTTAACTCTTTCCTCCCAGGCATTTAATGCTTAATGTACAAATGGGACGAAAAGAGTTGGCTTACCTCTAGGGTATAATTTATAACCTAGTGTAGTACAGATAAAACAGACATTCAAGGGTATTACACAAATGTAAGTGACTCATAGCATAAGCGCAGGAGAGGGTGCAGCATGTGGAGGGTGAGAATGAAATCATTCATCCAAGGCAAGATGGGGCACCATCGCCACAAAGAGACGGAGGTTGGGATCTCAAAACAGCACATACCGCATCCTCAGACAAGAAGTAGAGAACAGGCCAAAATAGATCAAGGTTAAGGCCAATGGGTTTTTTAATTATACTGTGGGTCAGCTATACACCACAGAGTTCACCACTTAGTGGATTTCTGAGAAGTTTAAACAAATGTTGATGACGCAAATAAATATGAAAAGGCCTCTTGGCAATTAGGCAGAAAAGGTAAAGAATGCTTTTACCTTAAAAGGTAAAAGAATACAAAGAGACCACCAGGAAACCCACATTTTCCTAAGGCTCTACCCTGAACTTTCTCTAGCATCTGTGCTTTAGAATTTCTACTGTCTTTTTCCATCTCTTCCTACTCTTCCAACTGCTATTCAATATGTTTTGAAGGCACTACCTAGAGCCTAGAGACACGGCAGGCTCTACAAGAGGGTTTTTGAAATAATTATATAAATATGCATAAAATCATTATTCTGACCTTAGATCTGTGCACTCCCTCTCACCTCTCTCTGAATATTTTTGAAGACATTAAGAATCAGAGTCCTATTCTGTCCTGCATTCTCCTTCTTGTTTACTTCAAAGCAATCACAGATGCATTTCTTGGAAATCGTAGTGATGCTCTTTTTTTAAATTTAATTTGTTTATTTATTTATTTTTATACAGCAGATTCTTATTCGTTATCTATTTTATACATATTAGTGTATATATGTCAGTCCCAATCTCCCATTCGTCATTCTTTCAATGACGTTTTATAGTTTTCGAGGGAGACATCTTGTACATCTTTTGTAGATTTATTTCCAGGAAATTGATATTTTTTATTGCTGTTATAGATGATACTTTTTTAAAAAGGATTTTGTTTTGGTAAATTGAAATAAAATTGATTTCTTTTCTTGACTTTATATCTAGCAACTTTCTAATTTACCTCTTAATTCGAATTTTCTGTAGATTCTTTTGGATTTTTTTTACTTCCCCGGTGGCCCAGTGGTTAAGAATCTGCCTGCTAATGCAGGGAACATGGGCTCGAGCCCTGGTCAGGGAAGATCCCAGATGCCACGGAGCAATTAAGTCCATGCGCCACAACTACCAAGCCTGCGCTCTAGAGCCCGTGAGCCACAACTACTGAGCCCACGAGCCACAACTACTGAAGCCCATGTGCCTAGAGCCCGTGCTCCGCAACAAGAGAAGCCAGTGCAATAGAAGCCCACACACTGCAACGAAGAATAGCCCCTGTTAGCTTCAACTAGAGAAAGCCCACATACAGCAGCGAAGACCCAACACAGCCAAAAATAAATTTAAAATAAATAAATAAATAAATAAATATTTATTTTTAAAAATAAATAAATAAATCCTGGTTTTAAAAAAATGATGATTTCTAAATGAAGTCTATTTTGTTTCTTCTTTTCCTTTCCTTATACCTTTTATTTATTTTATTTCCTTATTGTACTGGCTATGTCCTCCTGTAATGTATTGAATAGAAGTCTGAGATGTTAAATTTAAAACATTGAGAGCAGTCATTCTTATCTTGTTTCTGATCCCAATGGGAAAGCTTTCGAGATTTCACCATTTTGTATGATGTTTGCTTAGGCTGTTTTTGTTTTGTTTTGTTTTGTTTTGATTTTGTTTCTTTTTTCAGAAACTCTTAATAAAATTAATGCTAGTACTTTGTATTTTTAGTTTACCAAAAGTTTTTGGGAGGGTGGTGGTGGTGTGATGAATTGGGAGATTGGGATTGACAAGTATACACTGATGTGTATAAAATTGATGACTGATAAGAACCTGCTGTATAAAAAAATAAACTAAGTAAAATTCAAAAATTAAAAAAAAAGAACAGAAAAAAGTTTTTGTTCATTTTTCAATCATGAATGAATATTGAGTATATAAGATGATTTTCTTGCACCTGTTGAAATATCCATAACATTTTTCTTTATTTTATAGTATGTTGAATTATATTGGATGATTTTTTTTACTGTTAAATCAACCATCTTTCCTAGAATAATTCCAACTTTAATATAGGCATTATCTTTTTTATAAATCACTGGATTTGCTAAAAATTAGTTTAAAACTTTTTCATCATGAGTGAGTTGACCTGTGATATTCCTTTTTTGTACTGCCCTCGTCATGTTTTTGGCTTCATAAAATGAACGGGACAGTTTTAAAATTCTTCTGTTTTCTGGAAAAGTTTGTGTGAGATTAGAATAATTCCTCAAATGATTTATAAAATTCTCTGTGAAGACATAATTATAGGTTTGATTTCTGATTCTAGATAGATGGAGAACTATTCAGATTTTTGTACTTCCTTTTGTGTACATTTTAAGAATTTGTATTTTCCTGGGAATTTATCCATTTTATCAACATTTTCAAATTTATTGGCATAAAGTTATTCATAGTGTCATTTTATGATATTTAGAATGTCTGTAGGATCTATAGTGTTAGATCTCTCATCATTCCTGACGTTGGTTACTTCTGATGTCTCATTTTTCTCTTGTCAGTCTCAGTAGAAACTTATCAATTCTGTTAGTCTTTTCTAAGAATTAACTTTTAGTTTTATTCATCCTCCCTATTGTGCATATTTGTTCTATTTCATAACTTCAGCTCTTTATTATTTTCTTCTATTTTCTTGGGCTTAATTTGCCTTATCTTTCGAAGTTTTTGAGATGTATACTTAGATTAATAATTTGCAGCTTTCTTCTTCTCTAAAATATGCACTTAGAGCTGTAGATTTCCCTCCAAGCACAGCTCTAGCTGGTTTAATATGTTTTAATACATAATTATCCATTGTCTTCAGTTTCAGTTAGAATATTTTCTAATTACTGTAAGAAGGTTTCTCTTTGGCCCATGGGCTATTTACAAGTACATTTCTTACTTTTCTGTCCAAATATATGGGGATTTTCAAAGTATTCTTTTATCATTGATTTCTAGCACAATTACTCTGTGGAAGGAGAACATTTTTTTTTTTTTAATTGTGGTATAGTTGTTTTACAATGTTGTGTTAATTTCTACTGTACAGCAAAGTGAATCAGTTATACATATACATATATCCACTCTCTTTTAGATTCTTTTCCCATATAGGCCATTACAGAGTACTGAGAAGAGTTCCCTGTGCTATACAGCAGGCTCTTATTAGTTATCTATTTTATACATATTAGTGTATATATGTCATTCCCAATCTCCCAGTTCATCCCACCCTCAACCCCCCGCTTTCCCCCCTTGGTGTCTATACATTTGTTCTCTATATCTCTTTTAAAGATAATTTTCCAACACAAGGTCAAAGCTACATATTTGAAAGATAAAAATCTGTTTAAGAATAAAATCTTACTCAAAGTAAATTCTGTGAAAATACTTAACAGAAAAACCAGGTAATTCATTTTCTAAAAGATTTGCTCCCTGCTGTGTAATCGGTAAAGAAGTTACAAAAAAAGAAATGAAAAAATCTGACCCAGCAAAAATATCAGAGAGGAAAGGTGGTGAGTGTATTTCAAGATGAGCAAACTTAACTTAGAATGATCATATGTTAGATGAATGGATAAAGAACGAATGGCATACACACACATACACACACACACACACACACACACACACACACACACACACACAAATGGAATATTACTCAGCCATAAAAAAGAATGAAATAATGCCATTTGCAGCAACGTGGATGGACCTAGAGATTATCATACTAAGTGATGCAAGTCAGACAGAGAAAGACAAATACCACATGATATCACTTATATGTGAAATCTAAAATATGACACAAATGAACTTATCTACAAAACAGAAACAGGCTCACAGACATAGAAATCAAGCTTATGGTTACCAAAGGGGAAAGGTGGGGGGAGGGGTAAATTAGGAATTTGGGATTAACATATGCATATATATAAAATAGATAAACAACAAGGACCTACTGTATAGCACAGGAAACTACATTCAATATCTTGTAAGAGCTTATAATGGAAAAGAATCTGAAAAATAATAGATATATGTGTATTTATAACTGAATCACTTTGCTGTACCCCTGAAACTAACACCACATTGTAAATCAACTACACTCCAATATAAAATAAAAAGTTAAAAAATGACAACAAAAATAAAATAAAATAGATAACCAGCAAGGACCTACTGTAGAGCACAGGGAACTAGACTCAATATCTTGTAATGACCTATGATGGAAAAGAATCTGGAAAAGAATAGATATACATACGCATGTATAACTGAATCACTGTGCTGTACACCTGAAACTAACACAACATTGTAAATCAACTCTACTCCAATGTAAGATAAAAAGTTAAAAAATAACAACAAAAATAAAATAAATAAAATAAAATAAAATACGTAACCAGCAAGGACCTACTGTAGAGCACAGGGAACTAGACTCAATATCTTGTAATAACCTATGATGGAAAAGAATCTGGAAAAGAATAGACATGTATGTGTACATATAACTGAATCACTGTGCTGTACCCCTGAAACTAACACGACGTTGTAAATCGACTCTACTCCAGTTATATATATATATATATATATATATATATATATATGGGAAATCTCTACTGTCTAGGCCACCGGGTCCCTTACGGCAGCCCAGACTAAGACAACACTCATGCATGTCGTTTTCGGAATAAGAATTATCTCATTAATTACACACTCCCTCAAAGTTGCTCCTTCCTCACCAGCAACCCTCCTGTCTAGCATCTAACAGTGACACTGGTTATACAGAATCCACTAAGTTCAATAAATACAAATTTCAAACCTTAAAGAAGAAAAAAAAAAAAAAAGATTGCGAGCTGCCCTGACAACTGCTGGAATCCCGAGGGCCTGGCGGGGCGTAATAGCACTTCCCCTTCCCGCTGTGAGCCGGCTGATAAGGCCCCGCCAAACATCCTCCTTATCAGAGGGACCAGATGCCTTCCTGCTTCTCCCTGGGCAACAGGCTTCAGCTCCCGCCAGCCCACAGAATTACTCAGCCCGCTGTCCACATTCTACCCGGAACCAGGGGCTCCACTTCTAGATGCCGCACGCCTGCGTCCCATGGGCTCTGCGTGATGAGAGGGGCCCTGCCCCCTGGCCTGAGTGTACCAGTGACTCACAAACTGCTTTTGGTCTCCTGCGTCCAATGTCAGGGGTGTGTGTTCAGCCATCCCTGAAAGTCCAGGGCAGGAGTCCCCCACACACACCAATGGGGTGAATGGGACGGGAATAAGGCACCTTCCCTTCCCTCCCACCATGAGGATTCTGACCCCCAGACTTGGGGAAGCAGCTAAACTAGAGCTTGACTCCCTCTGCTTCCCACGCGTGCACCCCACCTGGACACCGCTTAATACTCTCTCCAGCGATGTGCATTCTAGTGCAAACAACAAGAAGAAAAGGGTCCTCCAGACCCCAGACCCTACCTTGATGTAGACTGCAGTGAAGATGTTAAACAACATTTTTTTATTATTATTTTGCTGTAGGTCTATAAAACCGAAGTTTGAGTTACAGCAGGAAATATAACTGCCAGGAGACAAAGCCTTTTGCATCTTTCACCAGCCCTTTTTCCTCCTCTTTGCAGATGCTAATGAAAAACCTATGTATATTCAGGATTCTTGGTAGCAGCAGAATCAGAAAAATGAAGATAATTTGTATGTGTTGAATATTCAGTAGAAATAGATATAAACTTCCTAACAGTCTTCTAAGTCTTCTTTTTCTTTTGTAATGCATTGCCTCACTCAGTCTTCACAAAACAAACAGCAGTTAGGGAGAGTCATCTCCATGGCACAATGAGAACACGTATGCCCATAGAGTTTGGGGAATTTGCCCAAGGTCACACAGGGATGGATGATGGAGCCAGAATTGGAAACCAGGAGAGCACTTAAAGGTTATTCCCTGCTTTGCTATCTCCTCAGCAATACATGCCAGGATCCAGGTAAAGCTCTGGGGGCACCATAACATCCAGCCTTCTTTGTTACAAATCCTCCTCTAATTCTGTCCTCCCCACCATAAGCTGATTTCTCCCAGGCACCCTTTGGAGCCTCCCCCAGGGTGTGGCTCATACACATACATATTCCGCAGAATGTATGGAGGGCTCAATGGAGGAATATTCTAAAATGTCCATTCGTCTCTACAACCACGCTACAGAACCGCCAATAGCGTCTGAACTCAGTTGATCAGACTTGTGTCCCCTCGGGATGTGCTCTGACAACGCAGCTCTTACTCCCCTGCCCCCCAAGTCCCAGGTGTGACCTACGGGGTCTCAAACCTCTGCTGAGGGCTTCAGCACAGTTACCCTTGTGGGTCTTGAGATGGCAACACACCTTTGCCCCTCTCCTTCCCTTGCATCTTGCTTACCCATGCCCCCAACAGCTGTCCGGGAATTTTTCCAGTTGGGTAACTGGTACATGAAGCCTCATCTCAAGGTCTGCTTTTGGGAAACCCAGCCCAAGACAGCAGCCTTTCTATACAGAACACATTCTGAAATGAACTGCTCTTGACCGGCTTGAAAGGACCTCAGTTGGCCAGGATCGCCTTGCTTCCAGCACTAGAAATAGTTTGTGTCTATGGTGCCTTTTGCATACGTCTCATCTGATCAGTTATGTGTTGGCTTTATCATTGAACTTGGAATTTTGGTGTTTCCTCCATCCTGCTCCCCTACTGTCTGCTGTGAACGCATCCATGTAAAAATGTACAAACCCTTCTTAACATGTACCAACTATTTTATGATGCTTTTTAATATCCCCTACAACCTGTAGTTAAGCAAGACAACGATTATTGTCCCCATTTTGACATGAAGCTGCGTGGGCTTGGAGGGGAGGCCACCCAGGCAGTCGTTGGGAAATTACACTGCTGAGCCCGGGATCCAGGTCCTCAGGCAATTTCACTTCTGAGACTAAGTTCTCAGGCCCTGGAAGTCATCAGCATCGTTTCTACATGTTCTTAAAATCTCTTAACTCTGCTACTTTCTATGTTCAGAACAACAGATCTTACATGGGACATCAGAGCAGTCTGGGAACTTCAATTCCATGCATATGTGCAAATCATTACATTTGAAAAGTAAATCCCCCCTGTCATTTGTACTCTGGATGCAGCCATGGGTCACTTGCCATGGTTATATCATCTGGAACAAAACCACAGCATGCATAGGAAGGTGCCTGAAAGGGAAAGTATCTTTCTGATTTGAAAGACAGAATTTGGAGCATCAAAAAATGTCTTCTGTTGGATTGCTCACCTTCTGCACTAAATCAGGTTATTGTGACCTCACACCTCACAGTTATTTTATTCCTGGATTTTTCTCAGAAGTTGCCCATTGAGGAGAAGTGAGGGACAAAATCCATATATTTTGACTATAAAATATTTAAAAATTAAAATACATTTATCTTGGCCCTTATAATATTCTGATATGTTTATTCCTCTTTCTCATTCCTTATATGAAAGTGTTTATTTATGGTCCTAATTTCAAGTAATGCATTTGATAAAATAATCATTAATTATCTTATATTGATAGGAAACAAAAACAAAAACATATAGGAATATATTGACTCTTCTCAGTATTTTAAAACATTTTATCTCAATTTTCCATTGGAGATTTTAATTCAATTGGGCATATTCTAAAATGTGTTTTTTTGATACATTTTTTTTTTAAATTGAAGTATAGTTGATTTAGATACATTTCTTTTTTGGTTTATGAGGGATAGGGGAAGGAATTTTTAGAGGTCATGTTGCCTCTTCATTCTGCACAGAAAGCTTTCCTTTGCCAACAAGAACAGTGTTGATTGAATTAAGACCACTATTGTCTTTATTGGGAAAAAAGTCCACATCTGTCATGTTGTAAAACAGAACTAGAAAATGCTATTTATTTTTTCTTGTTCTCATAGCAATCTTTTGAATACACTTAGCATTCAATAAGATTTTACAATGAGATTAAAACAACATAGTTAATTTAAGTCAACAAGTATTTATTGACTGCCTACTATATGCCATACACCCCTCTAGACTCTGAAGTTATACTGGAGAACAAAGCAAATCCAGCCCCACGGAAGTTTATTTTAGTGAAGAAATACAGACTATTATGTCAGATGGTGGTAAAACGTTGTTCAAAAGAGGTTAAAGTCAAGTAATATCGATAGTGCAGGTGGGTACAAGAGTCAGAGGAAACCTTGCTGAGTGGAAACCCAAAGGAAGGGGTAAGTCAGTCTATTCATGACTGGAAGAAAGAATATTGCAGGCAGAAGGAAAGCAAGTGAAAAGGCTCTGAGGCAGAAACACGTCCAGCATCTCTGAGGAAAAACAAGGAATGGAGAAGGGGATCATGTAGCACCTAGGGGTCCATGGTCTATGGTGAAAACTCTGGCTTTTACTCAGAATGAAACAGGAAGTTACAAGGTTGGAAGCTGAGGAGTGACACAGTCTGACTCAAGTTTTAAAATTCAAACTTTTCTAAAAATCTGACTACTATGAAAGGAAAAAAAAAAAAAAAACAACTCATTAGGAAGCTATTGAAATAGTTCTGAGGAGAGATAAGAGGAGTAGGAGGCCAGGGCTGAGAAGTGATTTGACGCTGGATATATTTTGATGGAAAAGCCAGTGTGGCTTCCTGGTGGATTGGATGGGAAGAATGAGATTAAAAGGAATAAAGAAAAACCCAAGTTGTTTGGCCCCAGTGATCAGTAGAACAGGCTTTTCTCCCTTTGAGGAAAGGGAAATCCATAGAAATAGTGGGCTAGGTGAAGAAATGAATAGTTTGACAAGCTATGTCTAGATACCCAAAGGAAAATGTCTCCTAAGTGGTCGGATGAGGGCGTCCAAAGTTTAAAGGAAAGTCAGGGCTGGAAGTAGGCATCTGAGTCATCAGCACACAGAGATAGATTTAAAGCCAGGGGATTGGATGAGACCACAGAAAGGAGTGTGGAAGATAGAGAAAACAAAAGGGAACTCGGCAGTGCATGGACTTTGTACATGAACATGTTCCCAAGCAGAAGCTCCAAAGATAGGAATTTCCTATGGATTCAAATACTCTATTTTTGCAGAATAGGTACCAAACAAATTAAACCTGGCATCATCCTTTCATAAAGGTCCTCTCTTCCCCATGTGTTGCTAAAATTCCTAAGTTCTGGAGATATCTATTTATGAAAGATTTTTTTCACAAATTAATGGTTGACTGTGATAATGTCAGACAAAGAATGGTAAATGGTGAAAAAAAATAGTATGTACCAAACCATATAATTACCTCCAATAATCCTCCCTTTGTTGATAATTATCCCCAATTATGTCTTCATCTTTGTGATTCATCCACATAACCAATAATTTCCTTTCATCCAAATGCCTTCTTTATTTCTAAACAGATTGAACAAATCTACTTACAAACCCTGTAGGCAGGTGTGGGTGTGTAGGTGTGTGTTTAACACATTTTCATTTTAATGTGAACTCCTGAAACACTCTTTTCACCTTGTTCAAAAGCATTGATTTTGCAGAAACAAAACTGTGACCAAACACACATAGCACATAGGAGACCTAATAGGATGGTTCTTTAGCAGAAGTGGTATCTGATCAGAGACAGAAAGAGAAAGAGAGAGAGCGAGAGAGAGAGAGAGAGAGGCTTTATAAATAACTGTGAGGCCTATTATATAACACTAGAATTTTACCGAGGTACTAAATCCAATATATTATTTTGTATATTTTTATACATTATGTTATATATGATATATAGCATAAATATGCTGTAGTTGTGTATCTATTTTTAAGTACACATTGTGATATATTTCAAGTAGGCACCAAACACAAAACTGTTTTATAACAAAACATTTTTCTGGCACTAATCTGTCATACCAGCAACATTTCAGCATTCTTGAATATTTGGGTAATTAGATTAAAAAAACCTTTTTTTTAAATTTTGGAACCAAATTTTTACCATCACAGAAGTACTGGGAAGAAGACATAGAATATCTTGATAATAAACCAGTGTCACAAGCCACAAACCCAGCTTTCTACACTTTGTGCAACGATCATTTATAGTCCATCCATCCCCAGATACTTGAAATGATCTGCCAACAACAGCTGTTATGATGGATGCCCATGGACCACCTGACGTCAATAGGGCAGATGTGTGTACTAGTCGCAGCTGTCAGCACACAATAGAAGGGGCAGGAAACCTACTAAACCTCTTTCTACACAAAAACAAAAATAGTTTGCTTGTTTGCAGGTTAGAGAAGGAAACCCTACATTCAAGGGACAAAATGAAGTGAGCTGGTTGTCTTGCAATGCATGGGCTAAACTAGTTATTAGTCCATTATCCTCCAAAAAACAGTTTTGGCTTCTTAAAAAATAGAGACACGTATCTCTTCATGTCAACTCATTGGCTTTGCTTGATTCTCTCAGGCTCACAGGCAAGAGAGAACAGTTGTTTCTGTAAAAGCCATCACCTCAGACCCATTTAAGTCTTTCTGAAACTTACAAACACACACCTGCAAACACACAGGCAGCAGCATTTTACAATAAAAGACAGTGGGACATGTTTACGTTTAAATGTGGTTTTGACAAATTACTCCAAAAAAATTCTCTCAAGCCTGTTTCATCCAGCAAACGTGATGGTCAATAAGACAACCACTTGACAGTAACAATGTTTATTCTTGTTGTCAATTTAGGATTTCTCGGGTTTATCATTTAGATTTCCTTGGTCCTTTTATAGGTACTTATGTTCCAAAGAACAAAAAAAACAAAACACAGACTTGGTTGTGCTGGACTTCCGTGGTGATGGTTTCCATCAAGACTAACCTCCTCTGGGACCTGTAGCCCAACGTCACATTTATTTTCCTACTGTGGTCAAGTAACTGGCTCAAAAGCAAAGAAGGCAGTTGGTGAGGATATTTGAAGATCCTGTTTCACTGGTGGAAAGCAGGCCACAGTCAGGAAGCACATCACACGCTGGGCAGGAAGATGGTACAAAGTGTGAAAACACAAGTGAAAAATGCAACCTCAAATATCTTCTCCTATAAAACACTTTAACTTTGCACTATAATCGCCAAAAGCTTTCGAAGCCTAAAATACTATAATTTTAATAAATACCTAGAAATTGTTTTTTTTAATTTAGTTGTCCCTGAAGGAAATACAGAGATGAACACTTTACATTATAATTAGGACATGTTTAGTGAAAATCCAGTTTTTCCAACCTATTTTAGTCTGTACAAACGTAAAGAAGTGAAAAACTTTAGAAGTGTCTCCCCTCATTCCAGACATTTTTCACTGATAAAAAATCAAAGAGTACAGCTTCCAAGATTGTAAAGTTGGCCAAGACTCTGCGACTTGCAATCGTCGGCTGGTTTTCACTCCCTCCCTGAGTTGTGAGTCTGGGTTTTGAGTAGTGAACCCTTTGCAGTCCACGGGAGCTCAACATGCAGAAAGAATTGTGTCTGGTGAGGCCGGTCTTTGCTTTTTCAATTTCCCCCCATGTTTTGTAAATGTTTAGTGTGGAACTAACATATATTCCTGCTTTATCTTCTGCTTTTCTTCGCACTATTATACAAAGTTGCATCCAAATAGTATAATCCAAATCCAGAGGAAGAGTTAATCTGTATACTTTCCAGAAACAAAAATACTTATTCAACTAAAATGGAAAACATGCATTATGCCTTAAGCAAATGGTGCTCATATATGCACGATAAGTGCCTCATAGAACTGGCAAGGAAATGTCAAAATATACATACGTATGTAAACTTTAGAGGAATGACTCAGAAAAGTATTCCAATTAATTCACAAATTACTTTACCTCTCTCTGGCTCTGTCTGCCTCTGCCTCTGTCCCTTTCTCTGTCTCTCTCTCTCCTAGTTATTAAGACTTGAAGAAGCTGAATCATTTGGCCTCAAGTTTTCCACATTAGTGTCTAGTCTAAAATGGAATTTCTTTTGAAAGTTTAAGCAAAATCTGTCTGGCTGTTTGTGAGTTATAGGAACATAGAAGAAATATGCTTCTCCAGTTATAAAAAATACTGTTAAGATTTTTCTTTTCACTCATGTAAATTAAACGGCACCAAAGCTATAAACTTCAGACTTGGAAAGATTTGAATCACGACGAGAAAAGAAAACCTAGCTGAAATCAATGAAAGTCTAAGTATTTTTATTCTTTAACTTACAGAACATCAAGAAAAGTGATTTGAAAATAACTAGTAAGACATATCTGTCTACCTGTGTAAAAGGCCACGGAATTATTTTCGTACGGTAGTTGCCATGCAAGTCTGCATGCATGAGCCCTTTCTCTCTCTCCCCTAAATTTTAGGGAAATTAAGTTAAAAAATTGCAATATTAAAGGGAAGATTGTTAAGAACTAACACATCAGGAAATTATTAAATGAATAATCCATGAGTAAAATTAAATATAAGTGAATGTTGTGTATATGTGTAAGACATCTTTAGCAAAGCACTAGAATTATGCTTGGAGTACAGATCAAGTTTTCTGTGTCTTAATTTATGCACGTTACATGTTGTCCTGTTCTCCACTCTCACTTCAGATTAATCCAGCCCTGCTCCTCCCTCTCTCATCCCTGGCCTCTCATCCAGGCACTTAACCAGCTCTCGTTCCATCCAAAGCTATGATGTCAAGAAACCCTATGTACCACTGTTTATTAGCATCGTCCACTTTATTACTCTAGATGACTCAGGAAATAGCAGTTGTCCCATAACTTTCAAAGGGAGGCATCACCACCTGCAGTTGTCTGCCCTCTGAGATATGAGTGAGAGTGTCCCTCCCCAGTCCCTATTTTTAGCAATGTGACACTGGCTTTGAATTTGTCACCTCTCTCCTCCATCCTTTTGCATCCTTGACTATTGGTCACTTCTTTATGTCTCGTAACATATTTGAAATGAGACTCAAAGTCTGTTTTTCTTTTCTCCACTCTGTTTTCCTAACACCTTGAGCCACACCACCGTTTGATAGATGACCATCTCGATACCCTGGTCTTCCTGTTCCAACACCTCCATCAGACTTTACTTCCATGATTTCACTGTGACCTACCCCCACCTTTGCCCCCATTACGCTGTCATGGACCAAGGTCTCCTACTTTTCACCAGCCTTCTTGCCTCGATTCAGGTTTCCGCCTCCTGTCTCCACTCCATGCTCCACCTTGGTTTCTAAATGCAACTTTATCTACAGCTCCTTAACGTATAGTTTTCTAGGTTATGACATCATATAACTACATAATTAGATCTCACCTCTAAATCTTGGTCTATAAATTCCAAATTTTATCTACTGATTTACTGCTATGAAAAATAACAATCAGACATTTTATCCCCCAGGCCACTCCTCTTTGTTACTAATACTATGATTATTATTATTATTATAATGATGATGGTGGTGATGATGATGGTGATGATCATGATGAT